>NW_022196905.1:187114086-187118788 GCF_008632895.1 Mastomys coucha | reverse complement strand
TTTTTATTTGCGTTTCCTCACCGACTAATGAAGTTGAGCAGTTTTTAACGTGCCTTCTTGCCATTCACGAGCTTTCTTTGATGATGAATCTGTTCAGATCTTTAGCAGATTAAAAAAAAAAACTGCGTCATTTTCCTGCTGATGAATGTGAGAGTTTTAAAAAAGAATTATTAAGGTAATTCCATTATGGAATATACAGTCTTCAAATCCCTTTGCCAACTTGCTTTATTCCCTTAACAACATGGTTTTGTTTTTTGTTTTTGTTTTTTATTTTTGTTTTGTTTTTGTTTTTGAGATAGGGTTTCTCTGTGTATCCCTGGCTGTCCTGGAACTCACTCTGTAGACCAGGCTGGCCTTGAACTCAGAAACACGCCTGCCTCTGCCTCCCAAGTGCTGGGATTAAAGGCATGCACCATCACTGCCTGGCTATTCCCTTAACAACATGTTTTAAACCCAGCTTCAATTTGCTAAGTCTAGTTTAACAATTTTATAATACTGCTTGTGGTATTTGTTGATACTATAAACGGTTTTTCTATAGTTTGACTGTTACTTGCTTGCTTGCTTTGGGGGACATGTCACTCTGTGTGTGTGTGTGTGTGTGTGTGTGTGTGTGTGTGTGTGTGTGTGTGTTGGTCTGAGGACAACTTACATGGCTCTGTTCTCTCCTTCCACTGTGTGAGTACTGGGGACCATGGCAGGAAGGAGTTTACACACCTGGTTGAGCATCTGGCTGGTTCCTCCATAAGTTTTACGGAGTCAGACTTTACATAGAAATCTGTAATCTCTTTAAATTAATTGTTATATATTATATAAAGTATAGATTAAAATTATTCAAGAGTGTTGAGAGAGGTATATGAAAGGGTTTGGAGGGAGAAAGTGGAATAGAAAATATAATTAAAATATAATCTCAAAAATAAACAAAAAATTATAATCTTTTTCAGCATATCTATGACCAGTTGCCTGGTATCCTTGGGCAAAGCAACTGTCCTTTCACCACAGAATTCTCTTTGCACCTTTGTCAAAAAACAACTGTGTATTTGTGTCTGTAGATACTTCTGGTCTCTGTGTCCATCTCTAGGCACTGTTCCCCAGTCTTAGTTATATACTCTAACTAAGCTCTATAATGAGCTTTGAAATTGGGTAGAGTTAGCCCTCCAACCAAGTAGTCTTCAATTTTCAAATTACTTTTATTTTTCTCGGCCCTTTTATGATTATATCCGTGTGATTTTTAGAATCAGCCATTATATTTTATTTACTCAGAGATGGGGGAGGGGTTCCCTGCTCAGGCTGTGTTCAAACTCCTGGCTTCAAACCATCCTTCTGCCTCAGCTTCCTGAGTACCTGAGCACTGCAGAAGTGCTACAAATGCCTGGACATTTTTTTATTTATTAATTTTGCTAGGATAGGAATCAAATCCACGCTAGCCAAGCATTCTACCAGACTTCAATTTATATACATTGTGACGCTATCCCTGGTTGTCAGCTTCTCTACATCTGGAATGAACTCTAATCCAGAAATGGAGGGCACACTTGTGATCCAGATCTTGAGGCTGGAAGACCCAGGCTTCTGACCCAGATCTTGACTTGGGATGACACACTCTTTTGATCTGGATCTTGAGGTATAGTGGCCAGAAAAAGCTTAGGCCCAGGCAAGGTAATATAATCCTTTACTTCCAGGAGACTGGGACAAGCAAATCTCTAAGTTCAAGGCCAGACTGGGACAGAACAAGTTCCAAATCCAGGCATGGTGGCATACATCTTTAATCTGAACCAGACCTTCTGCTGGAGGCCTACATAAGGATAACAGAAGAAGGAAGGCTCTCTCTTCTTCGCCTGCTTGCATTTACTATCCAGCACATCTGTTGGAACCTACTTCTTCAGGATTACAGCTTAAACAGAAGACCAGCTGAAACAACTAGCCAGGTGGGACTGAGCGACTACTGGATTCTCGGACTTCCCATCCAACAGCTGCCCACTGTTGAGTTAGTTGGACTGCAGACTGTAAGTCATTACAATAAATCTCTTTAATATAGAGAGACATGCCATAAGTTCTGTGACTCTAGAGAACCCTGACTAATACATACATGTATTTTTTTAACTTGCTAGAATCATAATTGGTATTATGCAGAAATATAGAGCAGTGGACTTAATTGATATCTCAATATCAGTATGTTATATATCTTTATCAGCTTTGCCCCTAATGTATATCATGATCTTAAAACTGTGGCAAAGTAAATAGGTGAAGTAGTAGTTTCTGCATATGTCATGGGATGTAGACTCAGGTGGTATTTTGCTAAGAAAGTCTCACATGATGATTTGCTGAGGCAAGACCCATGGGAGGACAGGTGATGTTTGGAGAGAGTGTAAATAGGACTCAATGGACAGTGATGGTGTGTTTGCATTGGCCTCACATCTTTGTCTTTGCTGATCTTCCCTTACTTGAGAGGGGCATGGCAGAGAACTTCTCCTTGCATCCTGGCTGGTTCTGGTCGCTTCTGCTGGCTTGAGCCAATTTGGCAGAGGCCTGGAAGTTTTTGCTAGATTGTGCTACCACTGCTGATTCACATTTGGTGTCCTGACACTACTGAACTGGACTGCTGGTGTCCTGACAAATGGTGATTGGAATCGTCTCAAAGAACTACTTCTAAACAGGTCCTCATTCCCTTGTCCTATTTACCACATTTTCTCCCTTACCTTTGGACAGTGGGCTAGAAGCATTTGAAAACCCTTTTTAAAAGGTTTTTAAAAATCTAAGCCTACACATAGGATTATTTTTAATTTGATATCTGGTTATTATCATGCATAAACAAAACTGTTTTTTTTTATACTGACATTATGCCCTGTAATCTTTCTAAATACACTAGATAGGATGAATTTTGTTTTTATGGTATTTTAAAAAGTAAATGGTATTCAATGTTTTTTGAGTTTCTATATAAAACAGTGAGAACTGTGGGACAGATGTGGTCTGATTCCTGCTTTTGAAGTAAAGTCTACTTGAACACATCTATGCCGTGTTTGGTTGCACATAGTTTTTTTTTTTTTGTTACTCTGGCCAAGTTCAGTAAGCCGAACAGAGACCATACAGGTAGGCATATTATCTATAAATAAACAGCCAGCAACCAAAGCTTCCAGAGCTGAAGATGTAGCTCAGTGGCAGAGCACTTGCTTAGTATGCACAAAGCCCTGAGCTCCAACTTCGGGGTATAAGAAAATTATTTAAAATTATTATATGGGATAGTTAATTGCCTAGCAAACTATCAGATACAATAATTTTAAATAATTTGTAAATATTTAATAAATAAATAAAACCATGTTTGGTATGTTTTATGTATACATGAGAAGAACATGTAATATAGCATTTTCACCTAAATATTCTATGACTTTAGATGTTAATGTTTAGCTCAGTTATGTCCCCATTGATCTTCTGTCTTGAATCTCTTTGTAAGAAGTTGTATATTTATCCCAATGGAAGGCTCCTGTCCATCCACGATCACACCTGTTACTCTGAAATATACTGGTAGTTACTTGATTATGTGATTACTAGTAACATGGTAAGTGTTTTTTGTTACTTTACCGTTTATATGTGAATTGTAGTTAGATAGTATAGAACTGAATCAAACTTAGCATGCTCAGAAGCAAAGCCGACCTTTTCCCATCTAAAATCTCTGCCGTTAAATTTAAGCCATTTAGATGTAATGGAAACTGATGTGGCTGTTTTATATTTGTCATTTTTTATTCATTTTCACTCTGTCCCATCACTATTTCTCTTTTTCTGTCTCTTTTGCCTTATTGAATATTTTAATGTTTTCATTAGTTTTGGACATTTACTATAACTGATTCATTGTTTGAGTGATTAGGGTATATAGTCTACATGATTTAATATGGAGTAAATTTACTGTGGTCTGTCTTCAAGTGCTATCATGCTACTCGATGCTTAAAAATGAAAGGCAGCTTACTTCTGCTCTCAGCCCTAATGTTTTTGCTATTATCGTAGATCACTTATATATATACTTAGTGAGTTCTAGATGAGTCAGTTATTGTTTTGTTTAAGCAGTCAATGAGTCAATAACACAGTGTAGTGGCTTATACCTGAAATTCCAGCAAGGAGAAGCTGAGGCAGGAGAAGTATATGTTCCTGGACAAATAGTAACACTTTGTCTTAAAACACCAAGAGTAAATAGCCAATAATCTCCTAGAGAGATTTAAATAATTTTTCAGATCTTATATTTCTATCCATTCCATTATCTCCATCTTTTTGTCTTTTAATAGATACATATACATACACACATACACACATATATTTGTATATATTCGTATATATGTAAACTTACCTTTCTATTAGCATTTTCATTGCTACTTCTTGTAGCATGAGTCAGCTGAGTCTCTTTGGCATTTCAGTGTCTGGCAAACACAACATCACAGCATCACATGTTCATGTTTCCGGAATATACCACTAGGAATACACCACTAGGAATACACCACTAGGAATACACCACTTGGAATACACCACTAGGAATACACCACTAGGAATACACCACTTGGAATACACCACTAGGAATACACCACTTGGAATACACCACTAGGAATACACCACTTGGAATACACCACTTGGAATACACCACTTGGAATACACCGCTAGGAATACACCACTAGGAATACACCACTAGGAATACACCACTAGGAATACACCACTAGGAATACAC
>NW_022196905.1:187100798-187113638 GCF_008632895.1 Mastomys coucha | reverse complement strand
GAATATACCACTAGGAATATACCACTAGGAATACACCACTAGGAATACACCACTTGGAATATACCACTAGGAATATACCACTAGACTGTCAGTTTTCTTTCAGGAGCTACTCGTTACTCCACTATTCTGTTGCTTGTTTTGTTTCTAGTGAAGAAAATGTTGCTAAAGTCATCTTTCTTCTTTTTGATGTGTTTTAAGATTTTTCTTCTTGATCACTTTACCACTGGCTTTGAGGGTCCTGTTCACTTCATAGTATTTTCATACGAGGTTCACAACATGTTTTTGTGCTTGGGATTATTGAGTTCTTTCAGTATATTAATTTACAATTTTCAGTTAGCTTGGTCATCTTCTGGTTAATATCGTTTCTTCATTTAATTACTAATCCAGCCCTCTGTTTATGTGGTGTGTGTATTAGGCCACTTGACGCTGCTCCACGTGTTACTGGCACACTACTCTTTTTACAATTATCATGTGCTTCTTTTATTGTGTGCCTTATTTTAGATTTTTCCTGTTTTTAATTTTACTACATTTTATGTAGTTTGTGTGTGGTGGGACAATTTGCAGAGTCTCCTCTCTCCTATCACGTGGATGCTGGCCATGGAGCCCCAGGTTATCAGGCCTGGTGGCGTAGCTCCTCTCATATAAGACTTTTCAAGAGCATTAAATAATAAAACTTTCAGAAAGAAACACAGAAACTTTCTGGCCTTGCCTTATACCTAACACATCAAAGAAAAATAAACTTTGGTGGTTTGGATAAAAATGGGCCTCTTTGGCATATAGATTTGAAAGCTTAGTCACCAGGGAGTGGCACTGTTTGAAAGAATTGAGAGGATGTATGGCTTTGTTGGAGGAAATGTGTCACTTGGGGTAGGCTTTTAGGCTTCAAAAGCCCAAACCAGACTGGATGTCTTTCAGCCATCCGATCAGGATGTAGCTCTCAGCTACTTCTCCAGCACCATCCCTGCCATGACATTTAATGGACTAAGCCTCTGAACGGTAAGCAATCCCCCAATTAAATGCTTTCTTTTATAAGAGTTGCTGTGGTTATGGTGTTTCTTCATAACAATAGAACAGTGGCTAAGATATCAGACAGCAGGTGAAAAAAAAAGTTACGTTTAAGCCAAGCCTGGTGGCACAGGCTGTAGTGCCAGCACTTGGGAGGCTGTGGTAAGTATTGCTGCAAATTCTCAAGGCCAGTCTGAACTAGAGAACGAGACCCCGTCTCAAACAAAAAAATTAATGAATGGAAATCTTTTGATGGGCACGATCAGGGAGGTGAAAAGACAACTGATAGAAATGGAAAAAAAAAACGTAGAATAGCAAATCACGTATGTAACAAATGTCAAGTATCAAGAGTATAAAGACAACCCTGATAACACTGTGGAGTTAAAATCTAGAATCTGAGGCCTGGAGCCATGGCTCAGGAGTTAAGCTCTTACTGCTCTTCAATAGCCAGGGTCAGTTCCTAGCACCCAGGCCTGGAAGGCAGCTCACGACCACCTGTAACTGCAGAGAGATCTGTTGATCTCTTCTGGCCTCCATGGTCACCTGCATGCACATGATTCATATTCACTCACACAGGAGCATCCACATAAATTAAGTAAATAAATCCTTAGAAGCAGCATGATCCAATTAAAGATATACGAAGGATTTTTTTTATTTAGTTTGTTTGTATTGTCATAAAAGATAGGGCAATTTATACTAAAGAGAAATTTATATATGCATTCACAGCTCTAGAAGCTATGACTCCAACATTACTGGGCCGGCATCTGGCAAGGGTTTTCTTGTCATATCCTCCCATAGTGAAGGGGCAAAAAGAGGGTAAGATGAACAGCGCTCAACATCTCCTTTCATAGAACTCACTCCCCCAATAACAATAATCCATTCATGAGTGCCAACCCTTCTTAAAGGTCCCGCGTCCTTTAACATAGCCACACCAGGGAGCAAGTCTCTAATAGCCATGGTAGATTTGAATAGACATTTTTCCACATATACACATATACAGATAACCAAGAAGCATATGAAAAGACATTCAATTTCATTAGCTATTAGAGAAACAATAATTCAAAATAATAATGGGACAGCACTTCACACATGCTCAATGGTTATAGTTTATAAATAAAGGAATCTTACTGAGGATATAGAAAAATCAGAGCACTTACATATTGCTGATACAAATCAGAGCTTAAGTATTGAGTTACTATATGATTTATCAACCCTATATGTAGCTCAAGAGAAATAAAAATATATTCTCATACTAAAAAAGAAAACTGTACACAAGCATTCATGGTAGTATTATTCATAACACCCCAAAGTGGAGGTGACCCTAATGCCCATCAATGGATCAACTGGTAAAGAAAATGTAGCATACCCATATCAAAATATATTGTCCAGAAATGAAAGTAATTAAATACCAATAAGTGGATGATCTTTGAAAACAATGTGTAATATGGAAGAAACCAAACACACAAATGCACATATTTTATGATCCTATTTGTATGAAATATTCAGAATTGAGTATATCCATAGAGATATAAAGTAGATTAGTGAAGTGTAGGGCCTAGAAGAGAACTGGGAGCAACAACTGATATAGTCTGCTAAGGGGGTTATTTTGTGGGGTGATTAATGTTCTGGGGTTAGACTCTTGAAGGCTGCAAAATCCTTGGATATAAGAAAACCACTGGACTGTGTATTTTGTAAGGATAAATCTTACAGGTGTATAAAACTTATTTCATTTCAAAAACAAAGCTCAAGCCAATACACAAGACCTCCAGTGAACCTCCACTATACTTAACATACAATCCTTCAGACCCTGTGAGACTGAACTCTGACTTTAGGCTCCTCTGGTCTGTCTGTCCTTCCTTATCACTCCTCCCATCTCTCTGCTACCCAGCCCCCCCCCCTTTTTCAAGACAGGGTTTCTCTGTGTAGCCCTGACTGTCCTGGAACTCACTCTGTAGACCAGGCTGGCCTTGAAATCAGAAATCCGCCTGCCTCTGCCTCCCAAGTGCTGGGATTAAAGGCGTGAGCCACCACTGCCCAGCTGCTCCCCAGCCATTTGATCCTCCCTGTTCTGGGCTTGCCTTGCTTATGGTCTTCACAGTCCCTCTCCCTTTATCTGGGACTTTCTTCCCCACAAGCACTGCCTGCCTGACATCCTTACTTTGTCCTGGAATCTTTCCACAGCCACATGTCCTCAGAAGCCTCTGCAGGGGATGACAATGCCATCTCCTGCCCACGACCCTTCGTTATTTTGCTCCTTAGCACTGACCATTACCTAACTCTGTACAGTTTATTCATGTGACCCCTCTGTCTCTCACTGGGCCATAGACTTTATGAGGGATGGGGCTTCCTTTGCATCTTTTGTACTGCTATGTCTTATGTTCATCCATGAAATTTGACACATATGCAGTATTTACTTGTTGGGTGAAAAATACTTGTCAATACAAAATAAATGTTAAAAAAAAAACCACATTGTCATTCATATTCATTAGAACACAATGTGCCTGCCTACCTAAAAAGGATCCCAGAGGGAAATAAGTAAGATGTCAGAACCTGTGTGAGCATTAGGTGATGAATGGCCTCATGCATCAGGATGCAATAGTAAGACTCTGCCCAAGGTGGGGGATGGGGCTAAAATGTTCTCTTATGGGGAAGGACAAAAATTTAGCTATTTTAGAAAGGCTGAAAGAAAAATAGTCCAAGGAATCAAAAACTGAGGGGATGGACATACACACACACACACACCACATGTGCATACACACATACACACACACACACACAAACCAAGAACCACACACATACAAGAAGATGCTGTCTTATGAAAAATATGTCTGGTAAGAATGCAGAAAACAGCCGGGCGGTGGTGGCGCACGCCTTTAATCCCAGCACTTGGGAGGCAGAGGTAGGCGGATTTCTGAGTTCGAGGCCAGCCTGGTCTCCAGAGTGAGTTCCAGGACAGCCAGGGCTATACAGAGAAACCCTGTCTCGAAAAAAAACCAAAAAAAAAAAAAAAAAAAAAAAAAAAAAAAAAAAAAAAAGAATGCAGAAAACATAGTTTTAAAAAAGAATCCTTCCAGAAACTGAGATCATGGGTTAGGTGGGAACAAGAACTCAGAGCTAGGGAAGAGGCAGGAATTTTGGAGATTTGCCCAAATAGTGACCTCAGCTGACACAGCCCAGGAATGAAAAGGGCAACGTTTAAATGGAGCCTGGAATCTTTCTCCCCCTACTACCATATTAAGAAACTGATATCCAGGCAAGGGTAATGGTTCAATTAATTAGGTGCTTGAGGCTCAACCTTGATGACCTGAATTCCACTCCCAGCAACACAGAAAATGCCTGGTATGGTAATGTGTGCTTATCATCTCAATGTTGTAGAAGTGGAGACAAACGGATCCCTGAGGCTCTCTTGCCAGCCAGCCTAGCTCAGTTGGTGAGCCCCAGATTCCAGTAGGAGACCCTGTTTCAAAACACAGAGTGGACAACTCCTGAAGAACAACTGACCTCTAGCCCCCATACATATCTGCACACCTGGACTCTCAAATGTGGTATCCTGCCACTCTGCCCCGTTGCGGAATCCGAAAGCGAAAGAAAGCCGTGACAGGCCCAGAACTTAGACCACATGCCTGCGGCGTGAATCACCAGCAGCGGCCCTGGAGATCAAACTCGGACTTTGCAGCTGGGACATCAAAGGAACTGAAACTATTGAAACTCAGCCTTCCTGCCTAAAACTATGTTTGAAGGGTGTTGTGTAAACAGACTGGAATGCTATTTCCCTGTTCTCACGCCTATGCTAAAAGCCAAGAGGTGTTTTAGTTTCCATTCTGCCTGAGCTATATAAACCCGTTTCTCTCTAGAAAAGACTGCACCTTGATAAAGCTTACTTGGTGTCCTTTCTTTGTCTCTTCCCTCACCCTCTTGTTTCCACAGGTACTTAATTATCCCAGTTCGTGAACACCCACGGAGAGAGAGACTGTGGGTAGGTCTCCCTAGGCACACACTGCTGGGAATAATCACAACACTCCCCCTTTTCCAAATATCCTGATTTCACGTGGGTGGCACCCTGTCAGGGTGTATGGTAACAATGTTAATAACAAAGTGATGTTGCCATTTGTCCTGCGACATGTGGCTTTTTAGCAAGGACACAGGTTCAGACAGTCTACATTTAAAGCAAAACACAATAATGGAGCAAGGAGTCCTAGTCAAATGCAGTTTCTAGAATTATTGAGTTCTTTAAGTGCTTTAGACAAAGTGTCAGGTACTTTCTACATTCAAAAATTACACACACACACATACACACACACACACACACACACACACACACACACACAAAACAGCAATCATTGTTTTATTGTGAACCTGTTGAAAACTAAACACACCGGACAGCAACTAATAATCTATTGTTTTCACTTGCGAAACAAACAGCTGCAAGCCTTGAGAGTTTCATGATGCTGTTCCTAACTTTTGGGCAAGAAATGATATCTTAGTGAAAGAAAGACAAGGTGTTCATGGTCCCATCTGTAAGTCCGGGTATCTTAAACCTGCCCCATTCGAAAGAATGCTGCTCTCAATTCTATGGTCCTTTCTAGGAATAGAAGAATCCTTGAGTAAAATAAAAGAACAGCTGGGAATGGGGGGAGCCTGTTGTTCTTAGACTATAGCTTTCCCTTCTGCTTCTAACAGAGCAAAGCGAACCAAAGAAGCAACAAACACAGCTCACAAAGCCTTGGCCAACCGTCTACATTTTCACAATCTGCCCACACCTTAAACAAACACGAAACATTGTAACCAGCTCTAGTCAGAACCTGAAAGAGAAAAGCCTCGACCCTCATTCTACCTCTCTTGTTGATTCTCTTTCCTTGTAAGATCAGCCATGATATCAAAAGCTGACCAAGTTTTTAAAAGGCCTTTTTCAGAATGGCTATTTTTCTGGCAAACACCCAGCCCATAAATCAGGAGAAGTATATTATTAAGAGGCAATCAATACTGAAGGGTTCGAAGTCTAGAAATTATTCTGATATGTGAGCAGCAGCAGTAATAATCAGAGTTCACAGTGAGTGTACAGTCCTTTAGATCTTTTTAAAAAGCCACTTAGCTGTTCATGGTCATAATTATGATGCTGGGTCAGGGTACCAATTCTCATATTGGCCAAAGCAACAGGCTCAGAAGAATAAAAGAATCCTAGGGGGGCAGAACATCTGCCGCAAAGAGTGCACTTTTACTCTCATGGGTCCATAGGAAGCACATGAATGGAGGCTCTGACCTGGAACCAACTAACTCTACGCTTAAAGTGGAAGTTCAGGGCAGACTGAAAGGTTCAGTCAATTAATCATTTTTATGGGTTGTATACACAGAAAAGTGTCCATTCTACTTGAAACAATAGGACCCTGAATTAAAATGAGTGTTCTCAGACACTGTACAGAGCAGAGTTTTCAGCGTGCCAACCTCCTCATAGGCCAGACTCTGAAATCCAATAATTTCACCACAGTGATCCTATATAAATATCCCCCTTTGATACTGAACAATAATTGCAATGGTAACAGTCACCTTTTAGCAGATGCTCACAAGGCGCCCACGTCCTGTGGCACTTCACAACTGGGACAAGCTAATGTGCTAAGCAGTATTATTTCCACTTTACAGATAAAGAAATTAAAGCTCGAGATTGGGGAGCCTGTCAAAGTCACATAGCTAAGGAAGATAAGGAAGCAAACTTGTGTCTCAATGAATTTTTGCCACTTTAAGCTCTTCAGTAGCAAACTATGAGCTCCAATCTGCTATCCATTTATTCCTCTATCTCTCTTCTCCTCTTTGGCTATTCAGGGGTACCATTTGATGAACTCTAGCCTTTCATCCCTTCATCAAATATATAGTGATGTCTCATCTTAATACTTCCTTCAACCCTTTGACTGTGTTCTATTCTATGTGCTAAGAATCCATTAATGAACAACATAGACAAAGCTCCTACCCTACCTTACCCTGAGGAGGTAAAATTCTAGGGAAGGGAGAAAGATAAACAGAAGAAAAAAGAAATACAATGGTACAAAGGCAAGTAATGAGGAAAACAGTAGGGGGGAAGACAGATACCAAATGATACACAAAAACACAATTTTGAGAGTTATGAAAGTATACCGTTAGAGCAAAGGCTTTGAGAGGGAGCAGTTTTATGTGTCTCGACTACGCTACAGTGCGCCATTTGTTAATCAAACACTAATGCAGGTGTTTCTTTGAAGGTATTTTGGAGATCTAGTTTGTGGGGGTTAAGAAATATATCTATATATCTTTACTCTAAGTAGTGACAATCCTCAACCATGTGAGTAGGACTCAACAAATCAATTGAAAGGCTTAACAACAGATTCAAAATCAGGGTTACCCCAAGGAAGAAGAAATCCTGCCTCAAGAGTCCAACATCAGCTCTTACTTTAGAGCAGGAGGTCTCAACCTGTGGGTCACAAGCCCTGTGGGGTCCAACAACCCTTCCACAGGGTCACAGGCATATCAAGCATCCTGAATATCAGATACTTCCAGTATGATTCATAGCAGTAGCAAAATTTCAGTTATAAAGTAACAGTGAAAATAACTTTATGTTTGGGGGTCACCATAACATGAGGAACTGTAATTAAGGGATCACAACATTAGGAACATTAAAATCCACTGGCTTTGAGTTTCTAGCTCATGTGCCTGCCCTACAGATTTCAGACTCTCCAGTCCCAACAATTGTATACACTTCCTTGAAACGAATTGCCTAGTATCTTTTTCAATTATATATGTATATTATCATACATGTGCATGTATAAATGCTATGTATGCATATCTATTATATGTAACTATATATGCATGCCATGTACCAAACATGCACATGCATGTGTGTGTGTATATGTATATACATATATATATATATATATATATGCATACTGATAGGTATATATACATACATATTTCTCACTGGTTTTGTTCTGGTGGGGAACTCTCACTGATACATGGAGTAAGTACTTAGCACAAGGGACATAAAAACAAAAGCACAATGTACTAGACATTAAGATGACCAAGTCAGATGTGACTCCTACAAGCCTCAAGCTCACAGACCAAACATAGGTACTGATAACCGACTTGTCTTCTCCAAGATCTTCACATCCTTCCCTCTTGCTTCACTCGACATGCTTAGCTCATGATCAATATGCATTGTTTTGTTTTATGACATGGTTTCTCTGTAGAGCTCTGATTGTCCTGGAACTCACTCTATAGACTAGGCTAGCCTTGAACTCTTGGGGATCTGCCTGGCTCTGCCTCTGCTGGGATTAAAGGTGGGCACAACAACCAACCTGCTTTCATCAATATTTCAACTTTTCTTTTTTATGTTTTTGTCACGTGTGGCAATACATGTGTGGATTTCTGCCAGTGAATATGGTGGTCAGAAGAGGATGACGATCCCCTGAAGTTGGAGCTACAAGTTGGACCTGAACCAGAATCCTCTCTACAAGAGCAACAAGTGCTCTTGATCACTGAGTTATCTCTCCAACCTTTGTATCTTAACTAGCATTTCTAGTAAACCTGACCTCTTATTACACAGTCCATATTAGTTTTATTATTACCATTACCCTCCTCCTCCTCCTCTTCCTCCTCTTCCTCCTCCTTCTCCTCCTCCTCCTCCTCCTCATCATCATCATCATCACTATCATCATTATTACCATCTTAGTTTTAGCGTGTTCATGGATCTTAGGAACCTTGTTTACATGTCTTCTTTTGAGTTGCTTTCACAAACCTATCAAGTACGGAGAAGAATAATATCCTTTTTCACGGAGGAAGTAACAGCAACTCACAGGGGTAACCTAACCGGCAAGAGACTCCAGAATCAACAAATGAGGACATGCATCTTAAGCCCCCTGACCCATCTATCTCTTCAACAGTGTCTTTTTATAAAGAAATGCATGCCCACTTTTAAGTCACTTTTTTTGAACTTTTAAAAGTATGCTTAGGCAAGTACTCTACCACTAAGCCCACCACCTTGGTGGTCAGAAGAGGATGGCCACCTTTAGCCCATTTCAGTCTGAATGGGATGGGAATTGTAGTTCCCTAGGAATTACAACACACACACTCTTTCAGTTTTCCCCATGTAAGTAGTATCTTCAAGACATGTAGTAGTAATAGGTTTTAAAAGATTAGAAAAATAAGGATTCCAAGCCAACACTAACAAAGTCCTTGGAAACATCTGCTAGAGAAAGCATGCATACGTTTGCAGAATAAATTATCTGACAACTCATCTATATTATTCTTATTTTTCACTAAAATATCCGTGGTTTAAAGAGGGTGGAGATGGGGGTGGGGGTGGGGAGAAAAGGAAAGAAATGGTCTCTAAGCCACTAAAACTCAGGATTGCCAGCCTGTCTCACTAGTGATCTCTGACAAGTCAAAGGACATGACTGAATGACAAGAACAACAGCCAACCACCTGTGAGAGGACTGCCTGAAGGCGGTGCCAGAGCCTCTCCCAGAAAGCAAGGTCTATGCACACCAGAAAACGAGACAGATATCGCCCTGTTACGGCTTGCTGTCCTCTTCTCCGCCCAGAAAAATACAAGCTAGTCCCAGTAACTTCCCCAAAAGACCCTAAATCCGGCAGTCAGCAAGGTTACTAACACTACGGAAACCCTTCGAAGGAAGTAAGGCTGCGCGGGCGGTGTCCCAGTGCATACTGGGAGATGTAGTCCACACTTGTGGCGCGCAGACGCCGTGGTAATGTAAGATAGGTGGGCAGAACCCTGTACGAGTATAGCTTTTCATTAATGATGTACGTTAAAAGGTGTCCGAAAGTCAGGTAGTAGAGCCTAGCGGCCTCGCTTCACACCACAGGGACAATCTATGAGTTCCTGCTAGACAGGAAGACTCGGTTTGGGAAGACAGTCCCTATCTAGTGGATCTGAAATAGATTGAGATAGCCCCCAAGTGGACAGTAAGGAGAAACCATATCTGTGCTATCAACAAACAGGTTGTTAAATCCAGGGAGGCAAGCCTTCCAAGGAGAAAAAGAACACACATCAGTCCCACTCTCCTTGAAATATACGACCGCTATTGAAAATTGGGGGAAGGGGGTGGGGGTGCCAAAATCAAGATTAAAAAGCCAGCATCTCTCATCACACATACGATATGTAGACTAGTAAGTAAGGTACCATCTGGAAGCTTATACAGCAGAATGTTAAGTTTTGGATCGAGAGACTACATTTCTATGTTTCATGCATTTTATTATTTGGAAGGATAAAGAATCCCTTTTTGGTAGACTATTTCAAATGTAAAGCAAAGCATATAGAATATATATTTTATACACTGGATATTTTTACCATGTTACTTGAACATAATGTAGCTCTCTCTCTCTCTCCTTCTCTTCTTCCCTCCTTGTTTTTTTTTTTTTCTCAAAAGGAACAACACAGGAAAATCAATTCTTTTCAACTGAATTCTAATTGTTGATAACACTTGAACTATTAAAGATTTGTTAATACTGTGTTTGTACTCTATGAGTTTGCTTAACTTGTTCGTTATTTCTAGTATATTTTTTTATAGATTCTTTAGGATTTTTTCTTAATATGGACAACCATGTCATCTTCAAATACAGTCTTATTTTATTTTTCCAGTGTGTGTGTGTTATCTACTTCCTGGCCTATTGTAATACTTAGGACAACACACATCGTATGGAACAGAAGTGAGATCAATCACTGCTGGGTTCTTCCTCTGATAGGAGGAGAAAGCAGCTCAGTCTTCTGCCAGAGGACGGTGTTGACTATGGGTTTGTTGTTATTGTTTCTGTGTTTGTTTCCTTTTTACAGATATCCTAGGATTTTCCACTATATTTTTAGGTTTCTGAAAGTTACCGTGTATAAAGGATAAGCTTCGTCAAATTCTTTATAGTTTTCTTTTACATGAAATGGTGGTGGGCTTTTTGGGTTGTTGTTGTCCTTGGTAGTGTTAAAGTTGATTGACATGCTTAGTTATTCTGCTTGGATTTTCAGAGTTCAAACAGGTAATGTTACTCCCATAAAATGAATTAGAAGATTCCCTCCTCTCCACTTTCCTTTCCTAGTTTATGTGGATTTGTATTATTCTTTCTCCTGTTGATGCCATGGTTACTTTCATATCTCAATTTGGCTAGACCCACAGGACCCAGATATTTGGTCAAATGTTATAAATGTTTCTACTGAAGGGTGTTTTGTTTTGTTTGAATCCCTTTGGTCTGTTTCTCTGCAGACGTCTAGTCTGTTATCTAAGCTTGGAGATTTTTTTTTTTTTTGAGACAGGTTCTCATAATTTAGTTCTGAGTGATATGGAACTCACTAAGTAGATCAGGCAGGCTGTCCTCAAACTCACAAAGATATACCTGCCTCTGTCTTCTGGGTGCTGGGATTAAAGACATGTGTCACCATGGCCTGAGCTAAAATTTGAAGCTTTTAAGGTGGAAGATTTTCATCTAATATGTGGTCAGGTTTTTGCTTATTTACTTGGTTTTTGTTTGGTTTGGTTTTGTTGTTTATTTGTTTTGGTTTTGGGAGTTTTGTTTTGTTTTGTTTCTTTGGTCAACTGAGCCCAAGCCTGAGTCAATCTGGGAATAGGGAACGTCACTTGAGAATATGCCTCATTCAGATTGCCCTGTAGGCAAGGCTGATAGGCATTATCTTGATGAATGATTGACATGGAGAGGCATCCCACTGTGTGGTCCTGGGCAAGCTGAGCAAGCCATAAAGAGCAAGCCAGTTAGCAGCACTCCTTCGTGGTTCTGCCCTGACTTCCTCAAAGATTCACTGAGACCTGTAAGCCAAACAAAGCCTTTTGTGCCCAAGTTAGTTTTCATCAGTTTTAAGGCCTAGGTAAATTATTAAGGCCTAGATGGAATGTTAAAGCCTAGGTAGAATATTAAGGCCTAGATAACTATTACCTGGCCTGGCTAACCTACCATTCTAAGGAAAGGTTCTCTTATGTTTCTGCTGTTACTAGGAAACTTTCTAGTGTCAAGCTGATTACATATTCTATTTTGTTCTGTGCCCTTAGAAACCAGTTATGATGGAAATCATTAGAACTGTTTTGTATAGTTACCCACAATAAGCTTGGGCCCAAACCAACCACCCAGCACCACTTCCTGCACTTGTGTATAAGCTTTTATGGTATAAACTTACCCTGGGACTGACCCCAGCATAAGAGAGACATCTGCACCAATATAAGAAATTATCTGAAATAAGTCTTCCATTTTGAACAGTGGTCAAGTAAAGTTTAAGTTCCCAAGATCTCCCTGGGAATTTACATCCTACATGGCCGAAAGAGACATGTGTGTGTATACCTAACATCCAGTTGACAAATTAAGACATGAGTATTAGACAAGTCCCATCCTGATAGACAAGTTAGGACATGAATATTAGAAAAGGCAAGTCCCTTGCCACAGTTGAATACTCCAGCCAATGGGATCAAGATAAATGTACAACAAAGACATGCTCCTGAGGAAGTCCTCCATCCCTAATGCCTGATTGGTGAAATAACTTGGCACAGATGTTTGTAGATCTCAGGCTCATAAAGCCCTGTAGGATCTTAACTCAGGGTCACAATTCAGCTCCCAAGCCTGAGTCATGTCCCTGATCGATCAGTCAATAAACCATCATTAGTTGATCAAGATTGGTGTCTGAGTGGTTTGTGCAACAATTCCCAGAATCTAACAGCCAGTGTTTCATCACATAAATAGAAACTTGTTAGGATACATGCAAGTCAGTTTCTTTGTTATTTACAGGAGTAACACTGTCATTTGTTCTTAAGCCAGCTTAATGGTTTCTAGAGTTGGCTGTGGTGGAACATATATATATATATATAT
>NW_022196905.1:187092699-187100788 GCF_008632895.1 Mastomys coucha | reverse complement strand
ATATATATATATATATATGCATATATATACATATATATATATATACATGTATATATATATATACATGTATATATGTATATATAATCCCAGCACTTGGGAAGTGGAGATTGGACATTCAGTGTCATCCTTTGCTTCATTGCAAGTGCAATGCCATCTTGGGCAGCAGGAGACTCTCTCTTTAAAAAAAAAGTTTTTTTTTAAAAAAATTGTTCCAGAGGGCTGGAGAGATGACTTGGGTTCAGCAGTTAAGAGCACTGACTGCCGTTTCCAGAGGTCCTGAGTTCAATTCCCAACAACCACATGGTGGCTCGCAACCATGGGATCCTAAGCCCTCTTCTTGTGTGTCTGAAGAGAGCAACAGTATATGTACTCATATACATTAAATAAATAAATTAATTAATTAATTAATCAATAAATCTTTTTTAAAAAGAAAGAAAGAAATTTGTGCGGGTGCCAACAAGATGACTTGGTCAGTAAAGGCACTCCTCACCAAACATTGGTGTCGTGAGTTCAATCCCAGAAGTCTGTGTGGGGGAGCGAAAGCACTGACTCTTCCAAGTTGCCCTCTGAGTGCAAACCACAGCATGCTCATTCACGTGTGCAAACAAACACACACACAGAAATGAAATAAATAAATACACAGAAAAACGCTTTAAAAATCAAAATGTCCGTGCTGTTCATTTGCCTGTCGTCTAGAATGTATGGGTATAAAGTGTTGCTGTCTCCCTCATCAATCGGCTAACTTTAAGTCTTGTAATAACGCCCCATCTTTCACTCCTGATATTGGTTCTCTCCACTCTTTTCCCCACCCCACCCAGCCGGTCATGATAAAATCTTATAAAATATACTGATTTCTTCGATGAGCCAGTTGTCATTGAATTGACTTTTCTCATTTTCTTTCTGTTACTATTCTCTGAACTTCAGGTTTCATTTACCTCCTGCTTGCTATGGTTTAACTTTCCTGGTTTAAGTGGAAGCATAGGATGTTCATTGAAGACTTTTTCCTCTTTTTCAGCATAATCATTTAATATAAAGTGTGTAAGTCTCACTTTAACTTTTGCTCAGAGTATCCCATTGTTATATCCCCTCTTCACTTCAGTCATCCATCGGACTCCTGGAAGAATCTGTTTGGGGGCTAACACCTGGGAGCTAAGACAGATGCTCTCTGTTGACTGTCTTTGAAGAAGCCACCTGGCCATGCCCACCACCTGAGTACTCCAGCCAGCTAGCTGCCTGAAGATCTTCTGAACCTGGGGACTTTGGCACCTAAACTTTCTTTGTAGTGTAATCTAGAGACTTGTTTTCAGTTTCTCCTGTGACTGTAAAAACCCTGGTTTATTCTCCGTAAAGTGGAGCCTTGATTGGGACACAACTTGGCTTAGTGTTTTCTCTTTGCATTTCAAACCCTCTATTTCAGGTCCTTTATTCCCTCCTAGCTGAGGAGAACCCCGTTCCTGAAACTGCGGGCAGTTTCATCCCATGAACTTTGACACAGTTCCCTTTCACACTCATTTGGGTAAATTGCTTTCTAATGTACCTTATAACTTATTTGACTAATGAGTTATTGGAAGCATTTCACTTGATTCATAAATGTCTTTCTTTGAACCACTATACGTTTTCAAAATGATTTCCCATAGAGATGTTTAGGTTATCCTAATTAATATACTATCTCTTTTGTCACATCACCACTCACATTGTTGGATTAAATTCTCAAGTGTTTAAAAGATCATTTATAAAATCATAGATTTCATAAGTCCTATGTTCTGAAATCACAGATTTAAAGAAACATATTTGCATATTCTTTGCACTCTCTCTTATCTGAGGACAAAGTCGCTCCACCATTTCAGAACTGTCTAACTTTTATTTCTTCGTGAAAAAAAAATTCCTTCTAATTCAGTGTTTCAGGATATTTTTTCATCCTTAGAATTTAATGTCTCACATATCACATATCATTTTATATGGGTGTATGCATGAGCAAGTGTGTGTGCAAGCGTGTGTGCAAGTATGTGCGAGTGTGTGCATGTTCAAGTGTATGCGTGTGCGAGTGTGTGCGAGTGTGTGCGAGTATGTGTGTGTACAACTGTGTGTCTGCGTGTATGTGCGTGCCTGCGTGTGCAAGTACATGTACATGTGCTGTGACAGTGGAGATCAGAGACGGACTTCATAGAGTCGATTCTCTCTATCTGTCTGTACCTGATTCCTGGCGTTCAAATGCAGTCTTCAGGTTTGTGTGCCAAGCCCGTTACCCATCACTCAGCAACAAGCTCGACAGGAACGATTTCAGCATTCCAAAGCCTCCCTCTAATCTCCCTAGTCAGTATCACCAGTGGCACATGCTCTGCTGAGCTCCAGCGCGTCAGATGAGCGTTGCTTGTACTTGCCCTTCATGGAATCCAACAGTTTGTACTTTTTAAGGGATTGCTTCTGGATATGACATCTGCACATGCCTTTCTTGTAATTCACTAGTTTTCGTGGCTAGGAAGCATTCTGTTGTCTCAATATATCTAATACAACCCCCAACCCCCCACTGCCACTGTTTATTCCTGATAGACATTTGAGGGTTTTTTATTTTGCATTTTGATTTACCTTAAATAAAACCATACCATTTGCCTATTCTTAATAGATATAAGCACCCATCCCTCTCCCCTCGGTTTCAATAATGAAATTGCTGAATTAGGGCATGCAGCACATGCAACTTAAAACTCCATTGATGTTCTTGTTTTCCCGTCTCACTTAAGTTCTTCTTAAGTTTCAACCAGCTCTTTAAGTTTTGCAATGGAGATTAATACATATGGAGATGGCCAAATTTCATGTGAATTACTTCCAGATGCTCTGTATTGAGTGGAAAATTCCTCGCAGATTCTAACAAGTGGTGGTTTTATGTTCTGTTTCTAAAGTTACAATGACCTTTTATCTTCTTGTGAATTTTCATTAGTATTATTGTAGGGCCTTGGGATTTGGCTGAGAGAGCATCTTCAGCCTGAAGCCAGAGCATTTATCTTCCTTCCCCTGTCTTGTAAAATTTCCTGTTGCTTCTTCGTTGGTTTTCTTCTCTTACTGAATGGGCTCGCCCACCCCCAGACAATCTCAGCCCCTCTCTTGGCTTTTGATAAAGATTCAGTAGCTCCATTTGATCCTGTGTTCCTTGCCTGGATATCCAGCTGATATCAGTGCTGAAAACCATCTCGTATTTCAACAGGTTTACCCAGCTTGTCTGACATTCAGCCAGTTTTGCTATCATCACCCCTTTGCCCTTTCTGTGACTGACAGCATTCTTCATAAGACCCAGTTATCTGAGCTGTAAATCCAGGAAATCCACATGCTCTCTGCCTGAAGAACTCTGATTCTTAAGTGATCTCAGTTTCCTCCCATCGTTGCCTTAGCGCAGAAACTTGCTCACACTACCGAGTCATCCCGTTTACTGACTTCCTCCTTTATACTTCTGCCAGTTCTCAGCATCATCCCTGCCGGGGCACATCCCTAACCTCCCTGCCTCTAACTACTTCTTTGGAGAAATTATATTTCTCCATATCATTTAACTATTTCATGTCTGGTGTATATGCTATGCACTCTGTCTTGAATTCCTGCCTCCCAATGCACCTTGCCATAGGTAGACCGATAAACCTCCAGAATTCCTAACAGACTAGAGACTCTGCTATACTTCTGTCAAATTGTATTTAATTTGAATTTTCATTCTGTGTCTTATCAGTGTTAATCTTCAGGAGCCTAATGTTCCAGTCAATGCTCAAACTCTGATGGCTGAAAATTTAATTTAAAAGGATGTTTGACATTATGACTGGGGTTTTAAAACTTAAATGTTCATTCATTATCACTTCTGAAAAACAAGATAGGAAAGGAAAATAAAATATATTCAGTGTCACTATTTGTACCTCCAGATAAAACTATTAGTCATAACTTTCATAAGCTTATATAGTTTCTTACAAACATGTGTCTTGACTTTAAACAATTCTCAAGTTTTGAAATTAAAGATTTCTCATATAAATGTCTTAATAACTTTTGATAAAAGACGTGGGTTTCCTTACATTGCATTGAAGGATCTTAAAAGACAGAGGATATACTAGTTAAATAAAATAGAGTTAAATTAGTTTTGTTGTGCCCGTGCTTTTAAGTAATTAACCAGTCTCTGCCAAAATCAGAGAGGCATGGATTCTAGCAAGGTAACCCTTGGGAATTTGAATCTACAGTCAAGAACTTACAGTTGAAGCCAAAGGATAAGGATATTAGAGAATTTAGATAAATTCCAGAAACTTAGGGATTGGAAGATGGCTCAGTAGATAACATTCCTGCCATGTGAGCACAAAAACATAAATTTGGATCATCGGCAACCTCATAAAGCCAGGGATGATGGAACAGTATGCCCGAAACCCCAGGATTAGGGCACAGAGACAGATAGACCTCTGGAGCTCATTAGCTAGCAAACCCAGCCAAACAGATGAACTCCAAGTTCAGTGAGAGACCCTGTTTCAAAAAAATAAGGTGGAGAGCAGTCAGGAAAGACACCCACTATTGACTGTCAGCCCCACACCCTAGGTACAACACACACTGTGCACGAACATACACATGCGCGCACATGCATACACACACACACACATACACAACAAAATGAAATTCAAAGAAAAAAACTAAGCATAAGCAAGTAAACACATAATATGAAGTATTTGTTTTGAGACTTTTATGTCTTTACTTATTTAAAAGCGTCACTATTAAAGGCTGGATAGATAACTCAGTAGTAAAGTTTACCACTTATTAAGCCCTGAATTTAAAAGAAGATAGAGAGAAACCCAGCACTACCTAAAAAGTATAAGCATGTAAATTTTGAATATTAGTATTATTGATAGCATTAATATTTTCATGTTAATGATTTGGCCTTATTAGATTACTATATCATTAAGTAAATAGTATCTTATAAAATATTGAAAAGTATTAAAAAACTAGAAGCAGTTGATGCTCAGTATAAAAGGTTGGGTTCAAATCATTTAGAATTATTAATTCTAGCTCTTAGCAATGGGGAGACCTCTAAGATCTGCCCCGCCGAGGACACAGTGTGAACTTCTCCAACCTTTTCCCAAGCTTCGGAATAAAGTATTATGATTCCAAGAATTATTAATCCCTCTAGTTAGTCAGAAACTGTTGCCACACTTCAAGTGGCAATGGCCCAGATGTCAACCAAACATCTACACTACAGAGTACAGTTGCAATTACAAATAGATGACCGAATGAAAAAGAAATTTTTTAATTAAAAAGAACCACTTTTCTTTGTTTCAAAAATTGTAGCCAAATTGTGAGATAACATAGAAATTTTGTCATGATGGCCTCTGCTTTTCTCAGCCCTGCAGACATGGAATCTGTGTTCTGTAAATGCTAAGGGAATGTGGCTGCCAATCAGTGCATGTCACATCCAGGAAATGACATGTGTGCAGATTAGTTTCTGTCAACTTAAGACAGACTGGAGTCACCTGGCAAGAGAATCTGCCTCCAACAGATTGGCCTGTGGGCATGTCTGTGGAGCAAGTTATTTGTTAATGTTGATGTGTAAGGGCCCAGCCCATGGTGAGAGTAGCATGTCTGGGCAAATCATCCTCTAAATTCTACATGTTCTAGTTTGAGTGAGAGTGCCCCCCCCAATGCACATGTTTGAATATTTGATCCCCAGTTGGTGGAACTGTTTTGGAAGGACTAGGAGGTGTGGCCTTGTTGAAGAGAGTGTGTCACTGGAGGCAAGCTGAGATTTCAAAAGGCCTCTCTTTCCCTGTGTCCTCTTGGTCTCCTTACTTGCAATTTTGAGATGGAAGTTCACAGCTCTTCCTGCCATGGTATCTTTGTTCTAGTATCACAGACTCTAACTCTCTGAAAGCATAAACCCAGCTTAATGCAAATGCTTTCTTTTATAAGTTGCCTTGGTCATGGCATTTCACTGCAACACTAGAACAGAAACCAGGAATAGGAAAGCCTGGTGAGCAAGCCATGGAAAGTAAGCCAATAGGCAGCATTTCTCCATGGTTCTGACCGCCGTGCTCCTGCTTCAGTACTTACTCTGACTTCCATGATTGATGATGCACTATGGCCAGAACATGGAAGCCAAATAAACCTTTCCTCCATGAGTTGATTCTGTACAATGTTTTATCACTCAACAAAAAGTAAACTATAACTACATATTACTGCATAGGACCCCCATCCCTTATGATGTATGCATAAATTTCCTCAGCTATTAGATACTTAGAAGATAAGAATTAACCTCTTTACATGACTATTGAAAAAATTACTTTGGTAAATTAACTTCTGGGGATGTGGTAGGGGATTTGTGGAGGGGAAACTTGGAAGGGGGAAAACATTTGAAATGTAAATAAATAAAATAACTAAACCAAATATATATGTATGTACATATGTCTGTGTATATGTGTGTATATATGTATATGTGTGTATATACATATGTGTGTATATATATGCACATATATATGTATGTTTATATGCATATGTTATATATATATATATGTGTATATATATGTAAAATCAACTTCTCAACTCTGTCATAGAACACAAAAATAAATAGGAAATGATCTCTGTCCCTGGAATCACATTACCTGCTAATTTATACTCTGAATTTATACTCTGAATATCATAATGATATTCCTTTGTAAGTGAACCAGGAAGGCCAACTCCAATTTAGCAGAGCTAGAAGTTTCGGGGAAATTAAATAAACTCATTGCTGTCAGCGGAGTTGTCAGTTTCTTTTCCACTGTTGTGATAAGATACCACAACCTAGGCAACTTGTAAAAGGAAGCATTAAATGGGCCCAGGTTCCAGAGGGTTAGGGTCTATGACAACAGATCGAAAGCATGGTGACACACGTCTGCCACAACAGCTGAGAGTTCACGTTAGACATCCAAGTAGGAGACAGAGAGCACACAGGAGATGACAAGAGTCTTTCAAAGCCTCCCTCCAGTGACACACCCCCTCTGACAAGACCACCCCTTCTAGTCCTCCCTAAAAAGTTCCATCAGCTGGGGTCCAAATATTCAAACATATGAGCCTATGAGGGTTCTTCTCATTCAAACCACCACAGGAGGATAAGAAATTATATTCAAATAACATGATAAGACTATGTTTCTCTAACTATAAGTCTGGTTTTTCTTTTCTTCAACAAAATTTTTCCTATCTCAAGTTCATGATATTGATTTCAAAGCCGTTTGCCTGAATTACTCAAGCCACTTATAAACCTAGTTACAGTTTAGTTCTTCTCTGTTTGTTCCAAAACTAATTTTATGCTGAGAACCTTATTTTAGTGTAAAGCAAAATAGACTGTGCTTTAGAGATTCCTCTTAGCCAACCCTCCAAACTGATATATTACTAACTGTAATCTCAAGAAAACTTGACTGGATTCATTGGCCTATGAAGGTTTTTCTCTAATATATCAACTTTCTTTCTCTTATCTCATCAAGGTATTATTTTTTCCAAAGGCCATTGCCATTTTCCTCAAATTCACCACCACTATTTGTGCTTATTCATACATGGATAAATGAAGCTCCGTATCAAACAATGCAACAAAAGCGAAATAAGATACCCTTTGGTGTTTCCATAATGAACAATTGGAATTCATGGGGGGGGGGGAGAAATTGACTAAAAAATGCAGCTAAATTAGACAACTCAAAATGTGGGCACAGAGATTCAGCAAGACTAGACTGCCAGTTAGGGCCAGAGAATCACTGCCTCTTCTTATTGTTGCTGCTTTCAAGGAGATCTGGCATGATATTAAAATTATTGATGTTCTCCAACTCAGAAACCATTTCTTGTTGTGGACTGAGGCACAAATAAGGACTTCCATTGTGTCATGGTAAAATTAGAAAGGCTGCGAACAATCTAAAACTCAGCCACAGGAGCACATTGACATCCTATGATGCATCAACTGAATAAAATATGATGTCACAATTAACAGAGATGACTTATGCCAAGCGGTGGTGGCGCATGCCTTTAAACCCAGCACTTGGGAGGCAGAAGTAGGCGGATTTCTGAGTTCGAGGCCAGCCTGGTTTACAGAATGAGTTCCAGGACAGCCAGGGCTACACAGAGA
>NW_022196905.1:187085110-187092577 GCF_008632895.1 Mastomys coucha | reverse complement strand
AAAAAAAAACCAGAAAAAAAAAGGGGGGGGGGAGATGACTTAGACACGCCAAAAAAGGAAGAAGGTTAATGGACAGGGGAGAGAGTACCCTGGGATAAAATGCATAGTACTATAGTACTATATTAAGATAGTTCAGACGTCAAATTCCTGCTCCATGTGTCCGTGTAAGAGAAAGCCTTGGTCCCCAGAGAGATGCTAGTGAGAGGTCTTTAGATAGCATGGCCTTGAAGGATACTGTGGAGCTTCATCCTTGCTCTGACTTCCTCATGTTTGGTTTTCTTCCACCACATGTTCCACTGGAATATGTTGTCACATAAAAATCCATGAGAGACAGAGAGAGGTCAACTAGTCATAGACTGGAACTTACAAAACTATGAATCAATATAAATATTTTCTCTTTATAAATGGATTGTCTGAAACACTGGTTACAGTGATACAATGTTGTATTGCTTGTGTGAATATTGATGCATGAAAATTCATTGATAAACTGTTTGCCTCCAGAAAGAGGACTGGGATTGGTATGCTTATCAAAATGGTTTTTTATAGTTTCCCTTTTTATAATGAGGAATGTTCTTATGTATTATTCATACATCCTAGAATATAAATTGAAAAATACAATAACAAGGCAAAGTGCTCAGACTAGTACTTTTTATTTATTTAATTATTAGATATTTTCTTTATTTACATGTCATATGATATCTTCTTTCCCAGTTTCCCCTCTGAAAAATTTAAAAAATAAAATAAAATAAAAAACAAAAAACAAAAAAAAACCCTGTTCCATCTCCCCTCACCCTGCTCTGATATAGCTACCCTCTCCCATGTCCTGGCCCTGGCATTCCCCTACACTGGGGCATAGAACCTTCACAGGGCCAAGGGCCTCTCCTCCTATTGATGACCAACTTAGCTATCCTCTGCTACATATGCTGCTGGAGCCATGAGTCCCACCATGTGTACTCTTTGATTGGTGGTTTAGTCCCTGGGAGCTCTGAGGGTACTAGTTAGTTCATATTGTTGTTCGCATGTGTCCTTATTACATGTTGGAGCATCTTCTGGGTATATGCTCAGGAGTGGTATAGCTGGTTCCTCTGGTAGTACTATATCCAATTTCCAGAGGAACTGCCAAACTGATTTCCAGAGTGGTTGTACCAGCTTGCAATTCCACCAGCAATGAAGGAGTGTTCCTCTTTCTCCACAACCTCTCCAGCATCTGCTGTCACCTGAGTTTTTTATCCTAGTCATTCTGACTGGTGTGAAGTAGAATCTCAATGTTGTTTTGATTTGTATTTCCCTGATGACTAAGGATGTTGAACATTTCTTTAGGTGCTTCTCGGCCATTTGGTATTTGTAAATTGAGAACTCTTTGTTTAGCTCTGTACCCCATTTTTTAATCGGGTTATTTAGTTCTCTGGAGTCTAACTTCTTGAGTTCTTTGTTTATATTGGATATTAGCCCTCTATCAGATATAGGATTGGTAAAGATCTTTTCCCAATTTGTTGGTTGCTGTTTTGTCCTATTGACAGTGTCTTTTGCCTTACAGAAGCTTTGTGATTTTATGAGGTCCCATTTATCAATTATTAAGGTAGGCATCTTGTTCTTTCTCTATTGCTTTGCTAAGATACTGTGACCAAGACCACTGTGATGGTTGTATCAGCTTGAGCCAGGGAGTGGCACTATTAGGAGGTGTGGCCTTGTTGGAGTAGGTATGTCACTGTGGGTGTAGGCTTAAGACCCTCATCCTAGCTGCCTGGAAGCAATATTCTGCTAGAACCTTTCAGATGAAGATGTAGAACTCTTACCTCCTCCTGCATCATACCTACCTAGACACTGCCATTCTTTTGCTTTGATAATAATAGACTGATTCTCTGAACCTGAAACCACCCTCAATGAAATGTTGCCCTTTATAAAACTTGCCTTGGTCATGGTGACTGTTCACAACAGGAAAACCCTAACTAGACAGGAACTTACAGTAGAGTTTATTGTTTACAGTTTTAGAGGGTGAGTCCAGGACCATCATGGTGGGAAGCATGGCAGCAGACAGGCAGGCAGGCACGGTGCTAGAGCAGCAGCTGAGAATATGCATCTCCATCCTCAAAGCACAGCACCATGCAGAGGGGACACATTGGGAATGGTGTGGGCTTCTGAAACTTCCAAGCCCATTTCCAAAGACATGCCTCCACCAACAAAACCACGCTCATTCCAACAAGACCCTACCTCCTAATCCCAAACAATTCCATGCAATCTCCTGGTATTCAGCGTAGCTGAATAAGCCTGCTCATTATATCTGACTGCAGATAAAGGTTGAGAGAGGTGTTCTGCACTCCAGATGTCTAGTGTGTGACCAACTGAACTGAGGAATTACTATCTCCCTGCTTTGAAATCTGTTTCTTTCCAAGGAATTTGGAGCTGAGCTGGCCTGTGGTTTATATGTCCTCAACCAAAGCAAACATGGAGTGTAGGGAGGAAGGAAACGTATGACAGATAAGATAAACAACCTGGAAAGCTCTGGGAACCAGGTTTTGCCTATGTCAAGGCAAGTGCAGTCCTGAAGAGCCCCTGGGTGTGGCTGTTTGCGGCAGGTACTGGCCATCTGATTACCTGGGAAATAAATAATCTGTCTTATCTGATTACCAGGAAATCTGCAATGGGACTTTTTCTTTCCTGATTCCAGAGAATGGCTGAGAAGACCTTTTGGCAGTTTCAAACACAAGAACCAGATAACACCGTTGTTATTGAGAGTAAGTAACACAAAAACATATCCTTTTAATTTTCCTAATTTCAAAGGCAGAAGCCTTTGCATCTCCATCCACAAAGCACAGCAGAAGCCTTTGAAATTTTCCACAAAAAGATAAGTGATTAGCAAGACAATGAATAATGCAAGAAATAGTGATGAGCCTGTTTTCTCTCCAGACTCTTGGATGATCCCTTTCATGTTTTGCTATTTATATTGTAGTCAAAATCTTTTTTAGGACTATTTCTCATCATATTAAACTGCCAAACAAAGGATGATATAGGTAGAGTTCTGTGATGCTTGAAGCACCAAAGTTTCCTAGTTAGTAAAGGCTAGAGCACTTTTCAAATTTATATACCTGGCCACACCTCATGGTCTGCCTAAAATCCTTTACTAGTTTTCCAGGACAAAGTGTATTCCTTTGGAAAGGAGACCAGATTCCTTATGACCAGAGTCCAGACAACATCTGCTACCCCACCTGTAGCCCTCATCACCATGTGTACATCTGCTACCCCACCTGTAACCCTCATCACCACCTGTACACCTGCTACCCCACCTGTAACCCTCATCACCACCTGTACATCTGCTACCCCACCTGTAACCCTCATCACCACCTGTACACCTGCTACCCCACCTGTAACCCTCATTACCACCTGTACACCTGCTACCCACCTGTAACCCTCATCACCGCCTGTACACCTGCTACCCCACCTGTAGCCCTCATCACCACCTGTACACCTGCTACCCCACCTGTAGCCCTCATCACCACTGTACATCTGCTACCCCACCTGTAACCCTCATCACCACCTGTACACCCGTTACCCCACCTGTAACCCTCATCACCACCTGTACACCTGCTACTCCACCTGTAATCCTCATTACCACCTGTGCACCTGCTACCCCACCTGTAACCCTCATCATCCATCCATCACTGTTTCTTGGAGGCACTCTGACCTTCCTCCACTCTTATCTTGAGGCAAGCTGTTTGTTTTCTAGAATGTTCTCAGAGCCCACTCTCACACATACTCATTTGTCTGTCACCCCCTCTTTCCTTACAGCACATCAGCCTTTTCTGTAAGGACTTCATAACCTCCTCAACACTTTCTGGACTCTCGTTACCCCTATGAAGATAATTATCAATATTAAGAATAATTATATTTCTCACCTGTAAGGTTCTTAATTGGGAAAACAATTTTGTTTGCTTGGTTTTACTTTTTATCTCCCCAGTGTATGTACATAGGAAAACATATAAATATGAGTCAACAAAACTGGTGATTGAATAAAGCACTTGGAAGTTTTGGAGGTGTTTTCAAACATTTTTACTGATTTATGAACCAACTTTGTCATTACCTACCACATACTTTTACTGTATTATTGTCATCCTTTGTTAGTGAGGAAGCTGAGGCTCATAGAGAATAAGTCCTTTGGCTTTGGCTCTTCTGAGAGCCATGGGCAAGCTGAGGATTCTATTCACTGCAAAGCCAAGAGAAAAGCAACCTAGAGCTGCAAAGCTGGACAGAATGTCAGGGGTTTCTGACTTTTACACCCACAGATCTGGCAGTGGAGCTATTGCTAAGATGTTTAACCTTGCTCCATCTCAGCTTTCCTATCTGTGACACTAAGTAAGGGATTTTAAACCAACTAATCTTTCTAATGCAGAGATCCCCACACTTCCTTGACCCTTAGTATCCAATGAAGGCTAGTCCCTCTCAAACTTTAAAATAAAATAGCCCACAGAGCTTCTGTAACTTGGTGTGCTACCCAGAATAGTAGGGCCCACTATTCTAGAATCACAGATGGAATTAAAGAAACTGACCCCTACTCTCACCGAAAAAAGAAGAAGAAAGATTTGTATATCAAACTTCTTTTTTTTTTAAATTTATTTATTTATTATATGTAAGAACACTGTAGCTGTCTTCAGACACTCCAGAAGAGGGCATCAGATCTCATTACGGATGGTTGTGAGCCACCATATGGTTGCTGGGATTTGAACTCAGGACCTTCCGAAGAGCAATCAGTGCTCTTAACCAGTGTGCCATCTCTCCAGTCCCAAACTTCTTTATGTTAGTTTTTAAAGACAATATATTCCAATGGTTTTGTTGACAATATATGCTAATACTGTTTTTATTGGTTATTTTCTTTATTTACACTTCAAATGTTATCCTCCTTCCTGGTTTCCCCTCCATGAACTCCCTATCCCATTCCCCCTCCCCCAACTTCTAAGAGGGTGCTCTCCCACCCACCTACCCACTCCCACCTCACTGTCTTAGCATTCCCCTACACTGGGGCATCAAGCCTACACAGGACCATGGGGCTCCCCTTCCACTGATGCCAGATAAGGCCATCGTCTGCTACATATGCAGCTGGAGCCATGGGTCCCTCCATATGTACTCTTTGGTTGGTAGTTTAGTCCCTGGGAACTGTGGGGAGTCTGGTTGGTTGATGTTGTTGTTCTTCCTATGGGGTTGCAAACCCCTTCAGCTCCTTCAGTCCTTCCCTTAACTCCTCCATTGGAGTCCCAGTGCTCAGTCTAATGGTTAGCTGTGAGCATCTGCACCTGTATTTGTCAGGCTCTGGCAGAGCCTATCTGGAGACAGCTATATCAGGCTCCTGTCAGCAAGCACTTGTTGGCATCAACAATAGTGTCCAGGTTTGGCGACTGTATTTGGGATGGATCTCCAGGTGAGGCAGTCTCTGGATGGCCTTTCCTTCAGTCTCTGCTCCACTCTTTGTCCCTGTATTTCTTTTAGACAGGAGCAATTCTAGGTTAATATTTTTGAGATGTGTGGGCAGCCCCATCCCTCAATCAGGGCCATGCCTAATCCCTGGATATGGTCTGTACAGGTTATCTTTCCTCTTTGTTGGGGCTAATACTGTTCTTAAAACATGAGTATTTCTGTTAATAATCTTAAATGCTGGAAAATATTTCTGAGACTGGAGTTTGTCAACATAATAGAACACAGAATAAGTTCTGATAGTATCTACCTGTTATGGGTTGAGTAGATGTGACCCAGGGAGGGGCACTATTAGGAGATATGGTCTTGTTGGAGTAGGTGTATCACTGTGGGTGTGGGCTTTAAGACTCTCATCCTAGATGCCTGAAAGCCAATCTTCTCCTACAGCCTTCGGATGAAGACGTAGAACTCTCAGCTACTCCTGCACCATGCCTGCCCAGATTCTGCCATGTTCCCACCTTGGTGATAATGGACTGAGCCTCTGAACCTGTAAGCCAGCCCCCAATTAAATGTTGTCCTTATAAGAGTTGCCCTGGTCATGGTGTCTGTTCACAGCAGTAAAACCCTAACTGAGACACTACCCAAAAAACTCACAGCTCTAACTAATATATGTGTGACTAAAAACAGACATGTTGTGATGACTACACAGCTGTCACCTTGATTACATCTGGGGTTAACTAAAACCCAAGAAGCTCAAAATACCTGTGAGGGATTTTTTTAATTAAATCATTTGAAGTGGGGAGACCTACTTTTAACCCAGATCTTTTGAAGTGGGAAGATCCACCTTTAATGTAGACCTCCCCTTCTGCTGGTAGCCTCTATAAAGGATATGGAAGGAAAAAGCCTGCTCTCTCTGCCTGCTTGCTCTCACTGACAAGTCCATTCCGTCACTGGCATTGGAGCCTGTTTCTTTGAGATTCCAGCAATCAGTGAAGACAGATCAGACATTCGGCCTTGTGGACTAAACAACTATGGGTCCTTGGACCTTCCATTGTTAGACAGCCATTGTTAGACAAGTTGGACCACAGCGCATATAGACCATTTATATAGATTTATTTATATATGAATGAATACACACACACACACACACACACACACACACTTCTATCATTTCTGTACCTCTAAAGATCCCTGGCTAGTACACATATTATGATCCATCCTGTTGCAAGTTACAATATGCTGATCTTTGGTATTCAAAGGGATTAATTCTAGGACTTGCTCTCAAACGCCATAATCCTCATGTGCTTGTATCATATAATATGATATAGTATCTACATATAAAGTGCACTTATTCTTCAGCATGATTTAAACCATCTCTATATTATCTATAAATAATAGTTAACACAAAAGAAATAGTATGTAAGCAATTGTCCCGGTGTGCTGTTTAAGGAATACTGGTAAGAAAAAAATCCATATGTGATCAGCATGGGTGAAATTTTCCCCCAGATTATTTCTATCCAGAATCTCAGGTGTGAAACCTGAGCATACGTAGGACAGCCATAGTGTAACAGTACAATGTGATTGGCACTCACTTTATAGAGGTGTCCACCCAAAGATAGGACATAAATTCATCACCAGGAAGCAAATCGCAGTTGTCTGCGCCTACTGTACAGAGCCTGTAGCTGTGTTTTGCTGAGCATCATCTCAGCTGGGATAAAGCTGAAGCAGGAACTGGAAGGGTAGCAGGTAGCTCTAACTTCAATAGTTGTTTTTTGTTTGTTTGGTAGTTTTTAGAGTCATCACAGTATAAAAGCTGCCTCCCATTGTTAGGCTGTTGGAGGCAATCCAAGTTTCCGTGGAGGTTCTCATTGTTTTGTACTGTCACCACTTAAAGGCCAAGCAATTGCAAACACTCCTCAAGCTGTTGGGAAGCTGACTCAATAGATAAAAAGTCCTGAGCCACAAAACATTTGCTTCAGTGCTCATGAGGGTGAATGGACATGAGTGATCTATCCAAAGATTCTACTCCGAGATCATCCTCAGCGAGAAACATCCATTTCCCTG
>NW_022196905.1:187077836-187084822 GCF_008632895.1 Mastomys coucha | reverse complement strand
TGCCAAGATGCCACTCTGCATATAGAGTGATATATAGAAACAGCTACTAGAGGGATACGGGCTGAGGAAGCAGAAGATGGTGAAAGGGACCCTGTGTCCTCTGCAGAGTACAGACTGTCCCTGGAAGAAGACAATTAGAAGAAATGATGCTGGCTTTTTGGACGGGGATAGCAAGAGGGCAAGATGTAGCTACTAGTGTGTTCTGGCTTATATAGCAAATCCACTAGGATTCACCACTGGAGGATTTAGATTTAATATGGCTCGCAAGCTTAGGAGTCTAGTTGTGCCCAGAGATTGAGTTACCATTGTTTCTGAACAATTGTTTTCTTTCACAGTGGTTTGACTGGGTTTGGGAGAGAAAGGTACAGTGGCAAAACATGGGTTTGCCAGATGTACACCACAAAAGCCGTGGGGGGTGGGGGTTGAAGCATGGGGCTAGCTAGCATGGTAGTGACCCTCCATTGGGAACTTGTGGAGAGATTTTGGAGCTCTGAGTCAGAGAGTCTCCACGAAATAAGAATAGGCCGGCAAGCCCGCCGGGGCTGAGAGTAGCTGGGAGAAGCTCAGGAACTTGCCGTTCTTTTTAATATTTCCCACAACAGAGGGAGGGAGGGACCTGGGAGGGAAAGGGGATGGGTGGGGTGAAGAGGGGAACATGATCTGGTATTGGGTAATGGAAAAGGACCGAAGCCCTGAGGGCCAGCAAAAAGAATGGAAACAGGCAATCTCCAGAGGAGGAGGTGGGGAAGGAAGGTGATCCTCCAGAATACACTAGAGACCTGGGAGGTGAGAGACTCTCTGGAATCAAAGGAAGGGACCTTAGATGAAATGCCGGACAGTAGGAAGAGGGAAGTTATAGAGCTCCAGCAGGAAGACAGGACAACAAGTGAGGGAGGGGGTTGCCATCCCACAGTCACATCTCTGACCCATAATTGTTCTTGTCTGAAAGAATTACAGGGATGGAAATGGAGAGGAGCCTGAGGAAAAGAAGGTCCAGCGACAGGCCCAAAGTGGGATCCAGGTCAAAGGGAGGTCCTAAGACCTGACACTATTACTGAGGCTATGGGACGCTCACAAAAAGGGACCTAGCATGACTGCCCTCTGAAAGACTCAACAAGCAGCTGAAAGAGTCAGATGCAGATATTTACACCCAACCAATGGACAGAAGCTGCTGACCCCTATGGTTGAATTAGAGAAAAGCTGGTCTCATTACGTACCCTGACCTGCCTAGAACTCAGCATATAGGCTGAGTTGGCTTTGAACTCACAGAGATTCATCTGTTCTTCCTCCCAATTTCTGGGAATAAGGGTGTGAGCCACAACACTCAGCCGTAATGTTTTAAAAACAATTACAAATTTCTTAAAACATTTTAAATGGTAAAATACATATAACATTACGACCCCTTTAAGGGGTCTGCCTAGTGGCATTAAGTAAGACCACAGTGTAGCAGAATCAACCCCAACATCCATCTCCAGGAACTCTCTTCCTATTAATTTCCACTCTTCCCAGGATACTAACTCCTAGACTCTTGCAACACATTCCACTTCTTGCCTCTAAGTGTTTGACTGAGTTTACTCACATAAACAGACTCATGCAGCAATTGTCTCTTGTCTCCGCTGTTACCATAATGCCTCTGTTCACCCATAACTGATACATGAAAGTTATACATATTATGGCCTACCATGTGATATTTGGATACACGAGTGCATTGTATAGTATTCAAGTCAATACAAACATGTCTCTTTTCTTAATTCAAGACTCCAACTTATGGAACCCTGTCACCTATTAACTTAGTTAGTGTTCCTATGGCTGTGATGAAACACCATGCCCAAAAGAAACTTGGGGAGGAAAGGGTTCATTTCACTCACTGTTCCATATAACTTTTCATCTTTAAAAGCAATGAGGACAGGAACTCAAGCAGAGCAGGAACCTGGAGGCAGGAGCTGATGGCGGTGGGGGGATGCTGAGTACTGGCTTGCTCTCCATGGCTTGCTCACCTTGCTTCCTTAGAGAACCTAGGACCATCAGGCCAGGGATCCATCATTCTCCACAGGCTGGGCCCTCCCAAATCAGTCACTAATTAAAAAACTACTCTACAGACCTGCCTCCAGCCTGATCTTGTGGAGGCATTTTCTCAGTTGAGGCTGCCTCCTCTCCGATGACTCTAACTTGTGTCAAGTTGACATAAAACTAACCAGCACACATTTAGGATAGGTCTTTCTGCCTCAATAGACTGGTCTAGAAAGTCTCTCACAGATGTACCAAGAAGGTTGTTTTCATGGTGATTCTGAATCTTATCAAGTTGACAATCAATTAAGTATCACATCTTTCCCATGTCCCTTTTCTTAGTTCAAGGCCACACACATCAGAATGTATGACAGAACTTAACCTTTTGCCAACATTCATATTATCTAAATAATGAATTTAAAAACACACCAATAAAAAGTTCCATAAAATGTGTTCTATTTGTTTATTTTAACAAGTATGCCCCAGTCACCACCTATATGGTTGAAATTGAACTTGGAATTCTCAACTTCTTTGGCACCTGCTCTAGACCATGGTTATAGGCAGAAAACCAGCTCCCGCCTGTGTCTCTTCTGTCCCCTCCCTGCCATGCATGCCATGAAAGCTCCATGTAGACACCTTAGATCTCATCCAAGCTCTTCCTACACATCCTGATACCCTTTAGATAGCAGCACCCTGGCATGACAATTACAGTGTGCCCTGTGAAGAAGATCCCAGTAGGCCAGGTTATTTAGACAGAGTCCTGAATTGTCTAGAGCATGGGTCAGAAGAGACTGTAAACCACAGAGGGAAGAAGCATGCAGACTGGAGGGCCAGACATTCACTTTTTAAAAATGGGGGATACAGAATAGGGTTCCCTTACTCTGAATGTCTAGCACCACAGCGTACATTTTTGGCTCAGCTTCAATTTTCCATCTCAGCCATAGTGGACAGTTTCCTTGAATCTCAGTCTCCCGTGCTCTCAGCATTCCAACTCAAGCCAAAGTTTCTGCCTAGGAGCTGAACCCAACATTGTAGGAGCACACCTGCTCTCAATAACAGCCCAGAAATGTGTAGAAGTTAGAATGTCAGAAGAAATCTACCGGCATGGAATAGCAAAGGATCATGGGTACTTTTCCTTCTTGGTTGTGTCACACTTCCTGCTTTCTCCCTCCTGATGTTAAATTCCCCAATAAGCAACGACTTCCTAGTGTTTACTTCAAGCTCTGTTTTAGAATCCCTATGAATAAAAGGGAAGAGTTGTCCCCACAGGCTCATCAGGGAGTGGCACTATTTGAAAGGATTAGGAAATATGGTCTTATTAGAGGAAGTGTGTCACTTGGGGAAGTGTATGGCTTGGGTGTCTCTCTTCCTGTTGCCTTCAGATCCAGTTGTAGAACTCTCAGCTACTTCTCTTCCACCAAATTAAAAAGCTTTCCTGCTTTATAACAGTTGCCATAGGCATGGTGCCTCCTCACAGCAGTAGAACAGTGACTAAGACAAGACCTTTTCTTATTTCCCCCATATTGATCTAATGTTCTCTTTATAGATCCTCACTTTCATGGTTAAAATTTCCTGAATAACCATTGCCTGTCTGCTCATGAAATACACACATGGAACAGAAGCTGATCTAAGAGAGAAGCTGTTACTAATTTTAATATCAGAAGTTCTAATAAAGGTGCACCTAGACCCTTGTTACCCTTGACCTGATCTGATGACACATACAGCAGATTTCTCTAGACAGTCCATGTTTCAAAATTTTGACCTGATATTTGTGAACACATGATTATTATTAGTCAGACCTTCATCAACATTTCAGCTTCATGAAATGCAGTCACCATGAAAGAGGAGGCAGGATAAGATCCTGAGGACTCTTCCCCAGACTCTGTTCTGTATGAATGTATCACATCCATCACTCCTGACCTGGAGACGAAGCTGGTCATTTAATATTTACTTCCACATTGTAAAAAACTCAAGACAGGATGATGTCAGAAAGTGACTCAACCAGGGGGAAAACATGAGTCTCAACATTGGGAGGAATCTTAGACTAACCCATCAATCAACAGATGAGGCCCCGCCATAGAATTATTACTAAGGTAATCTATAGAATAATAAATGTAGGAAGTTGAATGCTAAATCATTCAGATATATCGTAATTATTTGTCATTTAATAGTACCTTTAGTGTTTAATGTAAAACAAGGGGCTATTTTTTGTTGTTATGGATAGGAAGCTTATAGAATTGATTTTATTATCTATGGCTCCCCCTAGTGGTAGAGAGAAGATGCACATCCAGGCATCTAGTTGTCATGTATCATAACCAATAAATAACTTTATATATCTAGGCATTAGAGTGTTGTCTCTACAGTACAGAGTTTTCTCTATGTATAGAGTTGTTAAAATATGTTTTAAACATATTACAAATTATTCAATGAGTATTTATTGAAATTAATCATGTTAACTATGAACATCAATCAAGCCAGGACATTCGTGTGCAGAGATCAGCAATGCAGGGACTTTGGTGGAAGACAGTCACATTCTTGAGCAAGAATGACCCAACCAATCATGAAATATATATAGCAATATATTGATATATAATATGATATAAAATATGTTGCAGCATATTCATGTCTGTTCTTTTCTACCCCTCCACCTAGACAACAAAGTTTCAAAAGTTCAGACAGGCAGCAGTTACTCCTGCCCAAAACTCTACCTCTTAAGAGGCAGGGGCAGGTGGGTTTAGAGTTCAAGGCCAACCTAGACTTCATAGTAAGTTTTAAGACAGCTTGAGCTCAGGGGTTGGGGATTTAGCTCAGTGGTAGAGCGCTTGCCTAGCAAGCGCAAGGCCCTGGGTTCGGTCCTCAGCTCTGGAAAAAAAAAAAAAGAAGACAGCTTGAGCTCACAGTTAGATACTATCTCAAAAGCCTTTGAAAACAAAAACAAAAAAAAAGAAGAAGGAAATGGGTTCAGGATGCTCCATTCTTTCTTATAATAGCTAAGTCAATACCATGTCTGTCACAATTACTTCCCTGCCCTCCTCTTTTTGGATGCAAAGGCTGTTCTCTCTCAGTTTGTGGCAAGTGGCTCCAAGACCTCCTCCTCCAGTGTACCAAACCTTGTGCTGGCTTGGTTCCTTACATAAAATGGTATGGCATTTGCACAGGACCTTGGGATATCCTCCAGATACTTCGAATCATCTCTCCATTACTTAAGTGTTACTTATACCTAGTACAAAGTCAGTGCTGCATAACTCATCGTCGTATGCCTAGAAAACGGTGCCAGCTTTTTTTTTTTTTTTGTAAGCCTGTGTGTGTGTTCAGTCCAGATGCAACTTCTACTTTCAAATATGTTGGCTGTGATACAGGCTGAGTCTCTGACCTCAGAATGTGAAGATATAGATGGCCCCCTGCACTCTAGGAAGAATAGTGTCCTTATCAAACATGCCCTCTCTTGCCTGAGGTCAGTCTGAGGTGATAAGATGTAATGCTCACTGGAAAATTGTGCCATACCCTCCAAGAGTCGTTAAATTTACTCTGTGAGAACTTTAAACACACAACACAACTGAGGCAAATAACTTCATCTTATTATTCGTGTATTCCTAAGATCCTGCAATACCATCAATTACTCCATTTTCTAATATTAGCGTAGTAACAATAATATCATTAATATCATCAAGCCCAAGAGACATTAGGAAGGAAATGCTAACCCAGGGATGCTAGGGTTGGTCCCATAAAAACAGCGAAAGGTGTAAACTTTCAGGGGCTGGAGAGCTGGCTCAGCAGTTAAGAGTACTTGTTGCTTGTGACCACTTGTAACTCCAGATCCAGAGGACTGAAATTCCTCTTCTAGCCTTGATGGGTACCAGGAATTCTTGTCGTTTACATGTATGCATGAAACAGTCATTCACATAAATAAATCTTAAGAGGGTAGTGGATGGGGAGGGGAGCAAATGTTCACAGTGCACAAAGCCAGAGAAACTGCTTGGAAGTATGATAACGAGGGAAGGATTACAAGACTATCTAGGAGACAATATTGTGAGGAGAAAATGGATGGAGCAGGTGAGCTTTGAAGGTTCCATACAACACAAGAAAACAAAGAGGGGCTGGGCTTAGCTGAACATATCAATGCAGTAGTAACAATAAGTCTTCCATCCAAGTACTGCCAGACTCAGGTGTGCTTGGCTTCTACTCTATTTTAATCCCGTTGCTATGGCAAACGCCATAACCAAAAGCCACTTAGGGGGAAAGAGTTTTATTTTCCCGAGAACTCGAAGCCAGGATTGCTTGTTATTTCATACAGCATTCCCTCAGATCAGGGAACCCACTCAGAGCTAAGGCAGTGCAACAGTAACCACAACAGATCACTGCTTCCTGGCTCATAGGTTTACCTTTAGTTAGATAAGGGCTTACTTAGTAAGTGCTTTCTTACGCAGCCCAGGACCACCTGCATAGGGATTGATGCTGCCCATAGTGGACTGAGCTCTCCTGACTTAAATAGCAATCAAGATAGACATGCTCATAGGGCAATCTGACCTGAGTGACCTCAGTGGAGACTCCTTTCTCAGATGACTCCAGACTGGGTCAAGCTGACAGTAATGCTTACAAGGACAGCTGAGATCCCGCAAGATTGGGCACATTTAGTGTAGCATAGCCATAGACTTTAATAAGTTAACCGAAGCACTTGCATCTCTTGGACATGCTGAAAAAAAATGTTTTGATTCCGGCAGCTTTGGTTAGGAGGATGGAAATAATTCAGAGCCTTTTAAGAAGAAACCAACTGAAAGGAAAGAAAACAAAACTCAAGATTATATTTAATTTGGAATCTTTCAGGTAGTGACTGGGATGTACCTCCAGGGGAGAGTCTATGCCTGGCGCACACACAAAGCCTCCTTTGACTCTGAAAAAAAGTCATGTAGGGTAGCCCCTTAGGATGAACAACAACATGAACTAACTAGTACCCTCAGAGCTCCCAGGGTCTCAACCAC
>NW_022196905.1:187071336-187077162 GCF_008632895.1 Mastomys coucha | reverse complement strand
CACACACACACACACACACACACAATTTTCTAGGGAAATTTTACTCAATGAATAATGTTTCATTACTTTAATGTATTTGATATAATAAGCATGAGAGGATCTCTAAAAATATACCTATAAGTTCCTAGGGCCTACCATTAAATAACACAAATAATTTCAATAATTCCTGTGCTGGGAATTATTGAAAAAGAATACTAGGAAGAGTTATCCTTCACAAAAAAAAAAAGTCCTTGAAATGTTAGCATTTATTTCATTTATACTTTAGTTTGTTCTGGTTTTTTGTTAAGTCAAACCTCTCGCAGAAACAGATGTGCTTAATTATGTCAAATATAGAGGTCCCTGTGGTTTAGGCAATTTGCTTTATGAAGGGACACAAATCCAACCAGATCTCAAATATATATATATATTTAATTGATTCAGCTCCTCGTTTGAACAAAGGAGAATGTTCCATCCATTGTCAAGGGCCCCATAATTGGCTGGTGTGTAGAAGTGCTGCAGCCCTGAGATGGCTAGTTTCAAGTCAGCTTGACACAAGCTAAAGTTATCTGTGAGGACATTTAAGAAAATGCCTGCATAGTATCCAGCTGTAGGGCATTTTCTTTCCTTTTTTTTTTTCTTTTTTTTTTATTGGATATTTTATTTATTTACATTTCCAATGTTAACCCTTTCCCAGTTTCCCCTCTAGAACCTCCCTATCCCATCCCCCAGCCCCTGTTTCTATGAGGGTGCTCCCCCACCCACCTACCCATTCCTACCTTCCTGCCCTGGCATTCCCCTACACTGGGGCATCCAGCCTTCACAGGACCAAGGGCCTCTCCTCCTTTTGATGCCTGACAAGGCCATCCTCTCCTATATATACAGCTGGAGCCATGGGTCTCTCCATGTGCATTCTTTGGTTGGTGGTTTAGTCCATGGGAGCTCTGGGGGGTCTGGTTGGTTAATATTGTTGTTCTTCCTATGGGGCTACAAACCCCTTCATTCAGCTCCTTCAGTCCTTTCTTTGACTCCTCCATTTGGGACCCGGGCTCAGTCTAATGATTGGCAGTGAGCATCTGCCTCTGTATTTGTCAGGCTCTGGCAGAGCCTCTCAGGAGACAGCCATATCAGACTCCTGTCAGCAAGCACTTCTTGGCATCTGCAATAGTGTCAGGGTTTGGTGACTGTATATGGGATGGATCCCCAAGTGGGGCAGTCTCTGGATGGCCTTTCCTTCAGTCTCTGCTCCATACTTTGTCTCCGTATTTCTTCCCATATTTTGTTCCCCTTCTGAGAAGGACTGAAGCATCCACACTTAATGACCTTCATGTGGTCTGTGAATCGCATCTTGAGTATTCAGAGCTTCTGGGCTAATATCCACTTATCAGAGAGTGCATACCATGTGTGTTCTTTTGTGACTGGGTTACCTCACTCAGGATGATATTTTCTAGTTCCATCCATTTGCCTAAGAATTTCATGAAGTCATTGGTTTTAATAGCTGAGTAGTACTTGTTTTCGGTATCCATTCCTCTGTTGAAGGACATCTGGGTTCTTTCCAGCTTCTGGCTATTATAAATAAGGCTGAACATAGTGGAGCCTAGTTAAGAAGCTAGACTCCAGAGGTAGTGCTCTGACCCAGGGACTCAGGTGAGATCGCCATTTCCTCTCTGGTGACTTTCTAAGGCACGACAAGCTGGGAGGCACAGTCCTCAGAATTGGCAGGGCAGCTGGGACAAGATCTGTTCTACCTCCATCTACACCTAGGAGGGACTTCGAATCCACAGCCCTCTCTGCCCCTTCCCTGCAAGTGGAGAGCTTGCCTCCAGGGAGTGCTCTGACCCAGGGACTCCCTGGAGTGAGAAGGGACTTGGTGAGATTGGACCAGCCAGGAAACACAGGTCTCAGAAGAGGCAGGACAGCTGGGACAGGATCCTTTCTACCTTAGTCTACACCTAGGAGGGACAACAGATTCACAGTCCTCTCTGTACCTTTCCTGCACGCAGAGAGCTTGCCTCCTGAGAGTGCTCTGATCCCAGGACTCAGGAGGGACAACTGATTCACAGCCCTCTGTTCCTGGGTTTTACCACAGGAGAAGTGAACTCCCAGAAGTGCTGACACAGGCTTACCAACCCACAGGGGGAACAAGCTCCAGCCAGAGACAGCAAGAACATCTAACACCAGAGGTCAACAGATGGCGAAAGGCAAACACAAGAATCTTAACCAACAGAAACCAAGACTACTTGGCTTCATCAGAACCTAGTACTCCCAACACAGCAAGTCCTGGATATCCCAAAACACCGGCAAAGCAAGATTTGGATCTAAAATCATAACTCACAATGGTTATAGAGGAACTTAAGAAGGACATGAATAACTTCTTTAAAGAAATACAGGAGAACACAGGTAAACAGGTTAAAGCCCTTAACGAGGAAACACAAAAATCCCTTAAAGTATTATAGGAGAACACGAGTAAACAAGTAGAAGCCCTTACAGAGGAAACACAAAAATCCCTTAAAGAATTACAGGAAAACACAACCAAAGAGGTGAAGGAATTGAACAAAACCATCCAGGACCTAAAAATGGTAGTAGAAACAGTTAAGAAATCACAAAGAGAGACAACTCTGAAGATAGAAATCTTAGGAAAGAAGTCAGGAAACATAGATGCAAGCATCACCAACAGAATACAAGAGATAGAAAAGGGAATCTCAAGTGCAGAAGATACCATAGAAAACATTGACACAACAGTCAAAGAAAACATAAAACGCAAAAAGTTTCTAACCCAAAACATCCAGGAAATCCAGGACACAATGAGAAGACCAAACCTAAGGATAATAGGTATAGAAGCAAGTGAAGACTTCCAACTTAAAGGACCAGTAAATATCTTCAACAAAATTATAGAAGAAAACATCCCTAACCTAAAGAAAGTGATGCCCATGAACATACAAGAAGTCTACAGAACTCCAAATAGACTGGACTAGAAAAGAAATTCCTCCCACCACATAATAGTCAAAACACCAAATGCATAAAACAAAGAAAGAATATTAAAAGCAGTGAGGGAAAAAGGTCAAGTAACATATAAAGGCAGGCCTATCAGAATTACACCAGACTTCTCACCAGAGACTATGAAAGCTAGAAGATCCTGGGTTGATGTCATTAGGATCCTAAGAGAACACAAATGTCAGCCCAGGCTACTATACCCAGCAAAACTCTCAATTACCATAGATGGAGAAAACAAGATATTCCATGACAAAACAAAATTTGCATAGTATCTTTCCACAAATACAGCCTTTCAAAGGATAATAAATGGGAAACTTCAACACAAGGAGGGAAACTACATCCTAGAAAAAGCTAGAAAATAATCTTCCAACAAAAGTAAAAGAAGATAGCCACATGAACAGAATTCGAATGCTGACAACAAAAATAATAGGAAAAATCATGAGAGCCTACTACAAAAGCCTATACTCAACAAAACTGGAAAACCTGGGTGAAATGGACAATTTTCAAGACAGATACCAGGTACCAAAGTTAAATCAAGATCAGATAAACGATCTAAACAGTCCCATATTTCCTAATGAAACAGGGACAGTCATTAATAGTCTCCCAACCAAGAAAAAAAAAGCCCAGGACCAGATGGGTTTAGTGCAGAGTCTTATCAGACCTTCAAAGAAGACCTAATACTCCACAAACTATTCCACAAAATAGAAACTGAAGGCGCTCTACCAAGTTTGTTCTATGAAGCCACAATTTCTCTTATACCTAAACCACACAAAGACCTAACAAAGAAAGAAAACTTCAGGCCAATTTCCCTTATGAATATCAATGCAAAATACTCAATAAAATTCTTGCAAACTGAACCCAAGAACACTTCAAAAAGATCATCCAACATGTTCAAGTAGGCTTTATCCCAGGGATGTAGGGATGGTTCAATATTTGGATATCCAGCAACCGTAATTCACTATATAAACAAACTCAAAGAAAAAAACCATATGATCATCTCACTAGATGCTGAGAAAGCATTCAACAAAATACAGCATCCCTTCATGATAAAAGTCCTGGAAAGATCAGGAATTCAAGGCCCATACTTAAACATAGTAAAAGCAATATCCAGCAAACCAGTAGCCAACATCAAACTAAATGGAGAGAAACTTGAAGCAATCTCACTAAAATCAGGGACTAGACAAGGCTGCCCACTCTCTCCCTACCTATTCAATATTGTACTTGAAGTCCTAGTCAAAGCAATTAGGCAACAAAAGGAGATCAAAGGGATACGAATTGGAAAGGAAGAAGTCAAATTATCACTATTTGCTGATGATATGATAGTATACTTAAGTGACTCCAAAAATTCCACCAGAGAGCTCCTAAACCTGATAAACAACTTCAGCAAAGTAGCTGGATATAAAATTAACTCAAGCAAATCAGAGGCTTTCCTATACATAAAGGATAAACAGGCAGAGAAAGAAATTAGGGAAACAACACCCTTCACAATAGTTACAAATAATATAAAATACCTCGGTGTAGCTCTAACTAAGCAAGTAAAAGATCTCTTTGACAAGAACTTCAAGTCTCTGAAGAAAGAAATTGAAGATCTCAGAAGATGGAAAGATCTCCCATGCTCATGGATTGGCAGGATTAATATAGTAAAAATGGCCATCTTACCGAAGGCAATCTACAGACTCAATGCAATCCATTAAAATTTCAACTCAACTTTTCTCAGACTTAGAAAGAGCAATTTGTAAATTCACCTGGAATAACAAAAAACCCAGGATAGCAAAACCTATTCTCAATAGTAAAAGAACCTCTGGTGGAATCACCATCCCCGACCTTAAGCTGTACTACAGAGCAATTGTGATTAAAAACTGCATGGTATTGATAAAGTGACAGGCAGGTAGATCAATGGAATAGAACTGAAGACCCAGAAAGGAACCCACACACCTATAGTCAGTTGATCTTTGACAAAGGAGCTAAAACCATCCAGTGGAAAAAAGATAGCATTTTCAACAAATGGTGCTGGCTCAACTGGTGGTTCAATGTAGAAGAATGTAAATCGATCCATTCCTATCTCCTTGTACAAAGCTCAAGTCCCAAGTGGATCAAGGACCTCCCCATAAAACCAGATACACTGAAACTAATAGAAAAGAAAGTGGGGAAGAGCCTCGAGTACATGGGCACAGGGGAAATTTTTCTGAACAGAACACTAATAGCTTATGCTCTAAGATCAGAATTTACAAATGGGACCTCATAAAGTTGCAAAGTTTCTGTAAGGCAAAAGACACTGTCAATAGGACAAAATGACAACCAACAAATTGGAAAAAGATCTTTACCAATCCTATATCTGATAGAGGGCTAATATACAATACATACAAAGAACTCAAGAAGTTAGACTCCAGAGAACCAAATAACCCTATTAAAAATGGGATACAGAGCTGAACAAAGAATTCTCAACTGACAAATACAGAATGGCTGAGAAACACCTAAAGAAATGTTCAACATCCTTAGTCATCAGGGAAATGCAAATCAAAACAACTCTGAGATTCCACCTCACACCAGTCAGAATGGCTAAGATAAAAAACTCAGGTAGGTGACAACAGATGCTGGAGAGGTTGTGGAGAAAGAGGAACACTCCTTCATTGCTGGTAGGATTGCAAGCTGGTACAACCACTCTGGAAATCAGTTTGACAGTTCCTCTGGAAATTGGATATAGTACTACCAGAGGAACCAGCTATACCACTCCTGGGCATATACCCAGAAGATGCTCCAACGTGTAATAACACACGAACAACACATGCGAACAACAATATGAACTAACTAGTACCCTCAGAGCTCCCAGAGTCTCAACCACCAACCAAGGTCTGC
>NW_022196905.1:187043369-187070836 GCF_008632895.1 Mastomys coucha | reverse complement strand
TCTGGAGAATATCATCCTGAGTGAGGTAACCCAATCACAAAAGAACACACATGGTATGCATTCACTGACAAGTGGATATTAGCCCAGAAGATCGGAATACCCAAAATACAATCTATAAACCACAAGAAACTCAAGAAGAAGGAAGACCAAAGTGTGGGTGCTTCGTTCCTTCTTAGAAGGGGGAACAAAATACCCATGGAAGGAGTTGCAGAGACAAACTATGGAGCAGAGACTAAAGGAAGGACAATCCAGAGACTGTGCCACCTGGGAGTCCTTCCCATATTCAATCATCAAACCCAGACACTATTGTGGATGACAGCAAGTGCTGGCTGTCAGGAGCCTGATATAGCTGTCTCCTGAGAGGCTCTGACAGTACCCAACTAATACAGAAGTAGAGGCTCACAGCCATCCATTGGACTGAGTACATGGTCCCCAATGAAGGAGCTAGAGAAAGGACCCAAGGAGCTGAAGGGTTTGCAGCCCCATAGGACGAACAGCAATATAAACTAACCAGTACCCTCAGAGCTCCCAGGGACTAAACCACCAACCAAAAAGTACACATGGTGGGACTCATGGCTCCAGCTGCATATGTAGCAGAGAATGGCCAAGTCGGTCATCGATGAGAGGAGAGGCCCTTGGCCCTGTGAAGGTTCTATGCCCCAGTGTAGGAGAATGCCAGGGCCAAGAGGAGAGGGAGAGGGTGGGTTGGTGAGCAGGGAGGAGGGGAAGGGAACAGGGGTTTTGTTTTGTTTTTCATTTTTATTTTATTTTATTTTTATTTTTTGGAGAGGAAACTGGGAAAAGAGATATCATATGTCATGTTAATAAAGAAAATATCTAATAAAAAATTATAACATATAAAAAAAGGAAGCTAGGCTCCAGAGAACCAAACAACGCTACTAAAAATGGGGTACAGAGCTAAACAAAGAATTCTCAACTGAGGAATCTCAAATGGCCAAGAAGCACCTAAAGAAATGTTCAACATCCTTAGTCATCAGGGAAATGCAAATCAAAACAACCCTGAGATTCCACTTCACACCAGTCGGAATGGCTAAGATCAAAAATCTCAGGTGACAGCGGATGCTGGAGAGGATGTAGAGAAAGAGGAAAACTCCATTGTTGGTGGAATTGCAAGCTGGTACAACCACTGTGGAAATCAGTCTGGCCATTCCTCAGAAAATCGTAGGACATTTTCTTAACTAGTTATTGATGTGGGATGGTCCAGCCCAGTGTGGGTAGTGCCACCCCTGGGTACTCACTATCTTAGCCTGTCTGGGAAATCAGCATATAGGCTGCCTTGATTTTGAACTCACAGAGATCCATCTGTTCTTCTTCCCTTGTGCTAGGATTGAAGGGAGAATCACCACATTGGACTTTTTTAAACATTATTTATTTATTTTACTTACTCATTTTACATCTCACTCACTGCCTCCCTCCTGGTCACCCTCTCTCACAAACCTTACACCCATTCCCCATCCCCTTCTCTGAGTGTGTGACCCCCCACCCCCTGCAAGGGTATCTCCCCACCCTGATATTTCAAGTCTCTCTGAGGCTAGGTGCTTCCTCTCCCACTGAGGCCAGACAAGGTAGCCCAGCTAGAACATATCCCATGTACAGGCAACAGCTTTTGAGATAGCTCCCTCTCCCCAGTTGTTTGGGACTCACATGAAAACCAAGTTGTACATCTGCTACATGTGCAGTGAGGCCTAGCTCCAACCTGTGTATGTTCTTTGGTTGGTGGTTCAGTCTCTGAGAGCTCCAAGGGTCCAGGTTACTTGACTGCTGGTCTTCCTGAGAAGTTCTTATCTCCTCCAGGGCCCACAATCCTTCCCCTCCTTTTCCATAAGAGTTCCCAAGCTCCATCCACTGTTTGGCTGTGGGTGTCTGCATCTGTTTGAGTGAGCTGCTGTGTGGAGCCTCTCAGAGGACAGCCATGTTAGTTTAGACTCCTGTCTACAAGCACAACAGAGTGTCATTAATAGTGTCATGGATTGGTGCTTGCCCATGGGATGGTTCTCAAGTCAGATCGGTTATTGATTGCCCATTCCCTCAGTCTCTGCTCTCTCCATTATCCCTGCATTTCTTGTAGACAGAATAAATTTTGGATAGAAAGTTTTGTGGATGGACTGGTGTACTTATCACTCCATTGGGGTTCCTGCCTGGCTACAGGAAGACAACCCTAATGTTTTAAAAATCTAATTTAAAAAAGCTTGTACTGCCTTTCTGAGCTTCAGCTTCTGGTCTACATACATCTCTCTACTTGCAATCCTGGATCTGCATTCCAATCCCCAGCCCACAACTCTGCCTCCCTCCCAGGAGTTCTGCTCCCCATCCCCCCAGGACAACCAGGAGTCAGGTGAGACACATACCTCAATCCCCCACCTGCAGGGCACCCTGAAAGCCCAGCAGCCATGATGTCTGCCCAATATTTTTGGAGCTCCAGTTTCAAGTCCACACCTCTACCTGCAATCTTGGATCTACACTCCACTTCCCAGCCCATAGCTATACCTGCTTCCCTGGAGACCTGCTGTCATCTGAGACAACCAGTCCCAGAGGCTTACTCCCAGGGTCTATGATGCCAGCCAACACCAAAGACAACCAGATGCCTAAAGGTAATTACAAGAACAGAGTCAACAAAAGCCAGTGAAGTTTGATGCCATCAGAACCCAGCTCTCCTACTACAGCAAGCCCTGGATATCCTAACTCACCTAAAGAGCATGAATATGACCTTAAAGCTCATCCTTTGAAGATGATAGATCCTTTAAAGAGGACATGAAATACAGGAAAACACAATCAAACAGATAGAGGTATTAAAGAGGAAACAAATTCCTTAAAGAAATGTAGGAAAATGTAATCAAACAGGTAAAGAAAGTAAAGAAAACTACTTAAGACAGAAAAATGGAAATAGAAGCAATAAGAAAACACAAAAGGAGACAACCAGGGAGATGAAAAACCTAGGAAAGAGAACAGAAACTACAGATTCAGGAATCATCAACACAATACAAGAGGTAGAAGAAAGAATCTCAGGCATAGGAGATACTATAGAATAAATTGATACATTGTTTAAAGAAAGTGGAAAATCTAAAAAGTATCTAATACAATACATCCATGAAACTTGGGGCACTATGAAAAAAACAAACAAGAATAATAAGTATAGAAGAGGAAGAAGATTCCCCTCTTCAAAGGCCCACAAAATATCTTCAACAAATCATAGAAGAAAACTTTCCTAACCTATAGAAAGAGATGGCAATAAACATACAAGAAGCATACAGAACACCAAATAGACTGGACCAGAAAAGAAAATCCTCCCACCACATAATAATCAAAACCCTAAATCTATAGAACAAAGAAAAAGTAGTAAAAGCTACAAGGGAAAAAGGCCAAGTAACATATGAACAGACCTATGAGAACTATACCTGACTTCTCTAAAGAAACTCTAAAAGCCTAAGAGACCACAGATGTCAACATAGACTACTATACCCAGCAAAACTTTCAATCACCATAGATGGAGAAATCAAGGCATTCTATGACAAAACCCAATTTAATCAATATCTTTCTACTAATCCAGCCCTAAAGAGGTTAATAGAAGGAAAACTGCAACACAAAGAGGGTAACTACACCCAAGAAAACACAAGAAATCAACCATCTCACAACAAAGCTAAAAGAAGAGTAACACACATACACAAAGTACCACCACCAACATCAAAATAACAAGAACTAACAATCACTGGTCGTTAATATCTCTCAACATCAATGGACTCAATTCACCAATAAAAGACACAGGCTAACAGAGTGGATGCAAAAACAGGACTCACCATTCTGCTGCATACAAGAAACACACCTCAGCAACAAAGATAGGCAGGACCTCAGAATAAAGGACAGGAAAAAGATTTCTAAGCAAACGGTCTAAAAAAGCAAGCTGGAGTAGCCATTCTATTATCTCATAAAATAGACTTTCAACCTTAAGTAATCAAAAGAGGTGGGGAAGGACACTTCATACTCATCAAAGGAAAAATCCACCAATATAAAATCTCAATTCTGAACATCTATACCCCAAATGCAAGGGCATCCACATTCGTAAAAAAAGAAATTACTAAATCACACATTGACCCTCACACAATAATAGTGGGAGACTTCAACATTGCACTCTCACCAATGGGCAGGTCATTGAAACAGAAACTAAACGAAGAAATAACGAAACTTAAAGATTTAATGAACCAAATGGATCTAACATATCTATAGAACCTTTCACCCAAACACAAAAGAATATACCTTCTTCTTAGCACCTCATGGAACATTCTCCAAAATTGACCATATACTTGCTCACAAAAAAAGCCTCAACAAATATAAGAATATTGTAAAAAACAAACAAACAAACAAACAAAAAACAAAAAAACAAAAACAAAAAAAACCCTTGCATCTTGTCAGATTACAGTGGATTAATGCTGGACTTCAACAACAACAGAAATAACAGAAATCCCACATACTCATGGAAATTGAACAATTCTAATCAATGGTCACTTAGTCAGGGAAGAAATAAAGAAACAATTCAAAGACTCTTTAGAATTCAATGGATATGAAGGCAAAACATGCCCAAATTTATAGGACACAATGAAAGCAATGCTAAGAGGAAAGTTCATAGCACTAAGTGGAAGAAATTGGAGAGATCTCATACTAGAAACTTAACAGCATACCTGAAAGATCTAGAACAAAATGAAGCAAACATGGGTTGGGGATTTAGCTCAGTGGTAGAGTGCTTGCCTAGCAAGCGCAAGGCCCTGGGTTCAGTCCTCAGCTCTGGGGGTGGGGGTGGGGGGTAGACAAAAAAAAAAGGTAACTGGTAAAATGAAGCAAACACACCCAACAGGAGTAGACAGCAGGAAACAAGCAAGTTTAGAGATGAAATCAATCAGTTAGAAACAAAGAAAACAATAAAAAAAATCAACAAAACCAAGAGCTGGTTTTTGAGAAAATCAACAAGGTAGACGAACCCTTAGCCAAACTGACTAAAAGTCACAGAGGCAGTATCCAAATTAACAAAATAAGAAATGAAGAGGAAGACATAAAAACAGAACCTGAAGAAATTTTAAAAAAAATCATTAGTTCTTACTTCAAAAGTCTGTACTCCACAAAACTGGGAAATCTAAATGAAATGGATGATTTTTCTAGTCAGATGTTGCTTACCAAAGTTAAATTAAGATCAGGTGAACTATCTAAACAGTCCTATACCCCCTAAGAAAATAAAAACTCATTAAAAGTCTCTCAACCACCAGGCAGTGGTGGCGCACGCGCCTTTAATCCCAGCACTTGGGAGACAGAGGCAGGCAGATTTCTGAGTTTGAGGCCAGTCTGGTCTACAGAGTGAGTTCCAGGACGGCCAGAGCTACACAGAGAAACTCTGTCTCGAAAAAAAGCCAAAAAAAAAAAAAGAGTCCAAGGCCAGATGGTTTTAGTGCAGAATTCTACCAGACCTTTGAAGATGAGCCAATATCAATACTCCTCAAGCAATTTCACAAAATAAAAACAGTAGGAACATTTCCAAACACATTCTATGAAGCCACAGTCACCCTGATACCTAAATCACACAAAGACTCAACAAAGAGTCAAACTATTTTCTCTTATGAACATTGATGCAAAAATACTCACAAACCAAATCCAAGAACACATCAAAAACATTATTCACTATGATCAAGTAGGCTTCATCCCAGAGATGCAGGAATGGTTCAATATATGAAAATCTATCAACATAATCCATCATATAAACAAACTGAAAGAAAAAAAACCACATGATCAGCTCATTAGATGCTGAAAAAACACTTGACAAAATACAACACCACTTCATATTAAGAGTCTTGGACAGATCAGAGATATAAGGCACATACTTAACATAATAAAAAGCAATATACAGCAATCCAATAGCCAACATTAAATTAAATGAAGAGAAACTGAAAACAACCCCAGTAAAATCAAGGACAAAACAAAGCTACCCACTGTCTTCCTATCTATTCAATATAGTACTTGAAGTTCTAGCTAGAACAATAAAGACAACAAAAGGAGATCAAGGGGGACAAATTAAAAAAGAAGAAGTCAAAGTATCACTATTAACAGATGATATGATAGTATGCATAAGTGACCCCCAAAATTCTATCAGAGAACCCTAAAGGCTGATAAACACCTTAAGGAAAGTGACTGGATACAAAATTAACTAAACAAACAAACAAAAAAATCAGTAGCTCTCTTTTATATTTACAATAAATGGGCTGAGAAAGAAATTAGGTAAACAACAGCCTTCACAATAGCCACAAATAATGCAAAATATCTTAGTGTAACTGTAACCAAGAAAGTGAAATAAACAAGAGCTTCAAGTTCCTAAAGAAAGAAGTTGAAGAAGATATATGAAGATGGAAAGATCTCCCATGCTCATGGATCGGAGGAATTAGCATAGTGAAAATGGCCATTCTTACCAAAAGCAATCTACAGATTTTTATGCAATTCCATCAAAATTCCAACACAATTTTTTATAGATCTTGAAAGAGCAATTCTCAATTTCATACAAAACAACAAAAAACACAGGAGAGCTAAAACAATTCTGAACAATAAAACAACATCTAGAGTAATCACCATACATGTTTTCAAGCTGTACTACAGAGCAATGGTAATAAAAACTGCATGCATTGGTACAGAAACAGACAAGTTGATCAGTGAAACCCCAAAATAAACCCACACACCTATGGACACTTGATTTTTGACAAAGAAGCCAAAACCATACAATGGAAAAGAGAAACCATCTTCAACAAATGGCACTGGTATAATTGGATGTCTATATGTAGAAGAATGCAAATAGATCCATATTTATCACCCTGCACTAAACTCAAGTCCAAGTGGATCAAGGACCTCAACATAAAACTGGATGCACTTAACCTCATACAACAAAGAGTGGGAAATAACCTTGAAGATATTCATTCAGGAGATAATTTCCTGAACAGAACACCAATGGTTCAGGCTCTAAAATCAACAATTGATAAATGAAAAGCTTTTGTAAAGCAATGGATACTGTCAATAGCGCAAAGCAGCAGCCTACAGACTGAGAAAATATCTTCACTAACCCTACATCCAACAGAGGGTTAATTTCCAAAATATATAAAGAACTCAAGAAGTTAGACACAAACCAACCAAATAATCCAATTAAAAAATGGGGTACAGAGCTAAACAGAATTCTCAACAGAAGAATCTCAAATGGCCCAGAAGCACTTTAAAAAATGTTCAGCATCCTTAGTTGTTAGGGAATGCAAATCAAAAGGACCCTGAGATTTCATCTTACACCGATCAGAATGACTAAGATCAAACTCAAGCAATACCACATGCTGTTGAGGTTTCAGAGAAATGGGAACACTCCTCCATTGCTGGTGTGATTGCAAATTTGTACAGCCTCTCTGGAAATCAGTCTGTCAGTTCCTTGGAAAATTGAAAATAGTTCTACCTGAAGACCCAGCTATACCACTTCTGAGCATATACCCAAAAGATGTTCCAACATATCACAAAGACACCTGTTCCACTATGTTCATAGCAACTTTATCCATAAGAGACAGAGGCTGGAAACAACTCATATGCCCCTCAACAGAAGAATGATACAGAAAATGTGGTTTGTTAAAACAGTGGAATACTATTCAGCTATTAAAAAAACAAGGACATTATGAATTTTGCAGGCAAATGGATGGTATTAGAAAATATCCTCCTGAGTAAAGTAACCCATTACTAAAAGGACAGGCATGGTATGTACTCACTTACAAATGGATATTAGTCATAAAGTACAGGATACCCACAATACACTCCACAGACCCAAAGAAACTAAACAAGAAGGAAGGCCAAGAGAGGATGCTTGAATCTTACTTAGAAGAGGGAATAAAATAGTCATGGGAGGAAGATGGAGGAAGGGAACTCGGTGGGAGAGAGGATGGAGGAATTTAGGGGGAGTGGGTCAGGATAAGGTGTGGGGAGAGGCAGGAGAGAGGGCCAGACGGCAAGCAAAATGAATGGAAATCTGCAGCTGGTGGGGGCCACCTCCTGTAGCCAGGCAGGACTCCAGTGAAGGAATAAGGACACCAACCCATCCACAAAATTTTTGACCTAAAATTTGTTCTGTCTACAAGAAATGCAAGAACAAACATGGAGCAGAGATTGTGGGAATGGCCAACCAATAGTCAGCCAAACTTGAGACCCAACCCGTAGGCAAACAGCAATCCCTGACCATGTTAATGATACTCTGTATGCTTGCAGGCAGGAACATGTTTTCCTCTGAGAGGTTCCACCCAGCAGCTGACTGAAACAAATGCAGCTGTTACCATAGTGTCTGGGTTCACCCATAACTGATACATGAAAGTTGTACATATTATGGGCTACTCTGTGATACTTTGACACATGAATACATTGTATAGTATTCAAATCAATACAAACATGTCTGTTTTCTCAATTCAAGACTCCAACCTGTGGAACCCTGTCACCCATTTATCTTAGTTAGTGTTCCTATGGCTGTGATGAAGCACCATAACTAAAAGAAACTTGGGGAGGAAATGGTTCATTTCACTCACCGTTCCATATAACTGTTCATCTTCAAAAACAGTGAGGGCAGGAACTCAAGCAGAGCAGGAACCTGGAGGCAGGAGCTGATGCAGAGGTCATGGCTGGTTTACTGCTTTACGTGCATTACTGGTTTGCTCAGCCTGCTTTTTGAAACTATCCAGGACCATCAGCTCAGGAATAGAGGAATAGAGGAATAGCCCATCACAATGGGCTAGACCCTCCCATATCAATAACTAATTAAGAAAATGCCAGGGCTGCAGCACTTCCATACACCGGCCAATTATGGTGCCCTAGGAAGTAAAATTGATATTCTCCTTTGTTCAAATGAGGAGCTGAATCAATTAAACATATATATTCCTATTTCCAGGTTCCTTCCATGCTTGAGTTCTTGTCCTGACTTCCTTTGACAATGAACTGTGTTGTGGTTTGAATATACTCGGCCCATGGGAAGTGACACTATTAGGTGTGGCTTTGTTGGAAGAATTGCATCACTGTGGGGGTGGGCTTTGAAGCTCTGTCTGCCCAAGTCGGGCACAAGAGTCAGTTTCTCCTAGCTGCAGCCAGGTAATGATGCAGCACTCTCAGCTCCTTCTCCCACACCATGTCTGCCTGGATGCTGCCATGCTTCCTGCCTTAATGATAATGGACTGAGCCTCTGAACCTGTAAGCTGACCCCAAGTTGCTGTGGTCATGGTGTGTCTTCACAACAATGGAAACCCTAACTAAAAATAACTAAAACAAACTGTGGTGTGGAATCATAAGCTGAATAAACCCTTTCATCCTCAACCTGTTTTTGGTCATGGTGTTTCATGGCAGCAATAGGAATTGTGACTAAGACAAGCCCTCAGTCATCCAAGGAGCTCCTTGGAGGGCCAGAGATCATGAGAACCTCTGGTAATTCACTTCTAGCTACAAGCATCATTGTTTCTTCCAATCAGTTATAGAAACTGTTTCCTGTGCACACTAGACTTTGAATGAAAAGAGCTGGGGACTGAGGTAGGGTTCCTATGTCTATGCAGAAGTCATGTTCTTGAAGTCTTCAAAAATACTCTTTTTGGGAACTAGAGGGTGCCAATTTCAACATTATAAAACAGTCCAACAATTACAGAGAAAGAGAACCAAGTCTAATGGCAATATTGTAGGATTCTGATGCATTTTGTAGACTAATGTTTCATAGCAATAATAAATATATCTGTGTTGAAATGTCATAGAAGTTGGGTCAAAATTAATGCAAAATTAGTACCATTGCTGTTGTCATCTAGAACCAATGTGTGTTTACACTCTGAAAATCCTTGGTCCCGTCTCTCGTACAGCCCAGCATAAGGCTGTGTCACTTTCCAGCCACACAGCAGTGTCAGTCCATTAGCACACTAAGATGTGCATTAATGTTTCTCTCTAATTTTTCCCACTGAGTTAGAAAGGGAAAGTCGAACTTTTGTGAACTGGTTGTTATACTTGGAGGGGTTTGAGGTTTGTTTCGTTTTGTTTTCAACTTTGGACTGTTTAACTCTCACACATAACCACCCCAGGGTAAAGGCAGATGTGTGAGGAAGGGTTTCCGTTGGGGACTGTCACACAAAGAGCAGGGTCCCACTCAAGAGCCCTTAAGTACTTTGTAAATCAACATGGCAATTAAAGGGGCCAATCATGTTTCCTTCCTGAAGACAAGTCCCAAGGATAGCGCCTAGACACAGAGATAAGTACAGAAAAGTCTGGTTTGGACCAGGAGAGGAAATCCCCTTCCACATAGTGTTGTGACTCACTGACTAAACCTGAGAGCCCACGTCTTGACGTTGCTGAGGTCATGCACTATTGGCAGCTGTGAGGGTTCACACATCTGTCTTCTGCATCAGAACAGGTGGGTAGGCAAGTGCCTCCTGGGAGATTTTCTGGTACTTTCCTATTGTAACAGGATAAATTCCTTTGGGGTGCTGAGGAAGATGACTGAGGAGAACAGGAATAGGAGTAGAATCTCGGTGAGGAAGCAAATCTGTTATCATCCTTGATTTAGCAATGGTGTGTGCACATGCATGTGTGTGTGTGTGTGTGTGTGTGTGTGTGTGTGTGTGTGTGTATTAGATCAGCTTGAGCAATCTGGTTGAAATAACAATAACTCTCTCGTACCTGAGAAGCTGAAAACCTGGTAGTTGCCTTGTGGTACTGGGATTGAGTCTCAGAGCTTGGCCATGCTGGGTAAGCGATGTGCTTCTGAACTATATCTCCAGCCTTGCAGTCCCTCTTGGAACACATTTGATGGGTTGTAGTGGCCACTTTTGTATCAGCTTGATACAAAAGGAGTCATTTGGTAAGCCAATTGAGAAAAATGCCTCCAGAGAGGGGTAAGAATTGAATCTAGGGGGCATCACATAAGAATTGATCTAGGGGGAAAGTCTGTGGTGCATTTTCCTCCTTGGAAGTTGATACCCCATTGTGAATAGCAACATCCTTTTGGTGGTATTCGATGCTCAGGGAAGCAAGTCAGGAGAGAGCAAGACAGTAAACAGCAATCTTCCATGACCTCTGCTCTGGTTCCTGCCTCCAGATTCCTGTCCTGGCATTCCTCAGACTTTTAAGTTATAGGGTGAAACAAACCCTTTCTCTCCAAGCTACATTTGGTCTTATGTTTTTATCACAGCAGTAGAAACAGTAGCAAAGATGTAAGTCATCACTGTTTTAGAATGTGGTGGAGAGTCAACTGCTAGTCCCTGGTCTAGGGCTAAAAGAGACAATAGCAGGAAGTAATAAGGATGACATACTGGTTCGGGAAGACAAGAGTTAAGATCTAGTACTTCAGTACTTGATAGCCATCTTAGCGGTTAGCCAGCCTTGAACAAATTCGCTCTACAGTGAGTTGACCAAGCCAGCTCAGTCAGTCAACAGGGTCTCAAGGAAGGGAGTGAAGATTAAAAAAAAAAAAAAGAAAAAGAAAAACAATTAGACAAAATGATAACACGACTCCAGCCAGTGCGGAGGCTGAAGCAGCTTTATTTCTCTCCAGCCTGCTTTTAAATCATTCTAGATATATCCAAAAGAACATGGTCAGGTCTTAGATCAAAGACAAAGTAATCAAGTGAAGTAGTAAACAAGGAGATCACACAAGATAGTAATTAAGTAACGTAGTAAGCAAAAAGATCACATAAGGTGGTAATTCAGCAAAGTAGTAAACAAAGCCCCATGGTCACTGTTTCTAATATTCTTATCTGAGCCTGCTTCCTTGTCTGAGCCAAGTGACAAATGCCAAATTCCTAGAAGCGGCACCAAAAGCTCTCAACAGTGAGTAAAGCAGAGCTTTCCATGAATAGACTCCAATATTCAACCACCTTATTTAATGATTATGCAAGTCAACGAGAAGAGCCTACCATACTTATAAAAATAAAAAAAACCTCATCACACTCTGGATCATAACCAGCCTATATCCTTTAGCTCGTGTGTATTCTTCCAAATGTATCCAGAAGACTGATCTGCAGATTAATAAGCATATGGAAAGATTGCCAATTTTATAGGCTGTGGATTTGGTGCTATAGCAGGGCTGCTGTTTTGTTTGATTGGTTGGCTGGTTTGCTTTCATTTTGGTTTACTGGGTTTAACTGAGACAGTCTTGCTAGGACATCCAAAACTGGCCTAGAACTTCTGCTCTTCCCACTCCCTCCTCAAGCCAGAGGTGTGCTACCATGACCAACCTTGCTGGGTTTTAATGACACTGAAAGTTTCGTTTTTCTAAACAACATTTTTATATTTTATCATTCCTATTAAGTTTGAAAATGTGGGTAGCAGAAGCATTGTTGATGTGAACTGCTCTGCCAGATCTGTCCTGAAAAGCCTGTTCTTGCGTTACCGGACAAAGCATTTTTAAAGGTTTTATTCATTAACTTATTTATTTAGTATGTGTGTTTGTGATGTGATTAATGTGGGTTGTGTGTGTGTGTGTGTGTGTGTGTGTGTGTGTGTGTGTGTGTGTCTGCCCATGGAGGCCAAAGGGGGGCTTTGGATTACCTGGAGCCAGTGTTAAAGGCAGTTGCAAACTGCATACTGTGAGTGCTGGGAAATAAACTAGGTTCTCAAGAAGAAAAGCAAGTGCTCTTAGCCTCTGAGCCATCTCAGCTCCTGGACAAGGCCTTTCAGACTTGGCTTAAACGAAGCCTTTTCCAACATCTGCTGACAAGTATTTGAATATGAGTTGCTTTTCTCTGACCTGAAAAGATACAACTGCTCCCGCCTAGGTTTATATCCCTGGCAGCACAACTGAGACACATCAAGTCTGAATAGCTATAAATACCTTTCAAGAGGCGTGAACTGTCTTTGTCCTCTGGTTTTTTCTTAAGCTGGAAAACGAGAGTAGGTCTTGAGGCACTGGTGTACCACCATGCAGGCACTGGAGCATGTGACTCACATCCCATTCATTGTTCTTGGAATGCATCTCTGATCCTCTGTGACAGGGCATGAGTCAAATGATTGGAAATAGAAACAAATCATTGGCAAAGCCGAGTGCCCATCTAAGCAGTGCCAAAGGCAAACTGGATGCAAGTCCTTCTGATATTCGGCTGAGTATTTTTCCTACTGCATTTGGGTCTGCCAGAAAAGATTGGTTTTTCTTCTTGAGAACAGTGGTCTAGGGCTAGTGAAGAAACTCAGTTGCTAGACTGCTAGTCTGGCTTGGCCAAAACCCTGGGTGGGTGCTCAGGACCATATATAAACTGAATATGGTGGCATATGTCTGTAATTCTAGCTGAAGGGGTAAAGGAAGAAAGATCAGAAATTCAAGGTCATACTCAGCTACATTCGCAGGGAGTTTGAGGACAACCTGAGCTACAGGAGACCCTTTCTCAAAAATAAAATTAAGTCAGGCAGTGATGGGTGCACTCCTTTGATCCCAGCATTTAGAAGCAGAGGCAGGTGATGAGTTCAAGGCTAGCCTGGTCTACAAATCAAGTTCCAGGATAGCCAAAGCTATACAGAGAAACCTTGTGTCAGCAAAACAAAGAATAAATAAGTATTAAATTAAGATTAAAGTCAAGGGTACAGTCTAAGAATGAGGATGAGCAAAGTCTAGCATTACAGAGCCAAGAATATCACAGTTGCAGAAGACAATTTTGATATGTCATCTCTTCTAGGAAGAACCACCCTTAATACTTTGTAACTGTCATTAGTCATCAATTGTCCTAAAGGAGATCCAGCATTCCTGAACACATAGCTGTTTTTCGATTTGTTTTGAAGGAACAACGTCCAGTTGAAGACAAGCAAATATTCAGCCAAAGGATGCCTTTGCTGACACAGCAAGGTGGGGTAGCCGCCTGATGCTTTTTGCCTGGGTAGCTATTGTCTACAAGTTCCTGTCTTGCTAGACCATCCCCTTCTGGGTCCTTGGTTAGAGGCAGGCTTTCCATGGAGGGTCAGCAAAGACACACCGTAGTTTTTTTCCATTGGTGTAGGTTGCTGGCTTCCCTAACATTTAGTCCAGCAGGAGAGGCAAAAAGAAAACTAGGGTTGGGGTTAGGGACAATGAGACAATAGCTCAGTTACTAATGTGCTTGCCTTGCAAGCATAAGGAACTGAGTTCAATCCTTAGAATTCGCTGAAAAGCCAGGCATGGTGGCCAGAGCTTATAATCTCAGATCTAAGGCAGCAGCAGACAGAGATAGGCAGATCCCTGGGGTTCACTCCCACAGAGCCTAACTGAGTAAGTGAGCCCCAGGCCAGTGTGAGACGCTGCATCTGCCTCAAAAACAAGGTGAGTGGCACCCGAGAACAGCCAAGGTTGTCCTCGGGTCTCTGGAAGGAGATATGTGTGTGGTGTACACATGGGCACACACACACAGACACACACACACACACAAGCACACACACGCACACACATGCACACGCAAACACACACATGTGCACACATGCACACAAAACAAGGGAAGAAGTAAAGAAGGGAGCGAAGGAGGAAAGTAGGAGGAAGGGAAGACAGAAAAGCCAGGAGATCCTCTGCCAGCTCATTTCCTGTTCTGCTTATGTTCTATCAGGTTGGTCTTCCTCCCACACTTTCAGAGTCTCGGAATTATTTTAGGGCTGGAGAGATGACTTAGCCATTAAAGGCTAGGCTCACAACCAAAAATATAAAAGTTATTTTAATACGACTTTCAATTCTTTTGACTAAACAGCAGAAGTAAAGGGTCTAGTTTGAATGGTAAGCACATATTTCATTTGAAAAGACACAGTCTGCCTGCCTGGTTTGAATGTGAGTTGTTGCCCACCGGCTCTCAAACATGTGACCCAGAGCTGGCGCAGCTGCTTGCGAGGCTGTGGGACCTTCAGGAAGTAGGGCAAAATGGAAGGATGTGAGTCACTGGGGGTTGGGGTGGGAGAGGGGATGAGTTGTGAAGGCAATACCTGCTTCTGGTTACAGCTCCAGGTCCCTCTGTTTCCTAGGATGCTTTGATGTAACAAACTACTTCCGATGCTCTGCTTCCTGCACGGTGACGGCCTGTACCCACTGAACCCTGAGCTGAATAAACCTCTCTTCCCTTACGTCGCTTCATCAGGTATTTTGTCACAGGAGTGAAAAAGTCTACTACATAGACAACTCCCCAAGAGGCTGTCAAATTTTACATTTTTTTAGGGAGCACATGTGGGAATTCTGGTGGCCAGGTTCTTAGGCGTAAAGTTCTGATCCCAACGCCGGAGCTGCTCGCTCTGAGCCAGTATCAGGTTCCACAGAAGCTTTTCTAACCAGCCGGATGCTCACAGCCTTTCAGCTCTTCAAACCTCCTGGCTCTGGGAAGGCCAGGCCAGGCCAGACACCATCTGACACTGAAATTCTAGAGTTCGAATACTGCATATAGCTCTTAAGCTTAGCCTTGCCCTTTTTTGTGATTATAAACCATCTTTTATTTATTTTTTTAACATACTTTTTGAGAATTCCATGTGTGCATACTGTAGGTGTGTCACATCCACCTCCTCACCCTTCCAAGTCCTCTTGTGTCTCTCAGATTCGGTCTGAAATTCATGACCTATTCTTTAATTACTGTTGCATATCTATGTGTCTGTGTGTATATATGTAAACATAACTAGCTGGATCCATTTAATGCTGCTCCTATGTATCTATATTTAGGTATTACCACATGGGACTGAAGAACTTATCAGGAGACTTGAGCCTAGAGAAGACTAATTCTCTGCTACTAGCAGCTGTTAATTGCTGTATCTTATCATCCGGGGTGGGCCCTTGTGAGATTTCCTTCACCCATATCAGAACATCTGCTAGCGGTACCACTGTATAGGTCTTGTTTAGACAGCCATACTGTTGTGATTTCATGAATGCAGCTCCCTGTCATTGAGAGGAGACACTATCTCACAGCAAACATTCTGGTCCTCTGGCTCTTCCAATCTTTCCGCACCAACCCCCTCCATGATGCTCTCTGAGTCTTAGATGTAAGGTTGTGATAAAGGTATATATCTATTGGAGCTGGGTGGTGGTGGCACACGCCTTCAATCCAAGGACTCAGGAGGCAGAGACGGGTGGATGTCTGTGCGATCGAGGCCAGCCTGGCCTACAGAGTAAGTTCCTGGGAAGCCAGGGCTACACAGAGAAACCCTGTCTCAAATAATAATATAATGTAATATATAATAATATAATATAATATAATATGTATAATATAATATAATACAAAATCCATTGGGAAGGGCACCCCGGGGTCAGTTGTTCTTTGCATTTGGACCATTTATGGATTTCTGTAAAAGTCTCTCCCTGTTACAAAGAGAAGCTTTCTTGGTGAGGGGTGAGAACTGCAGTGTCTGCATGGGGAAGAGTTTAGAGCAGTTACAAAGTGTACAGATGTAGGAAAGTAGCCGAAGTAGGCTCTCCTCTGGGCTCCATGGCCTCACCAGCCATGGATGGTTGCTAGGTTTCCAGGACCAGATGTGGATTCCCTCCCATTCTATTACTTCCTTCCAAGATGTCATAAATGCCACCATTGCACCCTTTGGAATATGTTGCCCTCCTGGTCATTGTCATGGTTATATGTTTTATAGCTGGATCGTTTTAATTGCTTTTTCCTTTGGCATCTTGCATAGTATCTTTGAGTACCATGAGAAGTATTCCTCAAGGAGGGGTTGGCCTCACATTTCTATTGGAGCTGGGTGGTGGTGGCACGTGCCTTCAATTCCAGGACTCCCTTAAGGTTTTTCCTTAAGGGAGAACTAGCAATGCTTAATTCTTTTAAGAGAGGTGAGCTGCATGCTGTCCCCCTGCACCTTCACCAGCTCCATTGCCTTCCTCCCTCCATTGCCAGCCGCAAGGAACACCTAGGTCCCAGGAATACCCAGGTCACACCTGGGACTGCCTATCCTCTGCCTGCTGGGTCCATCTGGGGGCACAGCTAGCAGAGGTGAGCTCCACATTGTTCCCCAACAACATGGCCTTCCATCCTGAAGAGGCCTGCCAAGCTCCAGGAACATCCAGGTTCCTCTGGGACCCCAGGAACTCCCAGACAGGAGCCTAGTACAACTGTCACCTGAAAGGCTTCATCCAGCAGCTGACAGAAACAGATTCAGAGACCCACAGATAAACGTCAGGAGGAGTTTGGGTTGTCTTATAGAAGAACCTAAGGAAGGACTGAGGGAGCTGTAGGGTTCAAAGACACTACAAGACAACCTACAAAGCCAAATGGCCCATGGGGGCTCACAAAGACTTTTGGTTGGTGAATCACCAACCAAAGAGCATGCATGGGGTGGACCTAAGCCCCTCACACCTATGTAGCAGATGTGCAGCTTGGTCTTCATGTGAGTCCCCTAACAATTGGAATCGGGGGATGTCTGACTCAGACTCTGTTGCCTGCCATTGGATCTCTTCCCTCTAGCTGGGCTACCTTGTCTGGCCTCAGTGGGAGAGGATGCCCTTAGTCCTGATGAGACTTGATTTCCCAGGGGGTGTTGGTAGCAGGGCTTGCAGGGAGAAGGGGAGAGAGGAGTGGGAGAATGAAGGTGGGAGGGTACTGGGGGGAGAGGAAGGAGAGGGCTGTGACTGGGAAATGAAAACAAATTTAATTATTTTTAAAAATTCTTGGGGCTGGAGCGATGTCTCAGCAGTTATGAGCACTGTTGCTCTTACATAGGACCCAAGTTCAACTCTGCAGCCTCTACATAGTGACTCACAACAGTCTGTAACTCCAGTTCTATCAGGGTTCTGACACTCTCCTGACATCCATAGGTACCAGGCATGTGCATGGTATAGATACACACATGCAGGAAAAACACATACACACATAGAATAATAAAATAAGTAAATCTATTTTTAAAAAAACTTTTAAAACATTCTTTGTGTGTATGGGTGTGGGTCTGTGTGTAGCTATGCACCTGTGAGGACATTACCCATAGAAGCCAGCAGATAGCGTTGGGTCTCCTGGAGCTGGAGTTAACAGGAGTTGAGAAACCACTGAAGCTGGGTGCTGGGCAGTGAACTGAGGTCTCCCACAAGAACAGAGTGCCTTTCAATGAGTGAGCCAACTCTATAGCTGCAGTTGCCATGTGTTCTTAGGAAGCTCAACATGAAAGAGGTCAGGAGGTCACTAGAAACGTGGAGACCAGTGGAACAGAAAGGCCTGAAGGACAGAAAAACGGCCAAGATGACATGCAGGTATTTTAACCCTAACAGACTTGAGAAACTGCCAGTTACTGACTTTCAAAAGTGCAGAACATCTTAAGGAGGCTATAAAGATGGGATACAAAAGCTTCATAGTTTTGTTTGGTTTTCTATCTTATTACAAATGGGGAGGGGAGATGTTTTATATTTAACAGTTACTCCTTGGCTCAGTTAATCAGTTCAATCTCAATGAACTAAAAATGTCTTTTTATTTTTCTATATACAGTAATATTTACTCAGGAGTTAAAAATCTTACCTGAAAAATGGGCCAACCCAATCACACTGGCTAGTACTTTTCCATTTTTGACCTGTTGCTCCTACATTAGACTGCTTACTAAGAATTCTGATCAGTTGATAAGTCTCTCATGTGACAGCTAGGCCCAACCCCTTGGAAATCTGTCAAGACAGCCCTACAGGAAACCTAGAACAGTAGGATGGACCAGTTTAGCTCCTGTCTGAGCTTCTGTTTCCTGATGTTTAAATTGAAACTATTTCCAATCTTGGATCTCAGGCCATTTGACTTATGTTCCTAGAACTATACTAGGATGCAGTGTAATTAAAAGATTTTTAACTGAAAGAGGATCTTGGAGAGATGTGTAAGTGGTTGAGAGTGGTTACTGCTCTCGTGGAAACTCACAACCATCTCTCAGTATAGTGCCAGGGGATCCATACCCTCCCTCTTCTGGCCCTTACCTGCACTAGTCATGCATGTGATCTACATACATACATGCAAGCAAAAATGCACAGTTTTTAGAAAGACTGAAAGGAGTCTGGAGTGACAAAAGAAGATTCCTCCCAGGCACAACATTGGGTCACCTAAAATCTTTGCTGAAGTGCTGTAGGATATGTAAGCTGGCAGTGGCCCCCAGTTCACCTGGCCAATGTTGCAAGCGGGTCAAGAGCTGAGTCACAAGGTTACTCATTGCTTGCTCAGACTCAAGTCTTTGGAGCATCCTTTGGAGCTTGGTATAAAACACTAAGCAGACAAAAAGGACTGTCTTTAAGCTGCTCCCTCTACACATGTGAACTACGATAGACCTATGATTGATTGCATCCAAGCATGTGATCAGAGCATGTGATGGCGATGACATCTCATGCCTGTGATTTTGTGTAGCCTCACCGGAGCTACAGTGAAGTGATTTTACAGTTGTAACTAAGGGATTCCATTGAATTGGTCAAAGAGGAAAGCATTCTAAGTGAGCACCAGCAGGTCAGATCATCTCTCTGGGAATCCAGGAGGTCCCAGAGAGGAAGAGATCTTTGAAGTGTGAGTCCTCCCGGAAGCAAACACCCACTTTATGAGTGGCTGCAGAGCAGAACTCAAGGCAAAGGTGAAAGTGGTCAAAGATGCTGAGTGTCAGTCCTACTGTTAGTTGGACAGTTGCTTAGATGCAGGTATAATTAAAAGCTAATACCTATAGTAATAACATTGAGGTGTCCTTTCCTTTAAAAGTATTTATTAATTATTATACTTATGTGTATGTGTGTGTACACTTGCATGAGTCTATGTACACCACATGCATGAAGGAGTCTTTGGAGGCCAGAAAAGGGCCCCAGACTCCTGGGAACGGGAGTTTCCAGTATCTGTAGGATGCCATGTGGGTGCTTGGAACGGAACCCAGGTCCTTTGCAAGAACAGCAAGTCCTCTAAAGCACTGTGCCATCTCCCAAGCCCTCGTCCTTCTCCTTTTATAAGATGCAGTCTTAGGGTGAAAGCTGCAAAGCTTTTGTGTCTTGTGTCACTCGAGCGGAGTGGTCCCTTAAGTGTTCCTGTCTACTATTTTAACCTTTCATGTTCTTTGAACTAAGCATGTCAAAATTGTGGGATCTTTAATGAAGGCCTGAAACTGACCGTGTTCAGAAACATGCCTGGAACTCAAATGGGTTTCTACAGGCATATATATCTACGGGCTCCGAGAATAAAACTCCCATGATCCCTTTGTTCAAGGAAGGCATTGCTTTGGAAGTATTGCTCGTGTTATCTTTACGGGGCTGCAGATAATAAATCTTTCCTTGGTGTTTTATTTTTCTCATTCTTATATATTAGCTTTGCATTCATCATGATACTGTGTTTGGTTATACTACAACTACGAAGAAATGAGTTCTGTGACCTTAGAAATGGTTTCTTCCTTCACTAGAACCCCAAATAAGAACACAGCCCAATTACTACCTTGATTTCAGCCTGATGAGGTTCTGAACCCTTTTAAAAACACAACAATATGAAGATGACACACTGTTTTGTTGTTGTTGTTGTTGTTGTTTTTAGGAACTAAATCTTGGCTTTGGTGTTTTAGCGAAGCGTATAGACAGAAAGGAAGATTATAAAGCTTCAATCAACTTAGGATGGGAAGCTTAAATATCTCAGAGATGGTGAACACTGTTTGAATTGAACCTGCATTCATGACTGCTGTGCCTTGGGGGAGGGGGAGGGAGAAGGTGTGCTGAGCATTGGCATTTTCCTCTCTCTGCCTCTTAGTTGATACCCAGGATCATGATGCTCTGGTCCTATGCCCTTCAGGATGAACTTCATTTCTCTGAACTGTGAGCTAAAATAAACCTTTCTTCTTTTGTCTTGCTTACTGTAAAGTACTGAGTCACAAAAAGATGGTTAGTAATCCACTGACCAGATTATTTGATATTGCATTGTGCCTGCATCAGTAGATTTCTTCAGTTCCCCTTCTGTAAACTGGCACTGTCTCATAAGATTGATAAAAGAATTACATTATTTTGAAATCCCTTACCATAGAAGTTGGCACATAATTGAGAGCAAAATATATGTTGATATGAGTTTCCCTTAGTCCTAACATTGTCAGTGGCAGCAATTTTCAGTGCATGTTTAGAATAACTTACTGTGGTTATATAATACTTTTTCAGGCTATTTGTCCATTGTTCTATTTTTAAAACCTCATCTCTCTGTTACTTGAAAGAATTTATCAATTAAAAGTTAAATTTATGTGATGCTATTGTTTTGAACAGAGGTCAGGCCTTAGGCACAACAGAAAAACAAACAAACAAATCAGAATGGAGTCCCTCAAGCTAAGTGTCACATCATCAAATTGAACTTTGAAATTGGCCAGTTTTCAAAATAGTATGAACGTCAGAGCAGCCCACCATAAAGGGCCAGGCTTACCTGAGCCAACATGATAAAGAATGCCCTCGGTGGTAACCCCACAGAGACAGTTAAGTTTGAAATCATCAATTTCCCACTTTGGTCTCTTTCTGTTTTCATTGGTCCTTTCTGCTTTTAAAGTCAATCCCATATAAACAACCCTCCCAGGATAACAATCACAAATGAAACACTTCACAATTCATAAATCACCCATCAAAACACGTTGATCTTTAGGCTTTCTCTAAATCAAATTTTGTCTTTAAACAATATATTGGTCCTATTTCAGGGATAGAAACTATGGTTCAGATCAGAGAAGTGGTGACTGGGTGGGGGATTCCAGACCTGGTATTACCCAGACCACATGAAATGCAGGAAAGGGGGAGGAGAGCTGAAGACATTTCATTTGTGAGTCAAAAATGAACTCTGACTGTGTTTTGTAAAAAAAAAAAAAAGGGGGGGGTTCTTAGTAATGTTTTTTCTGTTAGTTGAAAATATCTTGCCTGACAAGATATATATATATATATGGAGAGAGAGAGAGAGAGAGAGAGATTGAGAAGATATATGGATGGATGGATGGATGGATGGATAGATGGATAGGTGGGTAGGTGGATGGATGGATGGGTGGGTAGGTGGGTAGGTGGAGGGATGGATGGGTGGGTGGGTAGACAGATGGATAGATGGATTGATGGATGGATGGATGGATGGATGGATGGATGGATGGATGGATGGGTAGGTGGGTAGGTGGATGGATGGATGGATGGATGGGTGGGTAGGTGGGTATGTGGAGGGATGGATGGGTGGGTGGGTAGACTAGACGGATGGATGGATGGATGGATGGATGATGGATGGATGGATGATGGATGGATGGGTGAATGGGTGGGTGGATGGGTGGATGGACAGAGAGACAATGTGATGGTTAGTTGCAATTATCAACTTGGCAAGATCTGGAATTACCTGGGAAGTCTCAGTGTCTGGATTGGTCTGGCATGTGGGTGGAACTATGGAGGGTTTTCTTGATTGGAATGGTTTAGGTGGAAAAAACTAACCTAAATGTGAGTACCACTGTTTCATGAGCTGGGTCCTGGGTTGAATGAGCAGGAGAGAGGGGCCTGAGTATACATTCATGGTTCTCTGTTTCTGACTGTAGACAAAGTGTGATCAGCTACATCCTTTAAGTTCCCATCACAGTGACTTCCCTGCCATGATGGAGTGTAACCTTCAACTGTGAGCTGAGATAAACCTCTTGCCCTTACATTGCTTTTTTTCCAGAGTAGTTTTATCATAGTGATTAAAAAAACTAACAAAGATAGATTGATAGATAATAAATAGTATATAGATGATAGATAGATAGATAGATAGATAGATAGATAGATAGATAGATAGATAGATAAGAGATAGATGGCATCATGTAATTTCTTAGGATTTACTTATTCAAGTTATGCCTCTCTCCAAGGAAGCTTCATGGTAGACCTGAGTTAGGTGACTTGAAGGGAAATTTATACCCTGGCTCAAGCATAAAGCAGAGAGGGGCTGATGGCCCTTAGATAAATGTTGACAAGAACCCTCTGCCAGTGCCTTGTTGAGTTTTTAGAAGGTTATGAAGAGAACCCATGATGAGTACTATCTTTAGATTTTAGTAGGATAACTTTAAGGATATGAATGAATTCACATGACCCCAAGTTTATAACAATGGCCACCCTCTTTGAAAGCTGTCTTTTGCAAAGTTATGTCTCTCTCTTTTGTCCAGAATTCTAAATTCAAAAGAAAACCTATGTCTAAATGAGTGAAGTGGTAAAATGCAATTCTAAATATTCTTTCCTTAGCTTTCCAGAGCGCAGACTATGTGTTGACCTTCAGATACCATGAGGAAATGCTAATGTCCTTCTCGGTATTTAGTCCTGTTCATCAAGGGACACAAAGCATGTGAAACAGTTCCAGCAGACTGAGTTTCATTATTGTGTTCTAGGTGGAGAAGAAAAGAGCAGATGTACAAAACTCAGCACTTACCTTCTCATGCATGCTCTCTGCTCCTTACTGTCAACTGCAAAGGCTTTCCCTCACATTTCTCAGGAGAGAACTTTGGGGTGGATAGTCTGTTTCATCCTCCAGGATCTGAAGAACACTGACTGCTTCCCACCAACTCTCATCTCCCATGTATTGGGTTTTTAGAGGAAGGTGGGTGGACCTGGGAATGGTGACAGGTTTAGTCCATCTTTGTGTGTGTGTGTGTGTATGTGTGTGTGTGTGTGTGTGTGTGTGTGTGTGAGAGAGAGAGAGAGAGAGAGAGAGAGAGAGACAGACAGACAGACAGACAGACAGAGACAGAGACAGAGACAGAGAGAGAAAGTATTTGGAGTCAACTATTTCAGCTTTTCTATTCTGCTCTGTGTTTGATGATGTAAGAAGGGACCAGCTGGGATGGTAAAAAGATATGGATTAAGCAGGTTACAATCTTGTATTATATTGGGCATTCAAATGAATTACAAGGATACTTGAATGGAGTGTACATCACAGATGGTCCCTGACAGTTCATATTAAATTATTTTCTCTTTTCCTGTCTTCTACCTTCTTTGTCTGTCTTTTAAAGGTCTCTCTATGGAGCCCAAAATGACCTTGTCCTTGCAAGCCCCTGCCTTAGTATCTTTATTAGAGGTGTGCCTCGCTAGTCCTAGCTTCATACTACATTTCTTATGTATAAGGAAACAATATTAGAAAATGTTTTTCAGATATATACCAAAATGAATTAATTTTGATAAAATGGCAGAAAATAGAATTGGAAAATGGAGTAATTCTGTATATGAAAAGACATAAATATTTAAATTATTTCATTTTTTAAAGCAGATGGGGCTGGACCACTGTGATATGCTCACATAATTTTAAGTAATTTTCCATTCCATGGTCTTAAGCTTATGGCAGGGGATGAGAGCCATGGGCAAGAGGGGGAAATAAGAGGTGTGGAAGGCAGGACAAGATGGTGTAGAAATACAGCACCATTCTAGTGTACACACTGTGTTCAGTATCACACCAGTACCCGGGCAACTCATCTCCACAGATGATAAACTCTGAACACAACCCACTCTGCAAACCCTGTTCTCGGTCCTGTCCTTTGGATTTGCGTCAGGGCATGATTGATCTTCATTGTCAACTTGGCTGGATCTAGAGTCACCCAGGAGAAATACCTCTGTATGTGGGAGGCACTTCCAGAAAAGATTGAGTGAGGAGAGACCCACCTTCCACATGAGTGGCGTCATCCCATAACCCGGGTGGTCCAGATTGAATAAGAGGGGAAAGGAGATAGCCACATAAGAATTGGCATTCCCTTCTCTGTGTTCTAGTCTGCTGGTATGAGGAATCCTAGACACATGCTTAAGCTGCTATGGACTCTGCCATGCCCTCCCCATGTGATGGGTTGTATTGTCCTCAAATCATGAGTCAAAATAAATCACTCTTTCCTTAAGTCACCGAAGATAACACATTAATTAACAGTGTTCAGGGTAAAGAAGCAGCAGCCTCCGTCATGCGCAAGGGGCTGTTTCTACATGGTGTTTTAGGCTGTGTCTGTGGTTCTCAACCTTCCTAATGCTGTGCCCCCTTAATATAGTTCTTCATGCTCTGGTGACACCCAATGAGAAAACTATTCTTGCTGCTACTTCATAACTATAATTTTGCTCCTGTTAGGAATTGTAATGTAAATATCTGATATGCAGATGGGTCTTAGGTGACCCCTGTAAATGATTCGTTTGACTCCAAAGGGGCCATGAGCTGTAGGCTGAGAATCACTGGGCTATATGATGTTTTGATGGAAGTATAGAAACAAAGACATAGTTTATATTTTGAGTCAAATCAATCACTTTCAAAGTCCCTTGTGCAATCATCTTAGCAACCGGGATGGTCAAGAAACTAAACGCTACAAATGCAATAGGACGTGGAGATGGAGTGAGCTCACTGAGGAAACTGAAGGATAGCATGAGGATGGGTACTTTCTAGAACATTAAGTCTTGTCACCCTCGCCACCACCATTCAGATTTCCAAATCTCTGTTCCTCTCACTGCCACTCACATGGCTTCCTCCTCTGCTGAGCTGTTTCTGCTCTTGCTGGGTTTCACCTACTAAAAAGAGCACCATCTCCACAGCCTAAGTCTTAGTCACAAGACTTGACATATATGTCCGGTATATTAAACTCATGGGGACAGCAGGCATGGGCTTTCTCATTCTTAATCTATAAGTTGTCACCCAGTTTCACTTCTTTAATGCAATATTTAGAACCTATTTATACAATGTATGGGACCTATATACACAATGTATAGAAATATAATATATGGAACCTATCTATATAATGCATGGAACCTATCTATTTAATGTATGGAACCTATCTATATGATGTATGAGAACTTTCTACACAATGTATGGGAACTCTCTATACAATGCATGAAACCTATCTATACAATGTATGGAATCTATCTATACAATGCATGGAACTTATCTATACAATGTATGGAGCCTATCTATACAATGTGTGAAACCTGTCTATATAATGTATGTACATATATATAATGTATAACCTACTTCTACAGTGTATGACCTATCACAAGACCCACCAGTTACAAGATAATGCTACAATGTCTCCAGGGACAAACTGGTCATTGCTCTATTACCTTACATGGGAAAATTCCCTGAAGCCGGAAGAGGAAAATGCCATCCTCATGATTAATACTCTAGATCCCACCAAGAACTCAATAAAATATCTGTTCTTTCCTGTCAGCAGGCAGCCTCCGTGTCCTGAAAACACCTTGTACCATTTTCAACTCTTCTTCCCAAGTAAATGTGCAATCACAAGTTCCATCCAGTCCAGCCTGAGAAACTTATGGTTCCCCCCACCCCTGCTTCCTGCATACAGAAATCTTAAACTGCTTAGAGTCTCCAGAGAGACAAGAGTGACTTTTGATATTGATAGCAAGCCCCTTTAGCCCACACCTCAGTTTATGCTAACGGTAGGCAGGGCCATAGATAATCTCAGTGAAGGCTGCTGGGACTGGTCCATTCTAACTCTTATTTCCTGGGAAGCAGAGTTTTTGGGGCTGAGTTCTAGAAGTCCTGATGAGATTCAGTTTCCAAGTGGTTGAATAGATCAGGGGATGGGGCACTCCAAAAAAAAAACAATGAGAATGTACCCCACCCCACTCCTTGCCCTGTGTTTTCACACTCTTCAATTGTATTAGCTAACACATTGGGAGATATGACTAAAGAATGATCCTGAGTTCCGGGAGGGATTCTAACAGATTATTGACACCTGGAAGGAAGTGGGTATCATGAATTGAATGGAAGGAAAATACCTTATCTACACCTCTTCCTTATGTGCCTTCTTCACTGTAAGACCTGCTCCACCGCTGCCTCAGACAAGCCATCTCTAACCACAGACTCTCATTGGGTCTTATTGTTCCACAACTCCTCCTGAAGCTCAGAGGGTGAGGAGTTAGAAAAGAGGTAACCACGGAACATCGTACCTGTTTCTTGGTAGCCGTGTCTCCTGGTATTTGGAATGATCCTTAGTGGTTTATTCCATCTTTTAAGTTGCATTTGAGTTCTTCCCCATAAAGAAGAAACTAAGCGCCAGGGAACCTGGCCAAATTGATCTATTATGACAAAGGATAGACAACCTTGGGAAATCTCAATTTTCTTATAATATCATTTTCTTGGTGAGTTTGCTTCTCTTTTTATATCTGCTTCTCTCTCTCTCTCTCTCTCTCTCTCTCTCTCTCTCTCTCTCTCTCTCTCTCTCTCTCTCTCTCTCTCTCTCTCCAGGGTTTCTCTGTATAGCTCTAGCTGTCCTGGAACTCACTCTGTAGACCAGGCTGGCCTTGAACTCAGAAATACGCTTGCCTCTGCCTCCCAAGTGCTGGGATTAAAGGCGCATGCGCCACCACTGCCCGGCTTTGCTTCTCTTTTTATAGAGGATCATGGGAAGGATTATCCAAGAAGAGACCTGGTTCAACATGATTTGGAAAGGGGGAAAAATGGTCACCTTACCCCTATGAGCATGCCATCCATCTCATGAATATTCATGCAACATGTTTTAAAAAGCGACAACACGGGGCTGGCAAGATGGCTCAGCGGGTAAGAGCACTGACTACTCTTCCGAAGGTCCTGAGTTTGGATCCC
>NW_022196905.1:187021887-187043320 GCF_008632895.1 Mastomys coucha | reverse complement strand
GGTGGCTCACAACCACCCGTAATGAGATCGGACGCCCTCTTCTGGTGCGTTTGAAGACAGCTACAGTGAATTACGCCGGAGCGAGCGAGGCCAGCAGAGGTCCTGAGTTCAATTCCCAGCAGCCACACACGATAGCTCACAGCCATCTGTACAGCTACAGTGTACTCATACACATAAAAAATAAATAAAAATAAATCTTAAAAAAAAAAAAGCGACAACACATTCTCAGCATGGTGATGCATGCCTATAACTCCAGCGCTTGGGCGAAACTGGCCAGTCTGATAGGTGATATATTTTATATTCCTCTTATTATGATGGGTGAAATTGGGTTATCTGAACTTAAGGGATAAGTGCTTTCTTTGTTTTTACTTGCTCTTTTCACATACGTGGCCCATTTTTCTACTGAGTTGATGGTTTTTATCTTGTGTATGTGTAGGACAGGGGCTAACCTTGGATGTCATTCCTCAACTGCTGAGCATGTTGGCCAAGCGCCTACTAGGCAGGCTAGGCTGCTCGCTGCTGCTGGAATTACAAGTGAGCATCATACTTGTTTTCTTTCTTTCTTTCTTTCTTTTTTTTTTTTTTTTAAAAAAACATGGATTCTGGGGATCAAGTTCACGTTCTTGTGCTTGCAAAGAAATCGCTTTGCCCACCTAGTTACTCCCAGTCCCACAGCTCCAATCGTTTTCCTTGTAATAGCTCATACCTCTTTATATAGATAGTATGGAAATTAAAATGGGCTAGCCTTTTCTCTCAACATTAAAGGGCTACAGTTTTTAAAGGTTTAGTTTCATGTATATGGGTGTTTAGCCTGTGTGTATGTCTCTGCACCACATGCATAAAACTCCCAAGGATGCAAAAAGAGGCAGTTCGATCCCCTGGAGCTAGTTACAGAAAACTGTGAGCGGCCATGTGGGTGCTTGGATTCAAATCCAGGTCCTCTGGAAGAACAGCCAATGCTCTTAACCTCTGAGCCTTCTCTCCATCAGCCCTCCCCCATGGTTAGAAAAAGGCTGGACAAAAACATTCATGACACTCTCTTCCTTGAGTATGGGAGTTCCTTTATCCACTTTGGCCTTGAGTTTATAGAAGCTATGGTTATTATGTAAACATTGGAAGAGACGAGGCCCCACCCCTTCCTATATTCATATATCCTGGGTTTAAATCCTATCTATCTCCTCAGAGGTTTTCCACTTGCCAACACCTTCAAATACTAGATTAAAGCCCTGCTGCATCCTCTCACTCTCCCAAATTAAAATTAAAATTATTTTAACTTTCATGTAGTTACTTACTTATTACAACATCAAAAGTACTGACGACAACAAAAAACCTCAAATGCACTGATGATTTTAAATCTGAATTTATGTTTTGAAATAAAAATGCAAGATAACAAACTTTTATAAAATTGTCACATGGGAACACACTTTAAAATACCAATCACATGCTGTATTTACTTAGAAAGAGTTAACAATAAATCCAGTCTAAACAAGAATCTATCAGTTATAATGTGAGTTCCTTCCTTCCTTTGTGTGAAATGCTGGGAGAGCGAGCAACGAGCAACACCCCCATGATAAGGAAGCCCAGAGTAGTCTCCCTGACTGGGATGGGCTCCAGTCTGCAGCTTCTCCACATGGGCTGCAGGGCCTATCGATGGATGCTTTCCCAGTCCTGGGTGCTATGGCTCTTTCATTTCTAGTGACAATACAGATATCACCCTTAGTTTCCTTTCATTGTAAACTTTAACAGAAAAGTCAGCATGCTACAGACTCTGTACATGGAGTTCAGTGAACTCTCTTGAGACTCTCAGCGCTCTGGGAAAGCCTTGTGCAGAAGTTTCTGATCTGGTTCACTCCCTCACGTGGTAACTTGGACATCATTCACACAAACCAGTACTCACGGGGGGTGGGGGGTGGTAGTTGGCAGGCCTTTTCTGAGGTTGTGCCCATGACTCTGCCAACATCTCTGCTCTGGCTCAAACCATCTTCTCTCCAATTACAGTAGATTTCATCTCTCCTTTGTTTGACAACTGGGATTATGATATGTTCCTGTAGAATTCCTTAATTTCATTCTAATAGTCAACAGTTTGAGGCTGTTACATAACCGCTCTTTAGATACTTTGCTGGTTTGATATTTGTAGAAGAATAGGTAAGAAACAAATGCTGGTGGATCTTAGCACCTGGCCATCATGTCCGCTACTGATGGATGGCAGCCTTCAACAAGCCAACCAAGTTCGCACACGGTTTTCCTCTCACATAAATACTCAGGTTATTTTTGTTCCAATAATAAAACATGATTTTTTTTTTTTTAAATAACAAATACGTGCCCTGGACAACTGTCACAAAACCAGTAGCTATAGTGCATGCTATGGTGGTCCAACTCTTCATTTCCATAAATCAGGTCCAAAACAAAGGTTCCAGCCTTTGACTCTGCTCATGGATTCAAGTTCTAAGACATATCACTTGACATTATCATTTGTATGTTTAACAAAAACTAGAATAACATTCTTAACATGAGTAGGGGGTATAAAATCATCACTGGAAAGCTTCACTGCTTCATAGTTATTCAAAATTCACAGTATCACCAAATCTTGATAATTATAAAAGGGTAAACTTTGTCATTTCTTCTATGATGGTAGTACCATTACTGACATTTATTTGATCCGAATTAAATTTCATTTCAACTACCTGATGTTGATGTTGAGGTAGCTGTATTGTGGCTGCATTGCTAGGCAGTGGTATTGTTCAAAGACCACGTGGAACATCAGATTTGATTTAAATGAGAGGGAAATAAAGTCTCCCTGACAGTTTTCTTATTTGGCATTAAAAACAATAAAAAAAAAAACCCAAAAAACAAACAAACAAACAAAAAACAGAAACATGGCCCCCACCCCACTCCCAATCATTTCTTCAGTGATAAAAGTACAGTTCTTTTGTGAGCATAGACACAATACACGGGATCTGTTTCTTTGCATGGAAAGTGGAGTCCAGGGAGAAGGACTCAAATTCCGTCGCCACCTTCCGGTTAACACGAGTGAGAATGTGCATAAATTCAAGCTTGTGCGCGTAGAGCTTCAGCATGGCGCAGAGTGATTGAATGAACCATGACCCGTCCTTCGAATTTCTCCAGGAATAGTAACCTACAAGGCAAAATACGGAGGACTATATCTGCTAGTACGCCACAGCATCTCGTGGGAGGAGTCCACACATTTTTATATAACCATAACGATCAAGATAAACAGAAGCTTCCTCAGTCTTATAAGCCATACAGAGGGAGAAGAATTAACACCGCTGGTCTCCAGACCTCTGGTCTCTTTCCCACAGACGGAACAGGTCGGGGTGAGGAACAGGAAGACAAGGACCATACAAAAGCGAAGCTATCCAAATGGGACTGTGTAGGTTACACAGTGTCTCAGTCTGAACTCACCCGATGTTAACCCTGGCTCAGGCAGGAAACACACTACTTACGCACGCACACTTTAAAAAGGTTTCTTATTTATTTTGTGTACCTGATTTCTTTGCCTGCATGTATATAAGTGTAGCACACGAGTGTCCTATGCCCACACGGATCAGAAGAGGGAGTCAAACTCCCTGGAAGCTGAGTTGCCAGTGGTTGTAAACTACTATGCGGACGTGAGTACATGGCGCCTCTGCATTAGTAGTTAAGTGCCCTTAACTACTAAGTGTCTACTCAGCCCCTTACGTATGTACACTTTAAAAAATGACACTAGTTTGCCTAGGGGGCATTTGGATGAATATAATAAATAGTATTCAAAATGAAGAAAAAGGTGGGGTTTTTTAAATTTACTTTCAGATTAACTACTGGATTAATTGCGTTTCGCTTAGAAGAACATTGTTTGGAAAGACACCTACTGGATAAAACAAATAAGTGAATATATTTTATTTATTTTTAATAGACCTATCTATCAATCCATTTATCTATCTATCTATCTATCTATCTATCTATCTACCTATCTATCTATCTATCTATCTATCTATCTATCTATCTATCTATCTACCTATCTACCTATGTACTTACTGTGTGTGTGTAGCTGTGTATGTGCCACAGTACACATGGAACTTGAAAGGTAACTGTTGAGAGAAAGGTTTTCTCTGACTACGGTATGTACATATCCACATACAGGTCCACATCACAAACTTAATGCCTTTTGTGCATGTGTATGTGTGTGCACGCGTGCATGTGCATGCGTGTATATACAGTAGTTTGTATGACAATGGCCCCCATAGGCTCATGTTTGAATACTTTGTCCCAAGTTGATGGAACGTTTTAGGAAGGATTGGGAAGTGTGGCCTTGATGAAAGTGGTGTGTCAGGTGGTCTTTGAGGACTCAAACGCCAACACCATTCCCAGTTAGTTCTCTCTACTGTGGCTTGTGCTTGTAGAGGGAGATATAAGCCTATCACCTGCCTACTGTCATGCCCGCCCTCACTCCCACCCTGTTTCCTGCCACAATGGCCCATGGACTCTGACCATCTGTAATCACAGGCTCCAAATTAAACATTTTCTTTTATAAGTTGCCTTGGTCATAGTGTTCTGTCACAGCCATAGAAAAGTAACTAAGATGGCAGGTTAGTTATTTTAGGGATGGAAGGATACCTTTGTGAAGGGTGTATGAATATCTTACTAGCCTTCAGAAGACTCTTCACTGCTCAGCTTTATAATGTGTCACAGTATACTTCAACTAAAATCAACACATAACAACCCTTGACATTTTCTCACCGGGTGCCGTAGAGTAAGCATACAGGAAGTCGGCTTCCACTGGTATCTTCTGGCATGCCATATCTTCGTCAGTTCCACTGTCTGTCTCAATGCCGCAGTCCAGCTCCGTACCCCGGCAGGCCTGGGTGCCAGAAGACATACGCTTCTTATAAAAAATATACGTGGACACACATAATTGACATCCGAAAACTGGTCTGAGAACTAGGGAGTTTTTCTGATAGAAGAGTAACATTGTACTGGCTGGTTTTGTGTGTCAACTTGACACACGCTGGAGTTATCACAGAGAAAGGAGCCTCTCTTGAGGAAATGCCTCCATGAGATCCAGCTGTCAGGCATTTTCTCAATTAGTGATCATGGGGGTTCTGGTGGGGGGGGAGGGCTTAACCTATTGTGGGTGGTGCCATCCCTGGGCTGGTAATCCTGGCCTCTATTAAAGAAAGCTAGCTGAGCAAGCCAAGGGAAGCAAGCCAGTAAGCAGCACCCCTCCATGGCCTCTGCATCAGCTCCTGCTTCCTGCCCTGTGTGAGTTCCAGTCCTGACTTCCTTTGGTGATGAACAGCAATGTGGAAGTGTAAGTTGAATAAACCCTCTCCTCCCCAACTTGCTTCTTGGTCATGATGTTTGTGCAGGAATAGAAACCCTGACTAAGACAAGCACTGAGATGTACTCCAGATTCCCTAAATGGCTGTTTAAATAAATAAAAATATAACAGTTCTGGAGCCCCAGAACCAAAAGTAAAGACTGATATTTAAATAAGCTGATCCCTTTAACTGAGCACCAAGCTGCTCAGCGATACGCTACCTGAATGATGAAGAGTTTCGGCTTTCCGGTCAGACTCCGGCAGTAGTCGCCTCTGAAGAAACTAGTTAATTTTTTCAGTTCAATAGGCCCATTTGTTCCAAAAATCACTCCTTCATCACCATGGCTTAGAATCACACAAACAAAACTACTCCTCTTGCTATGATCTTCCTTAGAAACTGGAAAGACATTTAGAAATAATATAAAACAGGACAGAGACAGGAAGGCACTTGGCAGCTTTGCACTGCACGAGAATACAGTAAAGAACCCGTGCTTTCTCATTGGACTAAGATGGCTTTGACTTCATGGTCTTAGTTTTCTGAGATCTGGGATTACTGGTTTATACCATGACCACAAGATGAAGAACTGAGAATAGAATGTCAAGAGCATCCATGTCTAACACAGGCAGAGCACATTTGGAATGATTTTTAGGGAATGGCATGATTAACTTTTCTTTTTTTTTTTTTCACTTTTTCCTAGAATATATAAGCAGCTGGGTGTGGTAGCTACCTCCAAAACAAAACAAACAAAAACCAAAAAACAAACAAAAACCAATCAGAATAATGTACAATATAATTCTATAATTTTTATACTTCACTATCTCTATAATTATAGCTAGGCCATTAAGTAAAATTACCCAATGAAGGGGATTCTTAGAGAATCCCCTACATGAAATTTTGATCATATTCACACATACATATCCCCAACTCCACCCAACTTTACGCCCCCTCCCCCTTTCAAATAAAAAAATTACACAGGGTACAATTTGTGCTGATCATATATAGACAGGAGTTGGCCCATCCGCTGGAGCACGGTCAACCAATCAGGGACCAAACCCTTAAATAAAGTGGGCCCTCTTCCTCCAGCAGCCATCAGCTGTCAGTAGCTCCCTGGGCTCCGTTCTGTGTAAGAATGCCGACTGCTGTGAGCTCCTGCCTGCAGTGATGCTGCCTTCCTTGCTCTTACTCTCTCTGCCCATCTTCAGCAATGGTGCCTGAGCCTTGGGTTTGTGTGTGGGTTGGGTTATAGATGGCCAGCCCGTTCTAACTGAGCTCTGCAGACACTTAATCTTTGTTCTTTGACCAGCTGTGAGTTGCTTTGTCCACGCCCACAGAAGCTTCCGAAGGACATGCTTTGAATTGGGTTATGTCTTACCACTATCCATCAGTTCCACAATCTCTTCACGAGTAAGATCATTTTTATTTCTGACTTCGTACTTCAGGCCCATGAATGTCTCTCTGAGGTTGGCTGCATCCACATCGGTACCAGAGCGAGATGTCATTCCTTGGGACAGAGAGAGCTCTTGATTGCATTTTACAAGAATTACTGCTTTGAGAATAAGTGAACTGTGCAGTCATTCACACAACCAATAAACTCTTCCTTTTAAATGCTGACCTTCTTATTTTGATCATGGTGATAGTCTTTGCTGTGTTAGCACATAAGACATTTCATTATGTTAACTGCTAGAAACTGTCATGACAGGGATAGCCTCTACAGCAGCTTCAACATTGAAAATGAGAGGGGACTTCAGAGGCCTGGCAATAGAGGTTTGTTTGATAAACTGTGATTCATTTATATGATGAAGCACTATGTTGCTTTCTCATTCATTCATTCATTCATTCATCCACTTACTCACAGGCTGTAGCTCAACCTGGTCTTGAACTCACAATAATCCTCCCAAGTGCTGGGATTACAAGCACAGGCCACTATGCCCAGTTCATGTTGGAAATGGTCATTGTTTTTCAAAAACTTGCTAATTAGTTTTATGTAACATGATAATATCTTCAGAAGATCGAAAAAAGTAAGTGATCTAAGTTTGATTTATGTAGCTTGCTCAGACACTGTTCAGCGCTAAATCAGTTGTAAGACACAGTACTGCTTGTACATTGTACAAGAAAAGGAAATCCACAACTATCATCAGATTAATATTGTTTATCAGGTATTCTGCTCTGTGGGTAGTAGTCAGTCTTTCCAACCATCACAAGATGCTTATTACTGGCTTCATTGGTACACATGAGGGATGCCAAGCACAAATGAGCTTAAAATCCTGCTCTTGATTAGTAAACTGTATTCTGAGCATTAGAGTAACTTAGTTTTAAAAGAAGAAAGGAAAGCCAGGCGGTGGCGGCAGAGACCTTTAATCCCAGCACTCAGGAGGTGAAGGCAAACAGATCTCTCAGTTAGAGGCCAGCCTGATCTACAGAGTGAATTCCAGGACAGCCAGGACTACATAAGAGAAACCCTGTCTTGAAAAAAACACAATAACAAAACATCAAAAGGATAGCAAAACCTATCAAGTCCAATTCCTGCTGCCCATATACTTCTGGATGTATATACTCCAGCCTTCCACTGGAGTGTGGTAGATCTACATACAGTACAAGCTCTGAGTCATATCCTAACACCACTAGTAGAGTTAGCTTAAACACCATTACTTCTACCGTGCACTCCTTCTGAGGCTGGGGTGAATTACACAGCAATTGTCAATTGGCCTTCAATTACACAGCAGTGGTCAACACAGAGGCACACTTTTCCTGAAGCTGGACACCTAGCTTCACAAATGGGAAACATGGTACAGGGTGGGGTCAGCTCAGTAACCTGAGATAAGAGGCCTTAATTGGTATTCTAGAACTGGCTCAGGAATGACCTTGGGGCCCATTTGCCAAAGGCTATGAGTTAAAGGCCTGAGGTCACTAGAGAGACTTTCTAAGCTCCCTCAGGGCAGACGGCCTCGGGTGCCAGTCACACATCTTCATCCCTGCCAGCTTGTTGCTTATGAACCTTTTCTTCTCTCATCACTCTGCCTCAAGGCACTGGCTCTGTTGGGCAGCAGCAGATTCCAACCCTCCCCAGGCACAGGAGAGGCAGGGATGTCCAACATGGAAGAAGCGTTCATATTGAATGGGACTTGTAAGGTCCAGGGCATCTCTCCTTTGCCCTTTTTCTGTCTTAGTTTACTGACTCATAATTACTCGCCACAGATATTGCTTTCATATTATATCCAAGGTAAATGGCATCAATATAAGAAACGTTTACAACGTTACGTTAGATACATACCAGTGCTTTTATGGAAGTTCTTATTATTAATTATTACACATAAGCCCATTTCAGGATAATCCATTTTGTAACTACTGTCCAGATAGATTCCAGAGTCCATTGACTTGCTTCCATGTATGGTCTTTCTGTATGGAAATCAAGTGATGGTTACAAAGGTAGAAATGAGGGTTTTTATTAATACAGCCTTTAAGACTCATCAGAACAGGTGACATTTGTTTAAGACTATCAATGTCTCAACTTCATGTTACATCCTTCCTTCATTCAAATTTCACAGCTTGTGTGTTTGATCTCAATCACCAAGGAGGAAAAAAAAAGCATAAATACACTCAGGACAACCCATTTAACTGATGAGGACATCACCTACCAAGGCTAACAGAGTGCTGAAGGGTGTTCAGATCCTATGACGGAGTCAAGGTGGAAGGGTTTCCTGTAAAGTCCAATCAAATTTTACCAACTACATTTTTTTTTTAATTAACATTGTGTGAGATAATCTCTCCTTGACAATAAAAGTACAATTGGCTTTTTGGTTTTTTGTGTGTGTTGTTTTTTTGTTTGTTTGTTTTTCAAGATAGGGTTTCTCTGTGTAGCCCTGGCTGTCCTGGAACTTACTCTGTAGACCAGGCCGGCCTCTCGAACTCAGAAATCCACCTGCTTCTGCCTCCCAAGTGCTGGGATTAAAGGTGTGCACCACAATTGTTTTTTTTTTTTTTTTTTTTTTAAGATTTTGATTTTTGAGGTAGAGTTTTGCTATAGTTATCCTGGGCTGGCCCTGGGCAGTCCACTTATCTAAGAACTCCGCCACTAAATCAGCCCTTAAACTTTATAAGCTGAACCAATGAATAATTTATTAATACACAGTTGAATTATTATAAATCATTGAAAACACTTGGGTAAAAATCACTTATATAAAAATGTTAGCTAGGGGGCAGGGCTGGAGTGAACAACCAACCATCCATAATGAGATCTGACACCCTCTTCTGGAGTATCTGAAGACAGCTATAGTATACTCACATATAATAAATAAATAAGTCTTAAAAAAAAAATGTTAGCTAGGTCGATCAGAGGTCAGTGATCATTTTCTTAAAAATCCAGATAGGCTCATAGGCTATCCTTCAGTAAAGACTCAATTTGGCTGGGTGAATCTAGCCCAAGGCAATAAGTTTACAAAGGTGTGGCTGCATTCCAACAACCGTGACAGAGACTGAACAAAAGCCTGACCCATGTTCTAGGAGGACTCTAGGACCAGCAAACATCAACACTGTGAAGACTACACACTCAGCCATAAGACTAGCTTACATTTTACACAATTCTAAAGGTAATGGTAGACAGAGTAAAAGCAGTAAATGAAGGGGTCAAAGGTAGACAAAAAAGAACCATTATATTTAGTTGGAGGTAGAGGTCCCACATTTTACAGAGAAAATTAGGTCACACAGGCTGTACATTCCTATTCCAGAAATTTACAATTGTAAATGCTCCAAATGTGGCAAGTTTTTGAAAGTCAACATGATGCCACAAGTGCAAAATTCCACACCAAGTCTCATGTAATGGGTCACATGCAAAATGCAAGCACACTAAAAATATTATATAAAATTAGCTTTGGCATGCATGTATAAAATTTATATGAAACAGCAATGAATTCATAGTATTTAGAATTTATAGGCCAGGGAGACAACTCAGAAGGTAAGAGCACTTTCTAAGCAGTCTAAACAGCCCCGGGGTTCAATCTCTAGAAACTAATTAAAAAGCTCTAAGTCAGAGAGGTTCTCAACTTGTAGGTTCTGATCCCCTTGGGAAGTCAAATGACCCTTTCATAAGGGTCACATATCAGCAAATATCCTGTACATCAGATATTTACATTACAATTCATAACACCAGCAAAATTACAGTTATGTAGTAGCAATGAAAATAGTTTTATGGTTGAGGTGGGGTTCGTCATAACCTGAGGAACTGTGTTAAAGGGCTGCAGCATCAGGAAGGTTGAGAACCACGGCTCTAAGTGGTGGCTCACATCTGTATTCACAGCACTCCTGCTACAAGATGGGAGGTGGAGATAGGGGAATAGGCCAGAGCTTGAGTAGGCAGTAGCCCAGGGTACTCTGTAGCAGAAACAAGAAAAAATTGGCCTCTAACCTCCACACGTACATTGCGATACATATACACCTGTACACACACACACACACACACACACACACACACACACACACACACACATACGCGGGTCCCAGCTCCAATGCATTTTTGTTGTATATATGTGAATATGTTCCAAGCTGAGAGTCCCAAGTCTAAAATATTCTAGGTTCTCGTCATTTTGGATAAGGGATAAAAACTTGTAATTGAACTGTAATTCCCATTGCCTAAAGCTGATTCTTCACTATCTTCTTCTGCCTCCTTTATGAGCCAGCACTAGACCAAGAAGGGATATACATTAAAAAAGAGCAGAGAATCCCAAGCCAGGAATATAAGGACACTTAGCATAGGATCTAACTAACCTCCTTGCCCTCAAGATGAGAACCGAAGATGTAAGTTTACATAAAGCTGCACAGCTGTTGGGGCAAGTGGGTGGCCTGGTCTCTCTAGTTTGAAAGCCCCTTTTCCCTCTGCTTCCCTATTCCTCAGAATGACCTATCACAAACCCATCTTTCTTTGACCATACAGAATTATATTTATACCAGTTTCACCAGGCACAGTAACTCCTGTCTATTTTGCTAGCATTTAGGTAACAGAAATCAGAGGACTATCTCAAGTTTGAAGCCAGCCTGGTCTACAGAGCTCCGAGTTAGCCTGGGGTAGGTGGAGGACCTGCCTTAAACAACAACAAATACAAATAAATAAATACTCACACTTCAAAATTATTAATGGATTTTGAATCCACTGAGGTTTTGTTGTTCTCCATGGTCACCTTTCTTAGCTAGAATAGAGAGAAAAAGACAAGTTATTCATAACAAATGTTTATAGAGACACTGCTGTGTATTAGCAATGCCACGCTGATTTCTCTAAGTTCTTGTTTTATATTGAATGCTATTGTCATTCAATATAAATCAGATGTCTGCAGAATGATCCTTTGCAATGGTACCACACTGTCCTTTCTCTCTCTCTTTCTTCCTTTCTTCCTTTCTTTCTTTCTTTCTTTCTTCCTTTCTCTCTCTTTCTTCCTTTCTTTTTTTCTTTTCTTTCTCTCTTTTTAACTATGAATTACATCAAGAAAACAGAGTGTGCAGCTCAATGAGGTTTTGTTTGTTTGTTTGTTTGTTCCATTTGTGTGTCCTTGGCAATCAAAACAGTTTCCCTGGTCACCCAACAACTCAAGTTATGCATTGGATCTTGGCTCCCAGCTTAAGACAACTAAAACAAAACAAACTAGCCTCAAGTTCACACAACACTATACCACAATGGTGGGAACCCCAAGGACTTCCGGATCTTCAGATGCTCTTACTTGGAAACTTGACTTCTGATATAAATGACTCTGTCCTAAGACAAGGACTAAAAATCTTGAATGAATCTCCAGACTCTAGAATTCCTGGCTATGTCAAATATTTTGATCAATCCAACTTTCATCCTCAGGCCCATGCTGAGGGCAGAAATACTACAGCTTCAGTAACTGAGGCTCCAAACCTAAGTTCCTACTATCTTTCATCTCCTTTGATGTGCTGTTGGAAACAGAGAAAGAGGGAAGAGGAAGTAATGACACTTGAGCCTAACCATGGAACAGGAGGACAGCGCTTCATGGGCCTTCAAAAGCCAATCAGTGGTTTGCATTCCTATGAAGGCTCTTTGCTTTCTAGAAAACCACAAGATGTGGGCACTACTGGGATGCCCCATGTTTTTAAGTCAGCAAGTAAATATTTAGAGAGCATAGACTTTGAGCCCAGTTCTTACTTTCAGGAAACTTGAAGTCTAGAAAGAAAAAAAAAGAACTGAGTGGATGCAGTGTACCAAGACTCAAGGAAGCCTGAAGGAATGCTCACCATTCCCAACCTTGTCAGAAGGCCAATTTAAATGAGGGAAGAAGCCCATGGCTTTATAAAAATTGTCACAGTTACAGTGAAGACTGTTAGGAAAAATAGAGTTTCAGACACTGTTGGAGCCATGAGGAAAACCTAAAGGGGAAAGAAACTGGAGCAAGGGCTACTTTAGCTAGATGGTCAGGGAGTCATCTCTGAGGTGACATTTATAGAGAACTGAACCCCAACGAGGGTGGTAGTATCAGCTCGATCAAAGGCCTGGAAACAATCTGTTCTACTCAAAGTACAGAAAGACCAGTTTGACTAGTGCGGGATCAGGGAGAGATATTCAGGAAAGGCAAGATTGCTGGGCCAGTGAGAAGCCTTCTGGAATGTCCAGGAAGGAGATGATGAAGGACTGCTGGACAGTTAACTGTCTGGGCATTCCGCTGTCTACAAGTTGATAAGAGGAAGTGAAGCCAGCAGAAGATGCAAGAGCAAAGGGGACTGGATGGTTGAGGTGTACCAAGACTCGAAGGAGCCTTCCAGGATCGCTCACCTTTCCCAACCTTGTCAGAAGGCCAATTTAAATGAGAGAAGAAGGCCTCTGGATTTATTTAAAAAAAAAAAAAAGTCACAGCTACAGTGTGGACAGCTGGCTACAGAGGGGACTGTTAGGAAAAACTATCCAGGCCCAAGTGACTAGATACTATTTTAGTGGCTTGTTGGGTATTACCCAGAGGACTCTCGGGGATTATTGGGTTCTCCAGGACATATCCTTCTGCATAACTCACCACCGGCTAGGCTAGTTTATAACTCTGTAGGAAATCAAGCCATAATAAGTAGCTACATAAGCGACTCTTGTCTATAGCCAAAAGTAAATGTCTTACAACGATACAATTAATTTTCACTTGATAGAAAGACCGATCCTTCTGTATTATAGCGATTGCCTTCCAGGAAGGTGATGGAGGCCTGAGCTGTAGCTGGACAGTTGACAGTCTGGGCATCCTGCTGTTTATAAATCGATTAGAGGAAGTGAAGCCAGCACAAGATGAGAGCAAAGTTCACCGGTAGTCTCATAACTGCCAGTGAACTGCTCTGCACACACTCGGCTCTTTCTAGCTCCCAGTTTTCCTCTGAACTGGACTGAAGATCTTTGGTACCATTGGTCAACTAGCAGTTGAATAAGTCTTGCTGCTGCTTTATTTTCTATTTGAGCAGTCAAGTTTTTAATTTTTTTGAAAATTGTACTTTAAAGGAACCAATAGTTGTCCTGGGCTGAGAAAAATCACCATATAAAACAACTGTTCCCACCACAGTAGGAAAACGGGAAATTAATAATACAGGAGCCAAAGAAGCCTGGGGTTTCCGAAGCAATGCAAAGAGATGTCCAGCATACATACGGAATTTACCTCAGGGAAGAAGAGGGCCAGTACCCTCAGTAAAGGAAATAAAAGCAAAATATTTTATGGATTTGTTAGGTGGTCCTGGGGATTTAATCCAGGGGCTCAGGCATAAGTAAGAGTCCTACCACTGGGTCACAGCTCTAGTACACAGTATGGGGAGGTAGTAGAGAGGCCGGGGAAGGTGCTATGAGGAGGACTTGGGGCTTTTCAGAGGATGCCACCCATTTCCTTTATATTTAGGAGCTAAATTGTGAGACAAGAAACTCTACATGTCTCCTTTAGCCTCCTGTGGACATACTTCTAAATTCTACCAAGTAACACCAAAACAGAATCAGATACAAAGCGGGAAAGCCTGCGTGAGAGGCATTTTCATACTACTAAGATAGACACAAACTGATAATACCTCTTGAGAGTATTTTGGGAGGAATCCCTCATCTGCTTATAAAAACCGTCAAGTTTGATGTGGTAAGCTGACTAGAGTCTATAAAAACCCTGCGGGATGGGGGAAGTAAGGAAATTGGAGAATATGCATTATTCATAAAAACTGAGAGTGTGAGTACAGAGAAATTATTCTTTTAGTAAATTCATACAAGTTATTACAGCTATTTTCTTTTAAGGTTTCTTTGAATCCCTTATCAGTGACATAAATGCTAATACAAGGTTATGTGAAAATAGATTATAGAAATCTAGCATGCTCTCTTTTTACATATTACTATGTTTATTAGCAGTGGCTGTCTGAGTGGTAGGATTGCTGACAAGTTATTTACTTTGTAACAAAGTTATTTACTTTGTAACATTCTTCTACATCATCTAGTTTTTCTGTAATATTGTTTCAATGTTAGAAAATAGTATCAAGCTGGGCGGTGGTGGCTCTCGCTTTTAATCCCAGCACTTGAGAGGCAGAGGCAGGCAGATCTCTGAGTTCGAGGCCAGCCTGATCTACAGAGTGAGTTCCAGGACAGCCAGGGCTACACAGAGAAACCCTGTCTCGAAGAAAAAAAAAAGTCATCATACATTTGCTCCAATTTAAAACAGACAGGGCCAACTTGATTGTAAACTGTAAGACTTTGGATGACTGGGCGGTGGTGTACAGTCTGAGTTTGGAGCCAGCTTGGCTTACAGACTAAGTTCCAGCTCTTGACAGCCAGAGCTACACAGGAAACCTGTCTTGGAAAAACAAAACAATACAAAACAAAAACCTCACCAACCAAAAAGACTTTGGGTGAAGAGACACCATGACCAAGGAAACTCCTATAAAGGAACACATTTAATTGGGACTGGCTTACAGTTTCAGAGGTTTAGTTCATTATCATCATGGCAGGAAGTGTGGCAGCCTGCAGGCAGGCATGGTGCTGGAGAACGAGCTGAGAGTTCTACATCCTAATCAGAAGGCAGCACGAGGGACTAAAGGCATGTACGACCACGCCTGGACCTCAGCTTTTCTTTAATTCCTTTTCATGACAGATCTTTATAAGCCTGGCCACTAAGCCTCAAGTTCTAGATTAAATCAGATCAAAAGGACATGCCATCCCACCTCAAGATCCAGATCATCGGCATGCTGTATTCCTGTCTCAAGATGTGTGTGCCTGTGCTCCTGGATTGTAAATCATTCCAGATATAGTCAGGCTGACAACAGAGACCAGCCATCACAGTGATAATGATGTCAACATAGGCACACTAGTTCTAACCAATATACCACTCTGGTTGGAGAATGTAAATAATGAGGGAGTCTGTGTGGGACCAGACAGATATAGGGTATCTCTAAATTACTTTAAAAATTAATGCCTTTTTGTTCTTATTAGAAACCAAGATTAGATAACTTCTTATTTTGAATCTAGAGTTTCTGCCAGCATCCCCATGGTCTGCCTCAAAATGTCCCTCTCTGTGAGTTTATCACATCCAGAATTCATAGTGGATTCTTGGAGACCCTAAGTATCCACTGGTTCTCACCAGCCATCCAGGTTCTAAAAGTCTTTCTAAAAACTACAAATAGTATAGCCACTCAGACTGGAAAATTGACTTTCTTGTTTTAGTCTTTTGAGATAGGGTTTCTGGTGTAACAGCCCTGGCTGCCCTCGAACTCTCTTTGTAGACCAGGATAGCCTCAAACTCATAAAGATCTGCTTGCCTCTGCCTCCTGAGTGCTGGGATTGAAGGTCTGTGCCACCATGCTTGGCCCTGGAAAATTGAGTTTTAATAACCTTTTGTGTCATGTGAGCAATAAAGCTATGGGATAAAGCTATTCCTTCCTTCTGACTGGCACACCCAGATACAAGCTTCATAGCAACCAGCTTGCAGAACTTGACAACATTGGCTTCCCTGGCTCAGACCAATGGAAGACCTAAACTGCATTTAAAAAATAATTTAGTGTATATGCAGGCATGTGGGTGTGGAGGTTAGAGGACAAACCTTGGGAGCTATTTCTGGTTCTCTCTGTCCACCATGTGGATCCTGGGGAACAAACTCAGGTTGTCAGACTTGGTAGAAAGCACCTTTATTTGATGAGCCATCTTGCTGGCCCTCAATGATAGGTTTTAACTAAATATTAGATGACTTTTAAGTGGTCATTTCCTTTTCATATATCCAACCAATTTTCTATGGAAAGTTAAGAAAAGAACTCAGACAGATGAGTCTTAATGAAGTAACTATAATCACTTTGACATTAGCTATAAGACAGCTGAATTTCTTTTACTAAAGTAAGTATATATATATATACATATATATATATGTATATAAACAAGAGTTAAAATGTTATTTCCCTGTTTAATAAGAATGTCTCAGGAACAAATATCATATTATATAACATTTTTCACTCTTAGTACTTGAACATTGCAAATTGTCTCAAGCATCAGCTCATTTTAATACACTAAATTTTTTATACTAAATCAAAATCTTCCTAGCATGAGACATGTGCACAATGACTCTATTTGTCATCATCTGCTTTTCCCACATGAGGTACCAAATCATACTCTAGGGAAAGACTCTTAGCATTACCTCATCCCCATTAGCTCATACAGCTAATACTCAGCTGGATACAAATTATTCTAGGGATGGTGATCTCATCTTTGAAGGGCTTAAAAAAAAAAAAAAATCTCTTTAGGGATGTATAGACTATCCCAGACGACAGCAGGAGCTGAGGGCTTTATAAAGTAGAGAAAGTAAGCAAGAGAGCTTTATAACAATGCATTGGGGCTCACAACCAACTCAGCAACAGGACTCAACACTAATTGTTTCTGAAGATCCCTGCATCAGTTTAGGATTCAGATGAGTGAAAACATTATAAAATACATTTAACGGTCACCAGGAAGCTGTAGGCAATGCATTTCACCTTCCATGACAATTCAGAATCTAGGCTTTAGAGTCACGTCTCTAGTTCCCTGATCACTGGGCTGGAGCAACAGCAACCAGATGTTCAGAAGTTTAGAAATGCTGTTGGCATAAATTTTGCGTCATCCCGAAGTAGATTAAAATGCCCCAAGCTGTGTTCTCCTTAAGGAAGTGAGATGGAACTTGGTCTCTAATTACACAATTGTTGGCCAGTTTTTCCTGGAAACTGGAGTAAGACAGAACGAGTAATCTTCAGAGTAAAGGCAGAGAGACAGGGAAGTTGTTTCTAAAATACAATTAGACAGTGAGGTAGAAGGCATCAATAATGGCTTGAAACAAGACAAATACCCATTATAAAATAGATGAAAGCTTGCCTACCACAGGGATTCAAAACAAGATGTTGCATTAGTACAAACCAATTTTAGAGGTGTGTGTAGGCCAGAGGTTGCCTTCTGGAATCTTTCTCTATTGCCTACTACCTTATTTTTTGAGGCAAAAGTCTCTCACTGAACCTACCTAGAGCTCTCTCTTTTGGCTACCCTAAGGCATTGAGTCCTGGGATCGTCATATCTCTGATGGGTTACAGCCACAATTCACATCCGGTTTTTATGTGGGTGCTAGGGATCTGAACTTGGGTACCCATGCTTGCAGAGCAAACACTTTTACCTTCTGAGCCATGTCCTCAGACTAAGTTTTAGAGGTTTGTAATTGGAGAATTTGTCCCCTGTCATCAGGCTGACCTTCTGGTGGCTGACTTACAGAGACCTCATGAGGACAGTCATCCGCCAGGTCTCTGAGTTTTCTAAATTTCATGACACACAAGACTTAATATTCTTCATTTCTGAATCATCTCCCTAGATATAAATATTCAAAAATTAGGAGTAAAGACTTAACAAAGTAGTAGCCGAAGTAACTGTTTCTCTTACTTCTGGCTCACATGTGCTAGACTGAGTGGCACATAGGTATAATTGGGCTTCGCAATAACACCCAGGTATAATGGTTCCACTTTATATTTAGTTAAATGGAGCTCAGAGAGTTCATCACTTTTAAAGTAACAGAGCCACGACTCATGCTCCATATAGCAAGCTCCATTCTATAGTCTATAAACTGCTCAGCATCATATAGGTGTGACAACACTAATTTCAATAGAACAAAAACCTATAAGTCCAGGTTCTCTGATTAAAATGAGACTTAAAAACACATATAGTATGGCAGAAACTGATCATTCAAAACTGAAATCAGATGTACAGTTGTTCTTCAGTATTTGTAGATGACTGGCTCTAGAACTTTCCTCAGATAGCAAATTCAAGTTCAAATCCTTTTTATGTAGTGTTGTTCAGGGGATGATGAAATCTATACATCACAGTAGATTCAATTTCTATTCTCTCATAATTATACCTACAATTGCTAAAGTCTACAAATACAGGTCATCACTTACTACATTTATTGCAATGAAGAAAACAGTAATAATGATTATGATGTTTCTCATCCCACCAGGAATTTACTTATAAATGTATATTTGGTTAAGCATTCGTTAAATTGGTTCCTATATGTCTACCTACCTTCCTAGCATGAAGCCACTGTAGAATGGCTTCTGGATATGTGTGTAGAATGATCTGAGAAACACCGGGATTCTATTTACTACTTATCAGTGAGGACAAGGACTCACAAGCACTCTCATAGTAAGTAAACGAAACAGAAAGAACACCTGTTTCACAGTCATCTAGTTAAGAAAAGATTTCTTTTTTTTAAAAGACTTATTTATTTATTTTATGTATATGAGCACACCATTGCTCTCTTCAGACACCAGAAGAGGGCATCAGATCCCATTACAGATGGTTGTGAGCCACCATGTGGTTGCTGGGAATTGAACTCGGGACTTCTGGAAGAGCAATCGGTGCTCTTAATCACTGAGCCATCTTTCCAGCCCCAAGAAAAGATTTCTTAGTGTATGTAACCAGTGGTTGGTTTTGTTTGTTCTCAAAACTGTCCCATCTGGTCTCAATTCCTTTGAGGGTTCATTGAACTGGCTGTTGTCATTGAGCCTGATAAAGTCAACCTTCTAATGTTTAAACTATAATGAGTGAAAAGATAGCTGGAAAGGAAAAGAAAAAATGGAGAACATATTGTATTACAGGAACAAATAAACCATGTTGTTTTCTTGTTTCTGGAATGGGCCACACAACCAGGGAAGCAGACCAGCCTGATGAAGCTCTCTGACCTTGTGCCACAAGCCAGAAAGAATGTGGTGCTTACTATCTGCAAAGGGTCTGTCTTGTCCTCTCCTAAGCGAAACCCTTAGAGGCTAAACCTATATGATGCTCTTAGGGATATGTAAGAATTACTGACCTGTTTGAAAACAATTTGTTGTTGTTGAAATAAAAGTACAGAGTGGAAGATCCTTGATGTCTTTTATAAAAATTACAAATAACTATGTATTCTGCTGAATATCAACTGTATGAAGATGTTTCATTGGGCCCTGAGTGTATGAAGTAGTGGAAGAAGCAGACCCCACCCCTATACAGAGCTTATGTCCATGTTCACTGGCATTTAAAAACACCATCAAGGTATTTTTAGATGTTCAGTCCTTATTAGATAATTTCATTGTACTTTGGCAGAATGAAGAAGTTCTCTAGGTAATATTGAAGGCCAAAACAAAGAGGCCAAAACAAGAACTATTATGTAGAATGCCACCCTTAACAAAACATCATCACACATACTATTTCATCTGATCTTTACAAAACCCTGTGAGCAATATAGATTATGCCTTATTTATGAAGGAGCTGGTAGGCACTGGGGTCCTGGCCTTCAGACAGTCAGATGACAGAATACCCTTTCTTCTCCAAAAAAAAAAATTTAATCTGTTAAGTGACTATATAAAACAGTAGAGATAACTCAGCATTTAAGAACATCTCCTGCTCTTCTGGAGGTCCTGAGTTCAAATCCCAGCAACCACATGGTGGCTCACAACCATCTGTAATAAGATTGGATGCCCTCTTCTGGTGTGTCTGAAGACAGCTACAGTGTACTTACATATAATAAATCAATAAATCTCGAAAAACGAATTAAAAAAAATCTAAAAAAAAAGAATGTAAGAATTTCCACATCGTTTTCTACCTCTATCAGTGGGGTAGAACTTTAATATTATCTAACACGAAGTCCAGAACTAATGCAGTGTGTTTGAAGAAAAGAAAAGACTTTAGAAAGTAGATGAAGTGAATGTGTTGCTAAGTTTGAAACTGTAGAGTGGCCCTGGAACCGCTTATATCAGATAAGGATACAGCGTTTTTACTTAAAAGAGCAGGAGGCAGACCCTTTCTGCAGGACCACAAAAGCAATCTGATTTCATTAGGTGCAGAATTTCACTTGTTACTTTGTACCACTTCAATTGCTACATTTCAATGAACTTCCACTCATTAAAACACATTCTCACTTTCCAAAAGCCTGATTCTGCTGGACAGCAAAGCTTTTAAAGCTTCAACACTGGGTTGTGACAGGGTTCTACATTTCATATTTATGGCTCCGACCATGGTCACCACGAACACATCCAAAGTGGCTTCTCAATGGCTGACCAAAACCCCAGCTTAGCTTCTCCTCTGCTATTTTGAATACTCATACTGTAACAATGGCCCCACATTTCCCACCCACCCATATTCCCTAATCCACATTTTAATTAACCATTTTGCTGTAGTAACACAAACGGACTGAGCAGTCACTTGTGGGTTGGGGGGGACCAGTAAGGAAGGGCGCCAAGCTAAAGTTAGAGCCTAGTGGCGTTTGCTTACAGTTCTGTAGGCAAACAATAAACAAGCAAAAGTAGAGGATATGACACAGCTGCTTTCAGGAAATGCCTGCTGCAGAAGGGATGGGAAGATTTAACCTTGGAATTTAAACTAAACCTCTCTCTAGCAGCTCCTATTCATAAGCAAATGTATCAGGGGGAGAAAAGGTGAGGCGATTGACTGGGGGTTGCAAAGAAAACCCGAAAAGGACACAGGGGTAATAAAAGATAAAGCAGGAGGACAGTCAAGACCCGGGCTTTGGCTTTGCTAACCCGGTTAGAAAATAGAGTTTTACCCTTAAACCTTAAGAGCAAACATGAACATCTAGAAAACTGTTTTTAGTTCGTGTTTTAAACAGTGTACAGGAGAGGGGCCGGGGGGGGGGGGG
>NW_022196905.1:186991264-187021877 GCF_008632895.1 Mastomys coucha | reverse complement strand
AAGAGGGGCCGGGTACAAATCTGTCAGACTCGTAGGTCTACAAGGCTCGGTGACTAACGGTGGCGGAAGAAGTTAGGTCCAAGAGCTTTGCCTGAGAAAGACGTTTCCTGGGTGACTCGACGGAGAATGAGGTAAGGACCCTGCTGCTCAGTCGGGCTTCAGAGGAGATCAACTAATAAGTGTGAAGAAGGGACAGTAACTGAGCGTGGCCCAAGAGATGTCAACGCAAGCTCCTACAGTGACTATGACCAACAAAGGAATTAGCTGGAGTATTCAAAGATAGGCTTCGGGTTGAGAAAGAGAGTTAAAGGAGTCATGCTTAAAATTAGCTCTCCGCAAGAACCAAAATCACAGTGCACTGGAGAAAACCAAAGGTGGAGGCCAGATACTCTAGTAATGGAGGGAGGTTGGGTTCCTTAGAGCAGCCTCAAGATCAGCATCAGCCTAGCTTCCAGGCCCCAGGGCAGAACTTCCCCTACCCATCGTCTACTCCCGGGTCCACACCTCGGCCTGCAGCTCCAGGATTCCGCCACCTCCCGCCACTGGGCTTCCAGGCTCATCCCCACACTATGGACTCACCCCCTCCCGTCCCACAAGCTCTGTGCCCGGGGCGATCTCCTGATCCCCGGACTCCACCTTTTGAGCTTCGGCGCGGCCCGTGCGCCACGCTCCAGGGTCTGAGTCCCGCCCCGGGGAACCCAGGTTTAGGGACACGGGTTTGGCCTCCCAGGTTTGGGCTCCCGGCTCGGGATCGCGCTCCCGGAGCTGTTTCCAGCTTCTCTGCCTTCAGTGCTTGCCTGAGCAAGCCTGGAGGCAACACAAAGGATCCTCCGCCCAGATCGCTCGTTTCCCCCTCCTCCTCCTCCAAGGAGCTGCAGACCCGGCAAGAGAGCGCCAGCTCCGGGTGGCAAGGCAGGCCCTTGAAGGCGCGAAAGCAGCAGACACTCACCGTACCGTCCCAAGCTCCTCGCCGCAGGACACTCTGCTTTGATCGCACCAGCACCAACACTGCAACAGCAGCTCACCGTCGGCCCCGCCCACGCCACGCCTCCTCTCGGCCTCCCCCTCCTCCCCTCCCCAACCCCTCACCTCTCAAGCGCGGGTCGCGATTGGTTGTTTCAGCCCCGGTGGAGCCCCGCCGCCGCCGCGCAGGCCCCGCCCACCTAGGGCCGACTCAAGAGCCCCGCCCCCTCCAGCTCCGCCCCCTCGCGGGGGTTTCAAGTTCTGGTTCCCGCCATCTCTGGCTCCACCAGCTGCGGCCTTCAGCCGACTTGCGCCACTCGAGGTAAATTTAGGCCACGCCTGATTCCGGGGTCGCAAAGATGGGCGTTCAGGGAGACGCCTCTGTCAGTCAGAGCTCCGACAGGAGAAACTAGAGCTGAGCCCCGTACTTGGTATCTCTACTTCCTCTCAAATGAACTGAGGCCTCCCTTCACTTCCGTCCAACTCTTGCTCCCTCAGTCAGAAGTCCTGACTACCTTTCTGAAATCTCGGACTGTTTTAGGTCCTATTTCAGACTCTAACTCAGGGAAATGTTTTTTGTTCGTTTGTTTGTTTTGTTTTGTTTGCATAATATACGAAAACATGAGCACAGCACTTGGCATTGAATTTCAGGGGCCCAGAATATTCTAAGGACGAATTTACTCCATAGAGCAGCATCTTGCCTCCCACGCCTTTGCTTGGTTGGATGTAAGGGACTGTAGTATTTGTAGCTACACACAAATGTCTACTGTTCGTTGCGTGTGGTACGATTTTAGGGCCTAAATCTGCAGGAAGATTTAGCCTTCATAAGATAAACTACATATCAATTAAATAATAACTAAATCATTAACGGGTATTCTTGCAAGTAAAATGGTGTGAGGGTCATTCGTCTGGTAGACATTTCTTATTTTTTCCAGTTCCGGCAGAGGCTTTAAAAGGATAAGTGGTTTGCTCTTGTGAAGAGTCGTAGTGGTTAAATGTAGATTCCAGAAACAAATTAATCCATCATTATCCCTCCCAAAGGGAGTGAGGATCAGCCATTTTCTGTTGGGATAAACTTTAGCAATAGGACGCATTCAACCCTAGCAGATGCTTCATGGAGGCTGTAGTTCACAAGGAAGGGTCTAATTGAGAAATCCTGGATCTCCTTGTGCCCTGACCCCTCCCTCCCTGTGCTAAACATTCTTAACAAAAATGATACCTTAGATAAAATATCCTCAGCAGTTTTCTGCCGTTATGCTGACTTCATCTAGAGAAGCTTGTTAGAGCAAAACAGCTGGAGGTGATGTTTTTCCATCTGAGCACTGTAATTTTCACAGCCCGGCCTCAAGAGAGAAAGAATTCATGAAAAGCAGTGTGATGCTTTCCAGGTTGGGGTAGCTGGAATAAGAGGGCTTCTGAAGTGGGCTAGGGGCGGGACATGGTCACTATCATCCACTTGGTGAAAACACTGAGCTGGAAGTAAAATACACAAACGTTTTAGGGCCTAAATCTACAGGAAGATTTAGCCTTCATAAGATAAGCTACATATCAACTAAGTAATAACTAAATCATTAACGGGTATTCTTGCAAGTAAAATGGTGTGAGGGTCATTCGTCTGGTAGAGTTGTGCTGTTTTGGATGGGAGGTCAGGGAGGAGGAAAAGAACCACCTGGAACAGTATATTGTTACATTGTTACAGGCCTTCTTATCCCTTCTAGTGGGTTTTAGGGACATTTAAAATACAACTTCTGTTCATAGGCAGTAATGTAAGTGGTGACAGAAGAAATTCAGTCTTTTATATTTAATTTCTTAAGTTGTTACACATTCTAGAAAGCTTACATAGTTATAAGCTTAGATAGTAATATATTTATAAATGAACTTTAATAGCATACTTTAAGATGACTATTTAAAGATGAATGCTTAAGTCATGGATATTGTATAGAGGGACTATAGAGTACATTTAAAAGATGATGAAGACATGGTTGGGTAGTTAAGAGCTCTTGCTCTTCCAACTCAGGTGGCTCATGCCACTTGTAACTCTAGGTCCAGAGGATCCAAGACCCTTTTCTGGTTTCAAGAACACACACCCACATTCACACAAATACACACAGGTAAGTAAAATGTAACAAGAGTTCATAAATGATATAATATTAAGAAGACGTTAAAGAGCTTGGGAGATGGCTCAGTTGGTAAAATACTAGCTGAATAAACATGAAAACCTGAACTCACATCCCCAGCACCCATTTAAAGCACCAGGTGTTATGGGAAGGTAGAGACAGTGGGATCCCTGGAGCTTGTTGGCCAGTTAGCCTAGCCCAATTGATGAGCTCCAGGGTTTATGAAAGACCCTGTGTTAAGAAATGAGGTGGGGGAGGCAGAGGCAGGCGGGTTTCTGAGTTCAAGGCCAGCCTGGTCTACAGAGCGAGTTCTAGGACTTCTAGGGTTACACAGACACAGAAACCCTGTCTCAAACAAACAAACAAGAACAAACAAAAGCAGAGTTATTGAGGGAAATACCCATCATTTTTTGGCCTGCATGCATACTCATGCACAAAACTGCATGTATAACATGTGCATGTGTGCACACACACATAAACATGTATATATACACAAAATATTGGTATTTTAAAATAAAAGAACATCACAAATAGTGGCACTGTGATATATCCAGTAAACTCAATACTGATGAATTTAATCTCAGGGTGGAGCGAGAAGTTGGAGTGGGGGTTAACTGCTACATGCCTATAATTCCAGCACTTGATAGGCTGAAGCAGGACGATCGTCAGTTTGAGGCCAGCCTGGGCAACCGTAGAAATATCTTATCTCAAAATATTTATTTATTTATTTTATGTGTATGAGTACACCATTGCTCTCTTCAGACACACCAGAAGAGGGCATCCGAACCCATTACAGATGGTTGTGAGCCACCATGTGGTTGCTGGGAATTGAACTCAGGACCTCTGGAAGAGCAGTTGGTGCTCTTAACCATCTCTCTGGCCCTATCTTATCTCAAAATAAAATAAAAAGAAAGAAAGAAGGAAACCAAGAACCTGGCTAAAGAAAACCTCAGGGTTCCTTTACACCTGTATTAGTCAGATTTCTCATTGTGACAGAGTGAGTGCCTGCAGAATAACTTAATAGATGAAGTATCTATTTGGGCTTTAAAGTTCTCAGTCCATTTTGCCTGGGAGGGCAGGATAGAATAGCAGTTTATATCAGGGCAGCCAGAAAACAGTACTTTCTCAAACTAGGGTCCACTACATTACCTATCACTATCTCTCAGTAGTACTACCATAAGATGAATCCATCAAGGGATTCATAAATCCACATGAATTCAGAGTCCACATCACATGAATAGGCGTTCAGAATCCACATGGTCTAATTGCCTTTGTTTGTTTTTTATTGTTGTTGTTTTTTGTTTTTTTGTTTTTTTTTTTTTTTTTTTTTTTTTTTTTTTTTTTTTTTTGAGACGGGGTTTCTCTGTATAGCCCTGGCTGTCCTGGAATTCTCTCTGTAGACCAGGCTGGCCTTGAACTCAGAAATCTGCCTGCCTCTGCCTCCCAAATGCTGGGATTAAAGTTATGTGCCACCACTGCCCAGCCTAATTGCCTTTGAAGGTAACATTACAGTTGACCAACACCTCTTCCCCCAAAAGGTGTGCTTTACAAATGTGGGCATATTGATACCCAGTCAAGTGGACAGTATTGACTATCACAATGTGAGTGAATGGTGACTACAAAGCAGCTGTGTAAGGTCATCCTCTGCCCACCCCCTCCCCCAGTCAAATTGCTCTTGGAACCAGGCCGTTCACAGCCCTTAATAGACAAGTCTAGACGTAAGCTCAGGGAACTTGGTCAGCTTTTCACTTCCATCCTGATTTCCCTTCTCCCACTAATTACGGTAAGATGACTAATCCTCTTTTGTAAGGCCAACACTTCCAACTGTGGGATTGTAGCAAGCATGATTAAATACTGTTTTGTTACAGAAATGGGTGCTAGAGTTCCTTAAGCCTTTGCTTGAAATTAGTACAAGTGTTTTTCTGTGGAACTTGTAAATCATTACCAAAAATAGATGGGGTGAAAAAGCAGCTTTGGCATAAACTTATTTAAAAAGAACAACTGTACTCTTTCCACACCAGGAATTAAAAGTATTTCTAATATGGTGTCATGTTCTCCCAGAGCCTCGGGATGGGGAATTTGATAGTCCCAAACCAGAAGGCCAGATGCTTTCTCTCCATTTTCTTTGCTTTTGTTATTCAGCCCTCCTGCTCAGATAGTCCAAGCCCCAGTTGTTGTCTGATGCTCCAACTGTCATCCATTTCTAGCGGAAAATAATTCTTAGTTATTGTTCTGAGTCTGTGATTCAGATAGGGTAACGTAATGAATCACATAGAAAAATTTCAATTAGTTTTCTTGAAATATAGCAGACTTTCATCTGCATGTGAATCAAGTTAAGGCAAACCTAATATTGAGGGCTCTATATAATTTTTTTTTTTTTTTTGATTTTTTGAGACAGGGTTTCTCTGTGTAGCCCTGGCTGTCCTGGAACTCACTCTTGTAGACCAGGCTGGCCTCGAACTCAGAAATCTACCTGCCTCTGCCTCCCAAGTGCTGGGATTAAAGGCATGTGCCACCACTGCCTGGCTCTTTTTTTTTTTTTTTTAGGCAATTTTGTTTTCCTTTTCAGGGAATATGTTATTTGCTAATGAGATTGTATCAGTTTAAAGATTTCTGCTAAAATTGAAGACAAAGACATTAATATAGGTAAATAATAATTTGCTCCTAAATGCTTTAGTATATTTTGTTATTTCACTTAAAAACTAATGAATCTGTTTTCTGAATGAGTAGATTACAGGGTAGATGACATTGACAAAGAACCACAACTGACCCAGTTTTGTGTACAAAGAGTACAAAAAAATTACTAATTAAAAAAATGATTTTTAAGTGGTCCTTTATTTAAGCTAGGCAGTTCTGTAGTCGGTCCTGAATTCATTCTATTTTAATGATGTGTGATCTGAAATGTCCTAAGTCACCTATGTGATGGGCCCTGGCTGGGATGCCTTCTTCATGCGGCCGGTCAGCCTCTGATATGGATGTATGATGGTCCTCTTTCCCCTTCCTGGGTCTCGGGACAGGACTCCAACACAGTTGGGTCTGCTGCAGAAGCACTTGATCTTACATTTGTCAGTGTGACATTGGCCCAAGCAAGTCTTGGGGTCAGGCCCAGAATCAGTGTGTAGTTAAGCTTAAATGGCATCTCCTATTAGGACAAGGAGCAAAATATAAATTTCATAATAACATGTGAATGAAGCTCTGCTTAGAGCAGGAGTACAGAAACAGAAAGGAAGCCAAGCTTCCGTGATACCTAGACCCGAAGCGTACACTAAGAAATGATAACACGGGAGCAGGGTCCAAGATCAGCTGAGCGATAGGTTGGCTGTGTTAAAAGTCACAGCGATTCTGCAAGCATCTACATGGCCTTTGTGTAATTCATAAGACATTTTCACATGTCTAAGCTTAGGCCCTGCATAAACTGTGGTGATCCCTCTGCAGACTTTACAGCAAGCAGGGAAAAACCAATCATGCAGCAGGACTTCTAAAGTCTGGCCCAGATCACTTTTCCTTGGCCATACTTAAGCACAGCACAGTTTTGAAGAAAGTAGATAAGAATTAACTCAGTCCCAAGTACACAACAATTAAAGACAGGTTTACATTGAGATTCTTTGCAAAATGTCTGGCTTCTTTCACAAAATGGGCACTGTTGACTAAGAGATAGTGCCGAAAATTTAGAGTTTAGTGAGCTTGACTGGGGTAAGCATAATGCCTGTGGGTGGCAGGATTGTCCAGGCCTTAATGTAGAAGTCTCTTAGGCTATTGTAAAGCACAAGTAACATCATTTATAAGAATGGTTCTCGCTGGGCAGTGGTGGCGCACGCCTTTAATCCCAGCACTTGGGAAGCAGAGGCAGGCAGATTTCTGAGTTTGAGGCCAGCCTGGTCTACAGAGTGAGTTCCAGGACAGCCAGGGCTACACAGAGAAACCCTGTCTCGGAAAAACAACAACAAAGACAAAAACAACAAAAACAAAACAAAACAAAAAACGAAAAAAAAAAAAAAGCCAAAAATACCCTCATTTTTGTTTGTTTAGTAGCAATTGATAGGACGGTTTCTGAGGTTGCATTTGTTCTCTCCATACTTGTGAAGCAATGAGGAAATGGGAGTCAAGGCTGAAGCAGATTGAAGAACGGGCATCTCACTATGAGAGGAAGCCACTGTCCTCCGTGTACAGACCAAGGCTGGCCAAGCCAGAAGAACCATCCTCCATTTGGAAGCTATTTCATCGTCAGAGTCAAGCTTTTAATTTTGTTAAAAGCTGTAAAGAGGTAATTGCTTTGTCTTTATTTTTTATTTTAAGTAACACTCAAGGTTAAAAAAAATGCATTTGCTCTCATTTCAGATGAGATATAACAAAGAAAACACAGTAGTAATCTGGATAGCATATGACTTAGAAAAATACCCCTTTGAATTCATTAACTACTACATATATTTTAGTAGTGAAAGATAATGTCATTTCTTTTTTAGTTTTATCTTATGTGTATAAGTGTCTTATCTACATGTATGTATGTGCACCATATGTATGGCGTACCCATGGAGTTTAGAAGAGGGTGTCAGATCCCCTGGAACTGGAGTTACTGATGGTTGTGAGGTACCATGTGGGTGCTAGGAACTGAACCTGGGGCCTCTGCAAAGCAGCCAGTGCTCCTAACCACAAAGCCATCTCTCCGGTCAAAGAATGACATTACTGGTCCCACTTACTTTTAAAAATGTGGAGTATGTGACAACATTGAAGGGAAATCTGCTGGGAGGTAGGATGAGCCTATCCCTAATACATTAAGCAAGTGAGAGGAAGTATTTAAGGTGCCTCAGTCATACTGAGAACATGGAGCTCAAACACAAAATTAAAGTAAATCAGGCAATAGATAATATATTGCCTATTGTTTTCTTGTTGGGAATATAAAGACAAATAAATTAAAAGATAAGATACATATGTAAAATGTAACTTGGGTCAAATGGCTCAATGCGTAAAGGCACTTGCTGCCAAGCCTGATGACCTGAGTTCAATCTCTGAGACCCACTTAGAAAGAGAACCGGCTACCTAAAGTTGTCCTCTGGCTCCCACATGCATGCCCTGGCAAGAGTATCTGCCTCCCCCACACACCTATACATAAATAAATAAATGTAAAAAAAAATTAAATTAAATATAAATTGTGATTCTGGTCATTGCGTCTATGTAGAAGTACAAAGTCCTTCATATTGGAGAGAAAGAACTTCTTTTCTTAGTAAAGATGCTTATTCGGAGTTCAGCGAAAGAGAGAACACTAGAAAAACCTTCTTACTTATTTTGTGTAAACCCAATTCAGGAATCAAAAATTAAAATCCTGATAGAGTCATTTAAACTTGATCTTTTCAAAACCAATCATCAGTGTAAAGTTTATTTGAGAAAGGCTTTTTTCTTTTTATTCTGGGACTTGAACCCAGGTCCTGACATATGCTAGGCAAATGCTCCACCATTGACCCACATCCTCAGCCCCTAAAAGAACTTTCAATAGAGTCTAACAAGAGTCTTTGTATGGTTTCTCATTTATGAAAATGGAAATGGCTCACCAGGTACTTCTAGCTAGATGGATAGAAAACTGTTTGTGTCTGTGCTTATATTAACAGAAGTTCTTTATGCAGCAGCCATGAACAGCCCTGTTCGTTCAGGACTACGGCAACTTCTTTTAAACATTTTATTCCCATGTACATTTTTATAGGAAAAGAGCTTATTAATGTATTTTTGTTCAAATAATTAATAGTAATCTGGAGTTACTTTTGTAAAATGACTCTAATGTCATAAAATAAGAACTGTCTTAGGTTAAATGAGAATAAGGGAATGGGCTTTCTTCTCCTTTAAATGTTACTTTTAATCTGGAAAGTTTCTCTCCTACATATATATTATGTTGCTGATTTAACATAGGGACTGGAGAGATGGTTCAGTGGTTAAGAGCAAAGGCTGCTCTCACAGAGGATTCACATTCAGGCCCTAGTGCCCACCTGGGCAACTCACAGCCATCTGCAACTATAGTTTCATGAGATCCAGTGCCCTCTTTGGACCCCCAAGGGCTCTTTGTATGTATACAGTATGTAGTACATAGACATACATGCAGCCACCCACACATACATATAAAATAAAAATAAATAACTAAAACCTTTTATGTGTGAGTATTTGCATAAAAGTATGACTGTGTACCTCATGCAGTGCCAGAGAAGGACAGAAGGGACTGTTAGACCTCCTGTGACTGGAGGTATAGACAGTTGTGAGCTGCCTGCGGGTGCCAGGCATTGAACCTGAATCCTCTGGAAAGAGCAGCCAGTGCTCTTAGCCATTGAGCCATATATTCAGCCAAAACATAAATAATTATTTTAAAAATATAGATTTTTAGGGGCTGGAGAGATGGCTTGGGGTTAATAGCACTTGTTTCTCTTGCAGAGGACCTACGTTTGATTCCCAAATGATGGCTCACAACCATCCATAACTCCAGTTCCAGGGAACCCAGTACCCTCTTCTGACCTCTCTGGGTACCAGGCACACATGTAGTGTACATACATACATACATACAGACAGACAGACAGACAGACAGATAAAATATTTACATACATGAAATAAAAGGAATAAATCTAAAAGAAAAATTTTAATATATATAGATTTGAGATGGCATGGGTCTGGTGACTATCTTGTTTTTAATAATACAATTGTTCATATTCTAAATTTTGTATATTGAGTAACAAAGTTCTTCATGAATATTTTTTAGTTACAGCTGAACTTAGATTTTCATGTTGTAAATTTTCAAAAATTATTTTAAATTTTAGAATGTTCACGTATTTGCTTTGGAGTGCAAAATGGGAAATGGACAACGTATTTACCTTGTAACATCCTATGCTCAACTTTGGTTTTACTATAAGACCCGGTAAGTAGCAGAGTAGCTCATTAAACTAAACTTGTGTTTCCTTTTTTGTTGAAATTAATCCATGCTGAACTAATATCCACAGTTCATGCTCACATGGTTAGTTACTTGCCATAGGATTACTGTTGTAATGAAACACCATGACCAGTAGAAAGTTGAGAAAGAAAGGATTTATTCGGCTTACACTTCCACATTACTGTTCATCACTGGACGAAGTCAGGACTGGAAGTCAAACATGGCAGGAACCTGAAGGCAGGAGCTGATGCAGAGGCCATGGAGGGGGGCTGCTTACTGGCTTAGTCCTTATAGCTTGCTCAGCCTGCTTTCTTACAGAACTTGGGACCACTATCCCAGGGGTAGCCCTCCCCCATTGACACGAATTAAGAAAATGCCCAGCAGGGCAGTGGTGGCACACACCTTTAATCCCAGCACTTGGGAGGCAGAGACAGGCGGATTTCTGAGTTCGAGGCCAGCCTGGTTTACAGAGTGAGTTCCAGGACAGCCAGGGCTACACAGAGAAACCCTGTCTCAAAAAACCAAAAAAAAAAAAAAAAAAAAAAAAAAAAAAAAAAAAAAAAAAAAAAAGAGCCGAAAATGCCCTACAGGTTTGTCTGCTTACAGCTCAATGTTATGGAGGCATTTTTTCAGTTGAGGTTCCCTCCTTTCAGATGGCTACAGCTATATCAACTTGACATAAAACTAGTCAGCACATTATTCTTTCACTATTAGAATTGAATTCTAAAGCTCCTTTGTGAAAGAGGTGGTTGCAGTCGTCACAGAAGCTACTGATAGACAACTTTATCTTTCTGGGCATCATTGACAGAGGTTCCATATTTGACATCATTTTTATAAGATCTCACTATGTAACTCGAGCCAGCCTGGGACTCAGTGTGTTGCCCAGGTTTGAACTCACAGTGGGAAGCCTGCTTCTCTCACCTGATGCTGACATTAAAGATGTATAACACCATGCCCTGCACATATACTCACTCTTTTAAAGGATCTTTTTATTGCAGTTATTTATTTTGCTTGTGTGTATGTGCATGTGGGTGTATATGTGCATGTGTGTATATGTGCATGTGTGTGTGCGTGTGTGTGTGTGTGTGTGTGCGTGTGTGTGTGTGTGTGTGTGTGTGTGTGTGTGTGTGCATGGGGACACACATGTACCATCGGCATGCAGAGAGAGGTTAGAAGACAGTTTGGGGGAGTTTATTTCTCATCTCCCACCATATGGATCGTGTATTTGTATGTGTGTGCATGTGTGTGTGTGTGTGTGTGTCTGCATATGTGTGTGCATGTGTGTATGTGTGCATGTGTCCGTGTGTGCATGTGTGTGCATGTGTGTATGCATGTGAGTGCCTGCATATGTGTGTGCATGTGTGTATGTGTGCATGTGTCTGTGTGTGCATGTGTGTGCATGTGTGTATGCATGTGAGTGCCCATGAAGGTTCTTAATATTATGTAACAGATGGTGTTTTATTGAAACTAAATGTCACCTTGGACTGTAAATGTAGTCCTGTCAGAATTCACATGCGATACCTACAGGTACTGCCTGCCACAAGAGGGTGTGCTTCATCACTTTTCCTTATAAACACATTTGTTTTATTTTATTTTCATTTATGTATATGTGTGAGTGCTGCATGTGTGCACCCATGAAGGTGTTGAGGAGACCAGAAGAGGATGTCAGATCTCCTGTAGCTGGAGTTACAGGCACCTGACCCAGACGCTGAGAACCAAACTCAGGTCTTCTGGAGGAGCGCTGCACACTAATCAGCCAACCATCTTTCCAACTCCCACTTTTCCTTTTCAAACTCACTACAGAGCTTTTACTTATACAGAGTGTCACCTGAGCTGTGTGTATTTGCATTTTGAGTCAGCTCCTGCTTTTATTTACCTGTCAAAATCATTTCTCTTATGCATGCATAAGTTAGACAATTATTAGAGAGACTTAAGTCAGGAAAAGGACAATTCACACATCTAAAAGGGATGGGTGAAGGTTTCTCAAGATAGGATTTCTTTTTTAAAATATTTAAATGTATCTACATAGTGAAAATACAGAATTTAAAAATTCCCACAGAAGATTCATGCACTCTTAAGTGTGTATGTGTGTGTATGTTCTTAGGATAACAGTTTGAGAAAGAACATTCTTCCTTAAGTAATAATTGTTTTGCAGTGACAGCAAAAACAAAAATGGGGACATTACACAACATCAAGACATTTGTGAATACATAGCACTGTAACATTGACCTTATTTTCCAGTTAAATAATTTTTGAATGCAATTATTAATATCATTTTGTCAGAAACTCTCTAATGAGTTTAAAATATGAGCCACAGACTTACTTTTAGCTCATTGTCTTTATCAGCTTATTAATTCATAGTTATACGTAGATAAAGCACAATGGTCACTGATCTTGAGTATAGGACTAACCAACCCCATGTTTTAAAAGTTTTGAGCTATATGATCTAGTGAAGTGGCTCAGAACAGGTGTTCGCTGTGCAAATCTGATAATCTAGGTTCAGTGCTTAGAACCCATGGTATTGGAAGAGGCAAGCTGTCCTCTGACTGTCACACCTCAGTGCCCTCTCCTCTACCCCTTGCCAATAATAAGTTAAAAACAATGTGCAGTGTAAGGTACAAATCTAACACTTGTACTATTCAATTTAGGAAAACCCTCTTACACTGCTATGAAGTTATTCCTGAGAATGCTGTGTGCAAGCTTTATTTTGATTTAGAGTTTAACAAGTTGGCCAATCCAGGAGCTGATGGGAAGAAGATGGTTGCATTGCTCATACAGGTAAGTTCTTCTCCTACATCCTTCCATTAATCACTGGCTCTCCTGTGTCTCACAGCTTCCAGACTTCTGCTACATTTTCTTGCTATCTTCTTTTTGACAACACTGTTTCTGTGAGTAAATAATGAAACAAAGTAAAAATTCATTTCAATTAAAATATTACTATATCTAGTTTAAACTAGATGAATAAGAATTTTCTGTTTTTGAACTATGTTTTAATTCTCTGACTTCCAGTATAAATATTTACCTGTGACAAAAGTGAGGTAAAGCAAATTTCACTCTTAAAAGTGGACAATGAGATGAAATTCGGGGAAATTTTGACAAAAAGAAGTATCATAATGTTTGAACTGGTGTGAATTTTAGAAATCATATTTATGTTTTCATGGATGAAAAAATTAAGTCTAGAAGAGACCAACACCTACTTGGATCTTACAGATAGAAACTGACCAAACCTAGAATACAAATAGTTACACCTGTTTTCATCTAAGAGAAAAGAGTGTAGGGCTAATATTTATCTTTTTATTTAGCTTTGTCAATAAAAACAAGAATTATATGGACTTAAACATTGCCCTCTGTTTTTTAGAAACTTAAGATTGTTTTGCATGAATTTTATGAAAGTTGTAGTGACCATCTGGCCTCAGAATAGGTTTTAACATTTTTTCATTTGAATGTTAACCATATGATAATGTTATGAAAAGTAATTTTGTAATTTGAAAATATATGTAAGTTCAAATGTTCTTATAAAGGACGTCTGCTGATTTTGTTAGATCTTTGCATATTTGAAAGATATTTGTAAATACATTCTCCTGGCTTTGAAGTGAAATAAATATATGTGAAATCTTCCTTAATTCTCCACACTAAAAATGTTGTACTCTTCTTAAAATAACCACTGAACAGTCAAAAGTAAGTCCGATGCCTTGTTTCACTGTAGTTGGTAATTGTGTGAGTTTCGCTGTTGGCACTGACTGTGGGCTTTTGTGTGCATCTGCTGTCCTGACATGTGAGGCTCTCCTCCACACTTGGACTCTGGGTGCTATAATTACAAGCATAAGCCACTGGCTTAGTTTTTGACTTTGTTTGTCATAACTCATCAGTATTGACTTTTTCTGGTATGTGATGTAGTTCAACAGTCTAAGATAGGATTTCTTACACAGATGGGTTACAAAAAAACTAAGATTCAGAGGTTTTTCATTGCTGCTTAAACATATTGTTACTATTAAAGTGCTACAATGTATTACAGCGTAGAAGTATCCCTAATGTAACAAATAACAGTATACAACACTTCTATAACAGATTTAATAAACACATTGGAAGGTTGTCTAAGTGTTTAAATTTTTCCCTCTTAATTCACTATATCTTATCTATATAAAAATTGAAGAACCAATTTATATCAGGAAAATGTGGAAAACATTGTAGAAATCTAACTTCAAGTTGCATAACAATTTTATTTAACATGTTTACTATTTGATAGTGCAGTTCATGTTAGTATTGTTTTAATAACTCCATAATATTGAAATCTTAGCTTCTTTGCATGTAACCATGTTATAGTCTAGTAAATATGCTTTCAGTCTGATAAAGATTTACTTAGGTTAGCTATTTGTTGCTTTCTTTTTACATTTTAGTGTTATTTGTTTTTTGGGTTTTGGCATGCATGTGTCACGGTTCACATGTAGATATGAGAGGAGAACTTGCTGGACTTCATTCTCTCCTTCTACCATGTAGGTCTAGGGTGTCAAACATGTGCCACCAGGTGCCTTTATTCACTGAGCCATTTTGCTGGCCAAAGCAAGGTTTCATGTAGCCCCAAAGGGCTCCCAGCTCACTATGTAGCCATGGAAAACCCCGAACCTCTGATCCTTCTGCCCCTACCTCCCAATTAAGTGCTTAGATTACAGGTGTGCACCACCACACCCAACAAATTCGATTATTTCTTATCTTTAAATTAACAGTTAATAAATAACATTTTAATAATAACTGGCTATACTGTTGTACTTTTGGGTACTGATACATTTTAGTAAAGCTGCTCCTACCAATTAGAATGAATTCTGGTGCTAATGCATTTTGTCATTAATGCAGATTGCTTAAGTAATCATGTGTTGTTAACCTCCAAGTTCTATAGTGTAGTTGCATAAATAACTATAATTCTGTTTACAGTTTAACTTGGGAAATATAATTTAGGAATGGTTGATTACTAAAACTCAAGAGCCACTAAATGTATTCTCTGTGACTTCAAAACACAGAATTCTATTCAAATACCCAAAGCTCTTCAGAGTGCCAGGCTCTTTACATGGCTATAGGAATGGAATGGTGAGCCGTTCTGACTTCATAGACTTCTTAATCTAATAAGGAATAATAAATTAGGATTGACTCAGCTACCATAGGGGAAAAAATCCAATATTTAAGTAGATTAAACAAGACCAGGACATGGCATGACTTTAATCCCAACACTTGGGAGGCAGAGAGAGTCAAGTGGATCTCTGAGTTCAAGGTTAGCCTGGTCTACAGAGCAAGTCCTAGGACAGCCATGGCTACACAGAGAGACCCTGTCTTAAAAAACAAAAACAAAACAAGAGCATAAAAATAAACAAACAGCCAGGCTGTGGTGGCACACGCCTTTAATCCCAGCACTTGAGAGGCAGATGCAGGCGGATTTCTGAGTTCGAGGCCAGCCTGGTCTACAAAGTGAGTTCCAGGACAGCCAGGGCTATACAGAGAAACCCTGTCTCAAAAAACCAAAATAAATAAATAAATAAAATAAACAAACAAAAACTATCTTAAGGAAGATAGAAACTTACCTATTGCTCATATAATATTCAATGTGATTCTATTATATTAAAAATTAAGTGCTTTATTTTTCCCAAATTATTACCTTACTTATATTGTCTAAGTTTGTTTGTACTACTGCCTACATAAGTAGAAAATGGGACCAGCCAGGACGTGCTCCCTGTCTGTAATACAAAGGAAACAGATATCAAAATAATGATATAAATCCGTGTTAAACTGCAGCTATGTAAGTACTTAAAAGAACTATCCAGGAGTAATTTGACATCGAGGGAGGCTGCTAAGAATGTGAGAATTTACTAAAGAGAGGTAAGGTCAGATGGTGGAAATCTAGTAAAATGAAAACATCAGTAGCAGGTGGAATTTATTTTAGCAACATCTCTGCTCATTGCATGCGTCCTCACATGGTAGCTAGTACTTCATTTGCAGATGAGAAGATTGACAGTGACAGGGAGAAGCGGTTCTTCATGATGCTCTGTAGGAAAGGCTTTAAGTGCTTCTCTGTGTGAAACACTGCACTCACTCCTTAGTCTTCTTTTCTCATTAGAGGTGGGTGATACTTCTATCCCTGCCTCACAGCGGAGGAGTGCCAGGACCCATCTGAGCAGAGCCAGCGGTGGGGCCAGTAAGTGGCAGAGCCAAAACTCAAACTTAGTGTTCTTTCAAACCAAATCTTGGGCTCCTGAGCCATGTGCTTTCAGGCTGTATCCTTAGACATAGATTTAGATTCAAAAGGAGTGAGAGATTTTCTAAGAATGAAAGTTATAACAGAACTAGAACTAGAAACTGTAACTCACAGCTACTCTGCTCACTAGTGTTTCGTCAGTTGGACACTAGCCAGAGTTATTTGGGGGAAATTTTTAATTTGAGATTTGAGAGAAACTATGGGCCATTTTCTTGCTTTAATGATTGATGTGCATGGGCCCAGCTCACTGTGGGGACATGCCACCTGTGGGCAGGTGGTCCTGGATGGTATAAGAGCAAGCCCTGAGGAGGAAGCCAATGGCAGCATTTCTGTGTTGCTTCTGCATCAGTTCCTGCCTTCAGATTCCTACCTTGAGTTCTGCCCTGAGTTCCTTACATGATGTACTGCAAGCCATAAACTGAATAAACCCTTTCCTCCCTGAGTTGTTTTTGGTCATGATGTTTTACAATAGAAACCGTAAGAGAAGCTAGTGTTTTAGGAGGAACTTAGAAAGCTGCTTTTTATTATGGTTTTAGAGAAGGTTAATATATAAAGTGCTTGACTTTTGACTTTTAGGAGTCTTCTTCAATCCTGAGAGTCTATGACTTCTTTTAAATGTGTTTGGGTGTTTTGCCTACATGTATGTCTGTGCATTATATGTTAGCCTGGTACCTACAAAGGCCTGAAGAAGGAATTGGATTCCCTAGAACTGGAGTTACTTATGGTTGGTGAGCTACCATGTAGGTGTTGAGAATCAAACCTAGGTTCTTTGAAAGAGTAGCAGATGCTTTTAACTACTGAACTATCCTTCCAGTCCTAAGAGAAATGTTATTTTTAGTTATTATTTTTTGCAATTTTATGTGTCTGGATGTTTTGCCTGCATACATGTGTGTGTATCAAAGGCATGTCTGGTGCCCAGAAGACAGAAGAGGCTATTGGAGATCCCATAATGAAGTTACCCATTGTTGTGAGCTGCCATGTGGGTATTTGGAATTCAAACCAGGACTTCCGGGAGAGTGGACAATGCTCCTAAACCCCGAGCCATCTTTCCGGGGCCCTACCTACAACTTTTTAAATATAAATTCATATAATAATTTTAAGTGATGTATTTAAACTTAAAAGTAAATTGGTAATGTTGCTATATTGTAAATGTTCTGGTGATGACTCATCTATTTTGTAACGATGTATTTGTATATTTGTACTGGTGACAGAGAAATCTAAAATCTAAACCATATATTATTTTGCTTGTTTTTAGCATGTCTGTAAATCACTTGAGGAGTCTTACAATGTTCACTGCTCAGCTGAAGATGTTTTCAACCTGGATTCCAGCACCGAAGAAAAATTTAGCCGACACCTAATATTTCAGCTCCATGATGTGGCATTTAAAGATAATAGTCATGTTGGTGAGTACTTTTTAAAAAATCCTAATTATACTAAAAACTTGTATTTTCCTGCTTCTCTTGAAATTTTCTAGGTATTTCGTAGCCTTTATGGTTGCTTGCCTATTCTGAAAAGATGAAGTGGGTTCTCATGAGTGGCGTGAGCTCTTGACCTGTGTCTCTCAGTTAGTCTCACCTACTCACTGATATTGTGGTATTGGTGCCTCTCACTCAGGTGTTGGGATGACCATGAACGTCCCGATCCTGGTTTCTGTTCCAACAGGATTCATGTCAGCTTTCTGGAGAAGTCGTAAGAGGCCTTATCTGTGATGCCTAATATCTGTGCTTGTGACCTTTGCTTCAGCCTTAAAGAAGCCTTGCTGTGTGGGCTTGGGCCCTAGATCATATCATGAAGGGCTCTTATCCCAGAAGAACTTTAGAACTACAATGATAGCTGGTGCATAAACCTGAAAACGTAAGCAGAGTAATTGCCATAGGACAAATGAAGGAAGTGAGTCCCAAGAAAATGAAAATAGGTCAACTGGGAATACCTAACTCTCAGGTCTAAAGAAAGGCTAGCATCCCTAGTGCTCATCAGAGCCTTAGGCTTAAGGCTTAGGCTTAATGATGGCTCACATTCTTGTAACCAGCAGTCTGTTTCAGCTCTTTGAGTGTCTTGTAACTTCACAGCCACCTAGAATAAAGGTGTGAGCATAGTCATTAAGGGACTTGCCTAGAGCTCTGAAGCCAAGTGTTGGGTCACAGTGAGCTAGTGCTGTTCTTATCTCCCCACCGTCAGTTGGCTTAGCCTTCTGTCACTTCCTCTCATCCTTATATGTTACCAACTGCAGGCTTGAAGCTTGAACCTGTATTCACTCTACCATCATCAACTTTTGTGGTCATCCAAAGCTTCAATTATTATCACTATTGATTTTATATTAGCCTAGATTGTTCCAGACACCAGATTCCTGCAACTTCCCACCAGTATTTCCACTCAGACATTTCAAACTCAACATGTCCTTCCAAGCTTCGTATCTTTCCCTAAGAACTTGTTCCTTCTCCTGTGTGATAGTGTCGGTCCCCAGGAAGGAGAGGGGTGGATGTGTCCATGACAGGCCCAAGTACCTGAGACAGTCCAAGCTTTCTGGTGTGTGCATGTGTGTGTGTATATATATATGTGCATGCAAGTATTGCACACATGTGCATGTGAGCATGTATGTGCATGTGTGTGGTATCAGTCATCACTGTCCAGTTTACATGTTGGTGTAATCTTCAACCACTGTAGATCTTTCCACCTGCACTGTGCCTCAGACTTCAGGGGCCATTCTTTGCCTTCAGAGAAAGTGCATCCACTTTAACTTGCACAGTGAGGCTCACTGGGTTCTAACCTCATCCCTCTACTCCATCCTTAACTTAGTTCCCACTACGGCATGTTTCTCTAATGCTCGGGCCTTTTTACTTTTGTTGCTGCTATCTGAGCTCTAGTTCAGATGGCCTATGGAGACTCACCTTCTCAGGTCAGCTGAGAAGCTGTCCTGTCACTCTAACCCTGAGGTTTAAAAGGCTGGTATTCTTCTGGGTTGCAGTGTCCAGTGCTACTATATGAAAGCACTTACCACTTCTTAGGGTAGTTTCCTGTTTTTTTATTGCCATTCTATGTAGCACTTGTACATGCATGCATATGCACATGTGTGTATGCATCTGTGTGTGTGTGGTGTAAACATATGTTCACATGTGTGTACAGGCCAGAGGTAGCATGAGGATGTCTTCTTCAATTACTTTCCCACCTTATTGTTTTAAGGCAGAATCTCTTTTTTTTTTTTTGGTTTTTTCGAGACAGTGTTTCTCTATATAGCTCTGGCTATCCTGGAACTCTGTAGACCAGGCTGGCCTTGAACTCAGAAATCCTCCTGCCTCTGCCTCCCAAGTGCTGGGATCAAAGGTGTGTGCCACCACTGCCCAGCCAGAATCTCTTCTTAACCTGAACATTGCCATTTCAACTAGGCTGGCTGGCTGGCAAGGCCCTGGTATCTGCCTGATGCCAAGCACTTGCCTTGGCTTGGTTGGGGTCCTAAGGAAGGGGTGTTTGGGAGTGGAGAAAGAAATGACTCGAAGTCAATCTTGGGTACAAACTGACATCTCTGTGCTCTGCTAGATCTGGCTCTCCAGACAGCTGGAGATAGCTCACCTCTTGCAGACCAAAGCCTAGTCTGTTATTTACTTATCAGTTCAATCATCCACCCAGGCTCTCTTTTGATTATCCTAGGAATCAGCATTTTATGATCTTTGCCTCTTGATTCTTAGAAAAGACAGCAAATACATTTTTTTTTTAAACATAGCGAATGAACTCAGAGAGCTGCTTGCAGACAATAAGCTAACTGGGTGGGATCTTGCTCTGACATCATGATTCTGTGAGATTCCTGGAGGGACCCTCACACTTAAATCCTGGAAGTGACAACCCCACGTACTACCAAGACACGGACTTGATATAATCTGCAAGGGGCTTTTTATTCCAGCTAGCTGGGTCGAGACTCATATCCCTTGCAGGAGTAGAGGAGTTTGGCCCCGAGCAAGGTCTTAGGCAGCTTTTTACTTCTGTGCAGTTGCTGGGGCAAAAGGGAAGACTGGAGTAAGGAGAAGGTGCTGGCTCGTGCTAGGGTCCAGGGGCAGGCTAGCCACCTAGCAATTGTTTTGGGCCAGGTTGTTTCTAGGTTCTCGGGCCAGGTCATCTCTGTTCTCTTGTTTCTGGGTTCTTGGGAACTAGCCTCCCGCTGAGTCTAACCAATGGCTAAGTTTCTACAGTACAGCTTGAAAACTTAATCTTACAGTTCCCAACAAGCCTGGACCTAAACTCATGCTCTCCCAGGCTGATCTTGAACTCAGAAATCTATCTGCCTTTGTAAGCATAAGCAATACACTTAGCTGGGTGGGATCTTACCCTGCAATAACCACTCCCCAAATCTCTTTTATCTCCTTCCTTAATATCTTTCTGACAAGCTGGCTCATAGAGCAGCTGCATCTATTCTTTTAGGTCCTTGAAACTCCTCATATAATTCATATTGCATACTTATATTTTCCATAGTTGAGAAATCATGCAGCATCTAGGCAGGCATGGTGTAGGAGGAGCTGAGAGTTCTACATCTTCATCTGAAGGATGCTGGTGGAAGATTCTCTTCCAAGCAGCTAGGGTGAAGGTCTCAAGCCCACACCCACAGTGACACACCTACTCCAACAAGGCCACACCTAATAATGCCACTCCCTGGGCCCAGCGAATACAAACCATCACACATGCATTCTTTTTTGTTGTTGTTAGCACTTGTACTGGCTGGTTTTGTGTATCAACTTGACACAGGCTGGAGTTATCACAGAGAAGGGAGCTTCAGTTGGGGAAGTGCCTCCATGAGATCTAGCTGTGGGGCATTTTCTCAATTAGTGATCAAGGGGGTAGGGCCCCTGGTGGGTAGTGCCATCCCTGGGCTGGAAGTCTTAGGTTCTATAAGAAAGCAGGCTGAGCAAGCCAAGGGAAGCAAGCCAGTAAGGAACATCTCTCCATGGCCTCTGCATCAGCTCCTGCTTCCTGACCTGCTTGAGTTCCAGTCCTGACTTCCTCTGGTGATGAACAGCAATGTGGAAATAAGCTGAATAAACCCTTTCCTCCCCAACTTGCTTCTTGGTCATGATGTTTGTGTAGGAATAGAAACCCTGACTAAGACAGCACTTTATTTTTTTATTAGATATTTTCTTTATTTACATGTCATATGACATCTCCTTTCCCAGTTTCCCCTTCGAAAAAAAAGAAAAAATAAATAAAGAAAAATAAAGAAAAAACCAACAAAAATGAAAACAACAACAACAAAAAAACCCTGTTCCCTCCCCTCTCCCCCTGCTCACCAACCCACCCTCTCCTGCTTCCTGGCCCTACCATTCCCCTACACTGGGGCATAGAACCTTCACAGGGCCAAGGGCCTTTCCTCCCATTGATGACTGACTTGGCCATCCTCCACACATGCATTCTTTTTTTTTTTTTTTTTTTTTTAGACAGGGTTTCTCTGTGTAGACAGGGTTTCTCTGTAGCTATCCTAGAACTCACTCTAAACCAGGCTGGCCTCAAACTCAGAAATCTGCCTGCCTCTGCCTCCCAAGTGCTGGGATTAAAGGCGTGTGCCACCACCGCCCGGCCTACACATGCATTCTTGAACTCTCAGAGTTCTTTCCCACGTGAAGGTCATTACCATTTGCTGAGGACATTAGACACACCCTTGCCTCCCAAGTTTATGCTGCTTCTGATTATCATGGAGTCATTAACCTTGGCTGGGAGAATATCTCTTGAAGAAGGCCATAAATTATATATCTTATTATACAAAAAAGCTTCACATCTAGCAACCATTAACATTGGAGGCCCACACCTCAGTGTTCTAGGGGGATGGGAACTGTGTCACATGATTCTTCTCTCCAGTACCAAAGTTACAGCATTGCTTGGCCTTTTCCTGTGTTCTTTTGGCATCTGAACTCAGGGCCTCAGGCTGATGCTGCAGATGCTATCTTTATGTAGAGAGACATCTGCCCAGTTGTACTTAAGCTCCCCTCCCTCTCTCCCTCCCTTCTTTCCTCTCTCCCTCTCTCCCTTCCTTCTTCCTTCCTTCCTTCCTTTATTTCTTTCTCTGTCTCTTTCTTTTGTTTTTGGTTTTTCTCTGTCCTAGAACTCACTCTATAGACCAGGCTGGCCTCGAACTTCAGAGATCTACCTGTTTCGGCCTCCCGAGTGCTGGGATTAAAGGGGTGTGTCAGCACCCCCTGGCTACTTAATGTTTAATTACAGGAACTATTGTTTATTCTTGTTTTCAGGGTTTTGCGTATATTAATACTATTAATACTCCTTAGAATATTAACAGTAATAAACAGAAGTGGGCATTTAATAACTTTGCTGAATGAGTGCACTAGTGGTAAGCAGAGTATGAAAACAGTCCTGAGGAGGACCTTCCTGTGATCCCTGTCTGCACACCACACTTTGCTCTCTGGCTGCTCCCTGAAAGGCTGAATGTTGAGAGTCTAGCTAGAGAAGAGCTAGCTGCTAGTAACTAGCAGTCTCGGCTACAGATATCTTCAGAAAGCAGGTCATATTTGGCCTGAAATTGGGTAGAATGTCAGCATAGAGACGAGAGTAAGACAGCCTTTACTGTCACCAGGCATAGCCACAGTAAGAACTCAGTCACACTGGACAAATAGGTTATCATCCAAGACTGTCCCTACAGTCAGAATGCAGAGTCAGGGCATACAAATCAGTCTAGTCTACGTCTCCACCTCATTTCCCTTTTCTTGGTGTTCCTCCTGATAACACTTCAAGTTCCTGTTACTAGCCTTGCAGAAAGAGGAACTGAGTCAAATGGAAGAGGTGACAGAACATTCTCTGTACTGAACTCTCCTGCCACAGATGAGAGAAGAGAAGGACAGGCTGGATGGGTGCCCTCATACTTCCGTGTTAGCCCCTGCCAAGGCTCAAAGGCCTAGCCGCCCGCACTGCCCAGGCAACCATTTCTGCAGTCCAGTTCTCACTCTTCCTGTTGTTTGGGCCAGGTATATAGAATTAGACATTTTCAGGAAAGTCAGCTTTATTGATTCATGTTTATATTGTTTCATAGTCTTTGATATCTTGTTAACCAGGGTTGGTTGCTTGCTCATCTTCATTCCAAAAATAATCAAATTTAAATGTTCCTGCAAATGCTTTTGCTTTCATTTTAATGTTCTAATGTTTATTTATTTACATACTTTGTGTGTGTGTGTGTGTGTGTGTGTGTGTGTATGTGTGTGTGTGTGTGAATCTATACCACATGAGGGCTTGAGGCCATAAGCAAGTGTCAAGTCCCTAGAAGCTGGAATTACAGTAGTTGTGAGCTGCTTAACATGGGTATTGAGAACTGAATCTGGTCCTCTGGAAAATCAGAAGCACTCTCAACTGCTGAGCCATCTCTCTAGCCTATATTTTATTTGTTTTGAGACAGTCTTGCTATGTAGCAGAGCTGACCTAAAACTGCTTCCTGATTCTGTTTCCTGAGAGCTGGGATAACATGCATGTGCCACCATATTCTGTTCCAATTTCTTTTAACATGCTAAACATCAAGGCGGTGCAGGCCTGTAGTCCTAGGATTAGGGAGGCATACGCCTGATGATCACAAGTTCCAGGGCATCCCGGCCTGTATAGCACAACCGTGCCTCAGAAAAGCAAAAGGAAATTGTATTTGTTTCTCTGCATAAAAAAATCTTATTCAGAGAAAGAAGATTTTGATTATAGAGCATATTATAACTTAAATATATATAAAATCTTTATATATCTATAGGATATACATATATAAAGCCTTTCTAATATATAAAAGTGGTAAATAAGCCCAAATTTACATTTATAGAGAAATTTTTCTTACATTGTTTTTTGTATGCAGTATTATATGTAAAACAACTTAATAACTGAATTATGCTTGCTTTTGTGATATAAATAGTACATGTGAATATAAAGAAGTTCAGTTATCTCACCATTTTTTTCACAGTGCATGTAGAACAGACTCTCACGGCAGATGTTGAAGTACAAAATATATGAATTGCTTTAATTCCAGATTTTAGCTCTAAAGCCATAGTTCATCTTGTAACCCATTTGAGGGTGCTAGGTGGTTGGCAGCAGCCTTGAGACTACCAAAATGAGGGTTCTTGGGGCATGTGTGGCTGCTGAAGGAGAGAGAATAAGCCCATTAGACTCTGCCAAGCTGCTGATTCCTGTGGGGAGAGGTGGCAGGCGCTTGGTGTGCCTCCCTGTCTCTGCATTTGGTGACCTCTTCTTCAGTCACTGGCTAGAAACCCTTCTCCTCCATTTGCAGTCGTGAAAGTGGACATTTCTGCTGATAGCAGGTTGGGCTCAAGTCCATACTAGCAACATGGTGTGCTTACAACTGGCACCCTCTCATGCGAATAGGAGCTGAGAAAATAAATGGTTACACACATGAAAGGATGGCTGAGGAAAGCCTTTTTTTTTTTTTTTTAAAGTGTCACTCCCTTTCTGTAGTGATTAATTTGTAGATGGAATATCTGGTTCCAAGTCTGTACTGGCCAATCATGGTTTTTCCTTGTTTTTGTCTTTTGTATTTATTTATTTTGGCTATCAAAGACAGTGTGGCATCACTCCTTTCTGATATTTGAGAGAGGGTAAACATAAGGAACATAAGTCCATTTTTTGTTAATGTCCAGGTTTGCAGTTTTAGAGACTCAAGATACAAAATCTGGCACATTAGAGAGTTAAAGTCCTACAGAGTTCATGTTCCAGTTTTCTCGTGGGTTTTTTTGTGTTTTTTTTTTTTTGTTTTTTATGGATATTTTCCTTTTTTACATTTCAAATGTTTTCCCCTTTCCAGGTCTCCCCTTTGGAAACCCTCTATCCCATCCCCATTCCCCCTGCCCCATTCCCCTACCCACCCACCCATTCCTGCCTTTCCTGCCCTGGCATTCCCCTACACTGGGGGATAGAGCACTATTAGGCCCAAAGGCCTCTCCTCCCACTGATGTCTAACAAGGCCATCCTCTGCCACATATGTGGTCGGAGCCATGAGTTCCTCCATGTGTACTCTTTGGTTGGTGGTCCAGTCCTCGGGAGCTCTGGGGGGTCTGACCCGTTGACATTGTTGCTCCCTCCATGGGGCTGCAAACCCCCTTAGCTCCTTCAGTCCCTTCTCCAACTCCTCAGTCAGGGACCCCGAGCTCAGTCTAATGGCTGGCTGCAAGCATCTACCTCTGTATTTTTCAGGCTCTGGCAGAGCCTCTCAGGGGACAGCCATATCAAGCTCCTGTTAGTCAGCACTTGCTGGTATCCACAATAGTGTCACTGTATATGGGATAGATCCCCAGGTGGGGCGGTCTCTGGATGACCTCTGAGGAAAGGCTTTATTTCATAAATAGACACTAAGTTATAGTCTATAGAAAATATGAGTTAGACTGTAATCTTAATACTTTTTCTCCTTAGGTAATTTTGTGAGAAAAATTTTGCAGCCTGCTCTTCACTTAATTGCCAAGGATGATGAAGATAAACTCCCAGAGGCAGTGGGCCATGAAGCCTCCTGGTTTTCTGTTACACTGTTAAAAGAGATTTCAGAGGCCTGGGAGAAGCTGGAGTTGCCTAACCAGTGTGACCCTGATCTTTCATTTTTAGTTGTGAAAAATCACATAGGAGAAAAATGTCTTTTTGTGGATCTAGGTAAGTAACGTTGGCATTGTTGACTGCCCTGGTTCCTTTGTGAAAGGCAAGTCCTTACCTACTTGGGCTATGCCCAGGTTCTGTCATCCACTTGGAATAGATTGCTGCTTCCTGAGTGATGACGTAAAGGTTCATCTTTTACTTTGATTATCTAGTCGCCACAGCACATTTGTTGGAAATGACTGTCCCTCCCCACAGTTCAGCAGTACACTTCACCGTCTCCAGAGTCTCTATGTATTTCAGCCTCTGGGCTATTCTGTGATTCACTCTGGCTATCATTTCCTGGCTGGTACTGCACATGATAGGTTCCCCCATTCATGTAGTGTTCTCTCATTTCTTGCCAGGGTTTAAAATTTTCTGGATAGCAGTCTTATATATAATTCATTAGACTTGTTATAGGCACTCTGTTTTTTCCTGGTGCCTCCCTTTCTCTGGGGTCTTGTGTCACTTGGCAGCTCTCAATCAATACTTTTATTTCTGGCACTTTGTCCCACTCTTCCGTTTGCTTTCCTTTGCATAGCTGCTCCAGAATCATTGTTAGCAATCTGCATGTGGCCTTCCATCCTAATGTCAGGTTATATCAATTTATACATTGCTTTAATTTTAATATGGGAAATTCATCTTTTCTAGCAATTTTGCAGAACAATAATATCTTCCGACTATAAAACAAATCATGGAAACATGCATTAATTTTTAAAATTAATTTTTGTTGTAGGAGTGTATACAAAAAACAGAAACTTTCGACTGTATCAATCATCCAAAATAGGAAAGTGTGTATCTTTGGAGGTTGCTGAAGATAACAGATTTATTCCAAAACAGTCAGGAGATATTTCTGAGGAAAACCAATATTTCCTGTCTTCCCTGGTGAGCAACGTCAGGTCTGTAGAACCAGAATCAACCCATCATATATAATATAGCTAAATGTAAATGTATAAACTGATTCTACATTAAGAAAAAAAGTTTGTTTTTAAAAGTGTCTTTCTCTATATCTGAAAAATAATAGCAAGAAATGTTTCTAACCATTTAATTGCTTATGTGTAATGCATTTTCCAGTTATTCTAAAATCACTACTTTATAAAGGAGAAAAAGTGCTATTTATATTGTATTTAAAAGTATACTACTTCTATAGTCTCATTTTCTTTCCACATATACATATATTCATTTGGACCATTCATAACCCACTGTTCTAGTCACTATGTCTTGCCATGAGTATAGCTCAGCCATAGATCTCTTGCCTGGAATACTCAGTGCCCTGTATTTGATCTTCTGCACCAAGCCCCAGAAAATAAGTTTTAATTAGGATCATTACTCATATGGTTTTGTCACCTGACTTTGTTCTGTTTAACATCATATCATGAATATTTGCCAAGCTAATAGTTTGTCAGCAGTTATGAATAACACAGTTAGCACTATAAGATTTGTACTATAATGGAATCTTTATTATCAGGTCTGTTGTCGCAGGTTAGGTTTCTGTTACCTTTACCAGACTGGCAGTTACATCAGAATGTGGCTAGTAGGCCCACCCCTCTCTGTAAGTCTAGCACTTGAGAGGTGGACATGGAAAGACAAGGAGTTCAAGATCATCATTCACTACATAAGTTCAAGGCCAGCAGGGGTCCATGAGATCATGTGGTAAGCCTTCATCAACCTGCCCCCCACTCAAAACCAGCAAACACAAGCAAATCCCTACAAAAAAAAAGTAGCTAAAAACTGACTAAACCATGTTAACATGCTATGCTGTTTCTTCTGTTTACTTTCCTCAAAAGTTTTTGTTTTGGGGTTTTGTTTTGGTTTGGGATCTTTTTGGTTTTGGGGGTTTGTTTGCTTGTTTGTTTTTGACAGAGACTCACTGTGTAGCCCTGGTGGGCCTGGAATTCACTATATAAGCCAAGCTGGCCTCAAATTTACAGAAATCTACCTGCCTCTGCATCTTCCCAAAAGTTTTTAAGGAGTTTCAATAGAAATTAACTTTAAGAATAAATATTAAGCTGGGTGTGGTGGTGCAGAACTTTAGTCCCAGCACACTGGAGACAGAGGCAGGCAGATCTCTGAATTTGAGGCCATCATAGCCAGGGCTATCAAAGAAACCCTGGCTCAATATAATTAAATGTTAAAGGTATGTTACCATAGGAAAGGTTGTATATAGTTGGAATTCCACAACAGCCAGGGCTATCAGAGAAATTCTGGCTCAACATAGATTAATTACTTACTTACTTAATTAATGTTTAGGATATGTTTCTATAGGGAAAGCTGTGTGTAGTGGGAAGATAGATAGAGCCCCACCCCTATACATCTCTATTCCTCAGAAGTGAGATGAAAGACTTTTAAAGTGTAAATACTGTCCTTCCAGGGTTGTTGAATTAAGTTTAGGACATTCACATAACGCATCCACAGCAGTGGCCAGCATGCACTGGAGGTGCAGGGTCTGCGCCTGTGTGAGTGCAGTAGTGCCCAGAGGGCCTCAGCCTTCCACCGCAGCAACCTTTTAACACACTTCCTTGTGTCATGGTGGCCACACCATCAAAGTATTTTGTGGCTACTTCATAACTAGAATTTGATACTGTCATGAATCATAATGTAAATATCTGATATGCAGGATCTCTACTGTGTGACTCCTCTAAAGGGTCATATGTCCCCAGAGAGGGCACTACTCCCACGTTGAGAACCACTGGAGTCCTGCATAGTTTCAGTGAAGCCTCCCCTGCACCTTGCAGAGCCTCTTTGCACTTTGCTTAGTGATGTTGGGCATCACTCTTCCAGAGCCGAGAGCCCTTCTCCCTGGTTGTCAGTGTAAATTTCAGTCACACCTCCTTGTGCTTACATTATTTTTACTTTTTCTCTTTTGTTATTCATGGTTTTAAATCCTAGCAGAAAGTCCAAAGGTCTGTGTGTTTGGAAGTAGAACTATACTTTCAATCATTTCCTAGAGTCCTTGGATTACTCCATGAAGTGTTTAAACAGTCCCCAATGACTGTTTAAAAGAAACTATTTTATTAATTGGCAAGTTATAATCTCATTTTTATGTGTTTTGTAGTAGGACTGGTGCTTGGGCTGTAACAGTAGAGCAGCGTGGAGCTGGCTCCTCTCTCTAGTCATGCTTCTTCAACTCTAACAGTGTATTTTATTTCTTTATGCACTTTAGATTCTCAGACACTTTGCGAATTCTCACATGCGACCCATCTCAGACTAAAAGAAAGCGGGCTAAGTATTTTAACAGTACTGGCACTCCAGGTAACTTTAAACAATTGCACATTAAAATCGAGGGTTCTAAAATCTACTTTGCCTTAAAAGTCTTAAATCTTAAGTACTCATATCTGCTAGTCATATAAAAACTAATTCTAGGATTCTAACCAGGTTGGAATACTTATAAAAGTATAGGTGCTTATTAATTAAAATACCTGATTTTCATTCTGTGCTAGGAATATATATTCCTTAAGGAATACATAAATATTCTATATTACTTAAAGAATATACAAATAATATATTTTATATAAAACAAGCACATTAAAATATGACTAATCTTTCACCCCTTTTTTATTAGATATTTTCTTTATTTACATTTCAAATGATATCTCCTCTCCAGCTTCCCCTCCAAAAAAAAAAAAACAAACCCTGTTCTGCTTCTCCCTCCCCCTGCTCACCAACTCACCCTCTCCCACATCCTGGCTAGTTAGTTCATATTGTTGGTTTCTCGAGGTAGGGTTTCTCTGTGTAGCCCTGGCTGTCCTGGAATTCACTCTGTAGACCAGGCTGGCCTCAAACTCAGAAATCCACCTGCCTCTACCTCCCAAGTGCTGGGATTAAAGGTATGTGTCACCACTGCTCGGCTCACCCTATTTTTCTTTAAAGTACTTTGTGTGATGGATGTTTTGGCTGCATGTTTGTCTGTGCACCATGTGCATGTCTGAAGCCTACGGAGGCCAGAAGCAGCCGCTAAACTCTCTCTCTCCAGCCCCTCCTTCACCCTTTGTTCATAATCAAAGACAGGCAGCTTGATGAGATGGCTAAGCAGGTAAAAGCATTTGCCACCAAGGGTGACAACCCAAACTCAGTCCACAGGGCCCACATGAAAGTCAAGAACCACACAGGAACTCTACCAGCCCAGTAACTCAGGTTCCTTCCAGTCTGTCTGGGCTGGGGTCCAGAGCAGACCTTGGGCACAAACTCTGCAGCCAGTCCCACAACACCCAGAGGAAGCTCCACTCCCAAGCGCTCTGACACACCCAGGATCACAGGATCCCAGAATCACAGGACCATGGAGACAGCTTGACTCTGAGGAGTTCTGACACAACCAGGATCGCAGGAAGGACAGGCTCCAGTCAAATTTAGCAAGGGCAGGTAGCACTAGAGTTAACCAGATGGCGGGGCGGGGGTGGGGGGGGCAAGCGTAAGAAAATAAGTGAGAGTTTTGCTGGGTATAGTAGCCTGGGCTGGCATTTGTGTTCTTGTAGGGTCTGTATGACATCTGCCCAGGATGTTCTAGCTTTCATAGTCTCTGATGAGAAGTCTGGTGTAATTCTGATAGGCCTACCTTTCTATGTTACTTGCCTTTTTTCCCTTACTGTTTTTAAAATTCTCTCTCCTCCCATCACAAACCAAGGGCACTTGCCATCATCAGAACCCAATTCTCCCACCATAGCAAGTCCTGGACACACCATCACACAGGAAAAGAAAGATTCAGATATAAAATCACTTATCATGATGATGATACAGTACCTTAAGAAAGACATAAATAGCACCTTCAAAGAAATACAGGAGAACACAGGTAAAGAGCTAGAAGCT
>NW_022196905.1:186990342-186990567 GCF_008632895.1 Mastomys coucha | reverse complement strand
TTGGAAATTTGTTGATTGTCATCCAATGGTCTCTCTAATTTGGTAATTGGAGAAATAGGTCCAACACTATATACACTTTCAGCTTGCTTGTTTGTGACACTGTCTTGCTGTGTACAACATAAGGGTCTTGAAATCTTGCTTCTCCTATCTCAACCTTACTATTAGTAGTATTGTTTATTTCATGTTTTTACACTATACTATGGTTTTCAGAACAGCTTATATATT
>NW_022196905.1:186981083-186989157 GCF_008632895.1 Mastomys coucha | reverse complement strand
TTTATAAATTTTAAGGAATATGACAAAAAAGATATTGTAGGTATTGAAGGGGAGTCTCTGGGAGGAGGGGTGGTAAAAAGGGAAACAAGAATGTGATTCAATTCTATTTAATTAAAATATGTTTTTAAATGTTAACAAATTCAGATAAATTGAAATCATGTAACTTTTCTCATAATGCAATAAAAGTTTTTTTTAAAAAAAAAGAATAAAATTTGAAAACAAAACAAAAAAGTCAAGAACCAACTTTCACAAGTGTACTCTGACTCCACACTCAATCTGTGGCATGCATACAAACACACACACACACACACACACACACACACACAATATATATATATATATTTTTAAAACTTACAGGTAGGTAGCTGCTACAGAAGGATTCCCATTTAACCCTGCACTGCACAAGTGTTTCCCATATATGTCTATCATATGTTGCCCATTCCTGTACTGAAAAGCATATAGGGTTTTTTCCTGAAGGTTTCTTATATAAATTCTCTGATAAATACTTTTATTCACATATGTTGGTATATCAATACAATAGTGAAAACTAATAGTGAAAACTCCAGACAATCTAAATTTACAAGATAAACAGGATGACGCACTCCATACTACAAGGTTAGATTTGTAAGGCCTAGACAATGTGGAAGACACCCACTGATGATGATAAGAGGAAAAGTAGATTCTAGAACCACAAGTGTGGGGCTGGGGATGTAGTTTAGTGATAGAACACTTGCCCTGGACTTAATGGATTCCCTGCTGCTATAGCAACAATGACACACAAACTATATGATTGCAAGCCTATTAAAAATGTGGGCTCTTTGGTTGGTGGTTTAGTTCCTGGGAGCTCTGGGAGTACTGGTTGGTTCATATTGTTGTTCCCCCTATGGGGCTGCGAACCCCTTCAGCTCCTTGGGTCCTTTCTCTAGCTTCTTCATTGGTGACTTTGTGCTCAAGTCTAATGAGCATCCCACTTCTGTATTTGTCAGGCACTGGCAGAGCCTCTCAGGAGACACATATATCAGGCTCCTTTCAGTAAGCACTTGCTGGTATCCACAATAGTGTCTGGGTTTAGTAACTGTATATGGGATGGATCCCTAGGTAGGACAGACACTGGATGGCCTTTCCTTCAATTTCTGCCTTGATGCCCCAGTGTAGGGGAATGCCAGGACAGGGAAGTAGGACAGGTGGGTTAGTGAGCAGGGGGAGGGGGTAAGGGATAGGGGTTTTTTTGGAGGGAATAAAATTTGCAATGTAAATAAAACATCTAATAAAAAATGTGGGCAATATTTTCCTGTGTTTATTTCCTCTGATTGTCTAAGATGTATTTCTAGACATTGTCTGGGAATGTTTCTCATTTCTATAGTAAAATATTTTCCAAAATGTCTCCAGTTATATATTTAACTATTTTAAGAGAAATACTGACTTTAAGAAAACTAGATTTTCCTGTCATTAAAATTAAATGAGTTTGTGAACTGGTCGCTCTAAGTTATGGCGGTAGATTCTTAGATATAAAATTAAAGTCTTAGTGCCCTCCAGTGAGAGACTCCAAGGAAACAGGTTGAGTTTATGATTCCCTGGGTGATAGAGCCCCTGGGTTCCTCAGTAAGATGGTGCTGGGAAGGACTTTAAGGCTTTGGGCTGGCTCGTGAGACATGAAAGTGTGTGTGAGGAAGCATGGGTACATATTTACTCGAGGGGAATAGCTTCCGTTGTTTGTCTTACTAAATCCTATGGGGGGGCATGTGGATGGAGGCTGACACTGTCATTGCTAAGGCAGTAACAGTTGCTGTGTTAGCCAGGAGTTTTGGGTCATTTCTGTAGTTTGGTTGTTTATATTTTCTCCTTGGTCAGACAAGACTGCAGAGAGGTCTGGTTTAGTCTAGAATCCTTGTGACCTCAGAGTGGCTTCAGTATCTACCTACTGAAGTCTGTGGCCTCATTTGTATTTAATAGCTGAAATCAAGACTGAAATGGGAATGGCCAGCTTGAGGCAACACCCAGGCTTAGCCAGGAGCCCTGCAAAGCCATTGAGCCGAGGGTCTACTTTTCTCCTTGAATAGTGAAGAAAACAGGCAGAACAAGGCCCTTTATAAAAATTAGCCAACACTTGCCCTAATCGAAGTTTGAATCTTAACTACCTCCTTGGAGCAGCACAAGAGCCCAAGAAGCAACAGTAAGGCGAGCTGCAAAAGAGGGCAAAGAACCTTCAGGTTTACGAAATGGTAATTAGATCAATATCTAACTTTTCAACATTTAACTGATCTCATTTAAAAATACTTCTCTGTGCAGTGGGATCCATTGAAGGCTTCCAGGGTTCACCATATCCTGAGGTTGACAGATTTGTTCTTTCTTTGGTGAACAAACATGACATTAAAGGAGGTAAGGCCTGACTTTCTCTTCGTTTTTTGTTTGGCTTTTCGAGACAGTTTCTCTATGCAGCCTTAGCTGTCCTGGCCTCACTCTGTAGGGTTATTCTTTATCCATCTTCCATGGCACAGCAATGGTTCCTTAAGCAGCAGCCTTGCATTTTAGGAATTCGGCGTTGGAACTACTTTTTCCCAGAAGAATTACTGGTTTATGATATATGTAAATATCGATGGTGTGAAAACATTGGAAGAGCTCACAAGAGTAATAATATCATGTAAGTAATATTGGTTATTTATGACTTGCATGCCTTTAACTGATATATTTAAAATATTTATATTTTTAAAAATAATGCTGATAGTGTAAAATCATTTTTATGATATAGTAACTTACACCCTGTATTTGGCTGATGTTTTATATTAAATTATTAGTTGTTAGAATACTTCTAGCACACACCAGCTTTCTGTTTGATAATAATCTTTACAGTATCAGCTTAAAAAGATAATCGAATTGGATGAGGCAGGAGAGAATATGGCAGGAGACGGACACGCGGTGATGATGGACAGGTTGGCCTCTCTGTTCCTCTCTACATTGGTCTAACTCCTGGTAGAAGTAAAACTGGACAGATTTGAAAAGGACACTCCTTAGTTAGTGTGAAGGAAATCTGGGTTAAGACAGTGTTTCCTTGTTCTAGACAAAGGATGATGCTGGGGGAACCTGAATTCACTGAATGCTGCCTCTGTGTCAGGCATTTTCCCTGACAGAGAGAAGTAAAAGTTGAAGAAAAGCCAGAAATAGCATTTTCAATTATATGAGGATGTTGCTAGAGCAGGGATAAAATGAAATGGTCAGACATGAGAGGTTTTGCTGTTTTATAGTTCATGTCACAGCTGAGATTCTTAGGTAATTTGCATGTGCTGGACATGAGGGAAGGACCATAAAGACTTTGCAGAAAAACATGTTGAGCACCCTGATTCTGTGTTATACTTGATATCCTAGATTAATTCGGGTACAAAAGCAATTAAAACTGTATGTTTCAGTAGTTAAGGCTCTTGCAGAAGATCGAGGCACAGTTCCCTGGGGGGAGGTTTTAAAATGCAAAAATGGTTTCAGGGTTATTTTTACTAGCCATGACTATTGAGGTTTCCTCCCGTTTTGGAATTTTGCTTAGTTTGGCATATTTCACTTAGTGCTTTGTCTCTTTTACCAAAACTGTCAAAACTCCTAGCAAACATTCAAAATCTTGGCTTTAGTATGTGTCTCATGTACTGCTTTATTTTTTTTTTTAATGAATTTTGCAATAATTTAATCTTTTAATTTCAGCCCTGTGAATTTATTATTTCTATGTTTTACTTTTTCACAAATCTTGTATCTTATTGGTCATGTTCCAAGGTGTCATTAGACATTCTTGTGTTTCCCTGTAAAGATCTCTTTTGCTGCATTTCCCATAATAATGTAGTATTTCAGGCGCACTCAGGCCTACACACTTTAAATTTCCATTTTATCTATTATAGCTGTGTGTTATTTAGAAATATTTTTATTTCTGAACTATGGGTTTCTATTAGCTACCTTTTTATTTATGAAATTTGCCTTATGGTTAGAAAATGCATTCTCCATAAACTAAGTCTTTGAAGATTTATTTATTTTTATTTTATGTGTATGAGTGATGCCTGCATGTATGTGTACCACATACTGGAGCTGGAGATACAGACAGTTGTGAGCTGTCGTGTGCTGTTGGCAACAAACCTGGGTCTTTGTAAGAGCTGCAAGTGCTGAGCTGTCTCTCCAGCCCAAACTAATTCACTTACTTTTTTCTTAAGATTTATTTTTATTTATGTGTATATGTGCCTGTGTGAGTTTATGTGCACCTTGTGTATGCGAGTGCCCTCAGAGAGGATCACCTGGAACTGGAGTTATAGGCAGTTGGGAGTCAACTGATGTGGGTGTTTCAAACTGAACTGGGTCCTCTGCACGAGCAGTAAGTCCTTTAATACTAAGTCATCTTTCCAGCCCCAAAACTAATACTTTTAAATTTAAGGATGCTCAGAGTATAGCTAGCATGGAGTCAGTCTTCATTAATGACTTGCACGTGATTACAAAGAGCTGCTTCATACATGCCTATCACGTCGTTTGATAACTGCATCTGCATTATTTTATTCATATTTTCTGCATATTTACTGATTTTTTTTTTTTTTAGTGGTTACTTGAGGTGATTACCACCTCCTACCATGATTTGTAGATTGTTAAGAGAATACGCTATTTTATCAAAGACTTTCTGCCTGTCTCTGCCTCCCAAGTGCTGGGATTAAAGGCGTGTGCCACCACCGCCCAGCTATCAAAGTCTTTGTTTTGTTTTGTTTTGTTTTTTTTTGTTTTTTTCGAGACAGGGTTTCTCTGTGTAGCCCTGGCTGTCCTGGAACTCACTCTGTAGACCAGGCTGGCCTCGAACTCAGAAATCCGCCTGCCTCTGCCTCCCAAGTGCTGGGATTAAAGGCGTGCACCACCACCGCCCGGCAAGATTTATTTATTGTTATACATAAGTACACTGTAGCTGACTCCAGAAGAGGGCGTCAGATCTCATTACCACGTTGTTGCTGGGATTTGAACTCAGGACCTTCAGAAGAACAGTCAGTGCTCTTATCCACTGAGCCATCTCGCCAGCCCTCAAAGTCTTATAAAAGAACTTCTTTATAAAAATTTTATTCTTTAAGAAGTTCATACAGTAGTTATTTTTTTATAAATGTGTATTTTTTCTTTTTTTCCCTTTTATCGAAATAGATTTTTTTCTCCCAAAATATATCCTGATTACAGTTCCCCTCCCTCTACTCCCCCCAGTTCTCTCCACCTTCCCTCCATTCCAGACTCCTTTCTGTCTCTCAAAAAATAAAAAGGCACATGCCTTGAATCCCAGCACTTGGGAGGCATAAGCTGGCAAATCGCTGAGTTTGAGGACAGCATGGTCTACAGAGTGAATTCCAGGACAGCCAGGGCTACACAGAGAAACCCTGTCTCAAAAAAACAAAGAAAGAAAACAAACAGGCTTCTAAGAGATTATAATATAGCTAATATAATGATAAAACAGAAACTAACACATTGGAATAGGACAAACCAACCACTCAGAAGGAAAGGAGCCCAAGAGTGGGCATAAGAAAGATAGAGATGGAGAGCCACTTGTTTGCACTCAGGAATCCCATAAACACACTAAACAAAAAGCCATAATTTATATGGAAATATATGTGTGTAGGGTAAAAAGAGAGAACTATAAATGAGACAAAAAAGAAGAAAATTTAAAAAGAGGAAAAGCCAGAACAGGACAAAACCCCCAGATGCCTTTGAGTTTGTTTTGTGTTGGCCATCTACTGCTGGGCATGCAGCCTACCCTTAAGAGTGGGTGTCTCTCAGTGACACTAAGAAAATTAAACTTTCATTATCGAGTGGTTATCAGTTGGAGACTGCTCTGGATTAGGGGTGGGGGCTATGTCCACTTCTCCTTTCAGCTCCAGGATCACATCTAGTGCTGTACCTGCAGGCCATGTGCATGCCACCTCAGTCTGTGAGTTCCTATCTGTGTTAATCCTCACACAGTGTATTTTAATCATCAATCATAGCCACACTAATTCCTGCCCCCAATCCTACCAAGTCAATCTCCACTTTCCTACCTTCCCATTTATTTCTGAGTTTTGGGTCATCTGCCGGACTATAGTTGACCTATCAAGAGCTAGACCCTTAAAAGACAACTGGCTCTTCTCTCCTCCAGAAGCTATAGCCTGTCCATACCCCTCATCTAGGGATGGGGGCTTGTGTGCCTATTCCCACTCCATCATTGATCACTGACTAGCTTGGTCTTGTACACATTTGTGCCAGCAACCACAGCTGCTGAGTTCATGAGTCTGATGGCCCCTTCGTGTCCAGAAGAAAATACTTTGAGTAGTCCTCCCTGACCTCTGACTCTTACAATCTCACCACCGTCCCTGCCGCTTCTACACCAGACCCCTTGGGTATAGAGATGAAATCCAGACATCCTGGTTGTGGCTGAGCACTCCACTTTCTCTCCGTACTCGCCTCTGTGGGTAGACCCGCCGTCCTTACAGTGCTGACCACTCTTGCTTACATTCTTTGAACCTACATGACTTTAGTGGATATTACTTTTTTACTTCTGGATCTTCCTAGAGAAACGTCTGTCACTGTCTTGTTTTGTTGTTTTCCTGCTCAGAGATCCATCTGTATAGTGTATGTATTGATGTATCACATACAGGCAGGTGCACATGTGTGGAGGTCAGAGGACAAAGATTTTTCAGAGGGTTTTTCACAGGCCTAGAACTCACCAAACTAGAGAGCTGGCTGGTGAGTCCCAAAGGTCTACCTGTCCATGCATCCAGCACTGGGATTCCAATAGTGTGCCACCACTTGTGGCCTTTCTAAAAGTGTGTGCCTGTATATTGTATTTACTGTGTGTTTGTGTGCAGGAGCCCTCTTCCGTGCATGTATATGTGCAGACTAAAACTGACACTGAGTGTCTCTCTCTAGCCTTCTAGGCTGGTGGGCAAGCTCCTAGGACATTCCTGTTCCCCTTCCTACACTGAGGCTATAGCCTTGCCCAGTGTTTACGTGGGTTCTTGGGATCTGAACTCCAGTCCTCACGCTTGGGCAACAGACACTCCCCACTGAGCCGGCTGCCTGGCTGCCTCTGGGTTTGTTTAGATAAGGGCTGAGGGTTGGACTGAAGGCTTTTGCCCATGGATCCCTCTCCTCAGCCCCATGAGTGTTATTTTTAGCAAGCAGTTTTCTTTTGGTTATGCATGTTTATTTTCTTCCTTTAGCCTTTGAATTTTTCTCCATCTTTAAAGTCTTAGGCACATCTCTGGCAAATGGCATATAATTTAAACTTTATTTTCTATCCAGTATGAGTATTAATGCTTTCTTTTCTTTATACATTAAGGATTCTGGTTGATCTGAAAAATGAAATTTGGTATCAGAAATGCCATGACCCTGTATGTAAAGCACAAAACTTCAAATCTACCTGTGAGTTATTAATTTTTATATTTACCACAAAGTGAAAATTAGATAGCCACCTAAAATATTTTTACTTATCTTTTTGATTCAGGTTTTCCATTACCTGCTGAAGTAAGTCTCCTATTTCTTCTGAAAGATGTGAGTATAGCTCTTGGCCTTGGGTTTTGGTACATAGCATAAAGGAACCACAGTTTCCTATGTCCAGATATCCTTTGAAGACAATGTGAGGCACTCATGTTCACTTTGGACTGTGTTAGTGATCTCCCCACCTCACTGCCTCTGATAACATGAGCCACTAGGGAGTAAATTTAGTCCTAGGCATGAAGACGTTTCTTATAATTTGCTTTAAAGAGTAACCAAGGTACCTGTTGTAGTATCTGTAGAACAGTGTAAGAGGGAATACAGTTTTAGTTTTGGATATTACTAGCTTGCCAAACCAACTTTTAGTCCAAATGATTCATATTTAGTGTTAAAAATAAAAAGTAGAAAATACATAAAAAGCAAAAGTGGGTTGTCTGGATGGAAACCTAGCAGTACTTAGTGCTCTTCCAGAACAACTGAATACCCAGCACCCACATGGTGGCTCCCACTCCAGTCCCAGGGGATCTAATGGTCTCTTCTGACTTTCACAAGCTCCTGCATGCACATGGTACATACACACATATGATAAGAGGTATTCTTTTTTTTTTTTTTTTTT
>NW_022196905.1:186925898-186981073 GCF_008632895.1 Mastomys coucha | reverse complement strand
AGAAAAAGCAAAAAAGATAAAAAAGTCGCACATAATTTGGGCAAATTAATGCGAAGGTCTTAGCATAAATCTTCCATTACTATTATACTTGAGTGTGCTCGCTTTGTTTTCAAAGTCATAATGTGTGGAAGTAGTTTTTTTCCATGACGTATCAGTAACATTTTTATTACTAGCTGTTACCAAATTGTTTCACGAAATCCTAGAACCGAGATTGTACAGATGAGAGCACCTGCCACTAGGTTTGCCAGCACAGCCCAGTTACCTTTTAACCATCGCCAGCCATACACAAGTGGTAATCCATGGTCTGTTTGCATTCATTAATGAAGTTGTGCTCTTTTTAGGTTATTTTATGAATTTCTGGACCCATTTTTCTGACTTTTAGTACTTTTTGTCATATGTTATTTAGAGTTATTTTTTATTTTTATTTTCATCTTTAAAAATATCAGCACATTCTTTCAGATTGCCACAACTGGAATAAATGACCTGCTACAAGCTGAACAAGTGCTTCTTACATTTATATTCTAGAAAACTGTCAGATGTCCTTTGAAATCTGTATTTAAAATCTCTTCTGAAAACATTTGGGTTTTTTTATATATTTGTATGGGTGATTTTATTGCATGTACATCTGTGTACCACATGTGTGTTTGCTACCCAAGAAAGGAGAAGCATTGGGCTCCCTGGAACTGTAGTGAGAGGTGGTTGTGAGCACCATGTGGTCCTGGGGACTGAAGCTCTAGAAGGGTTCTCTGGAAAAGCAGCAATGCTCTTAACCACTGAGCCATCTCTCCAGACCCAACATCCAAGCTTAAAGTGAAAATCCCATGCTTGGTTTGTTGGAGCAGGACATAAAAGAACTGATAAGCAGACTCTCTGGCAGAATACTAGAGTTTTTCTTTTAAAGATTTATTTTATGTATATGAGTACACACTGTAGCTGTACAGATAGTTCTGAGCCTTCGTCTGGTTGTTGGGAATTGACTTTTAGGACCTCTGCTTGCTCCGGTAGACCCCGCTAGCTCAATCCCTGCTCACTCTAGCCCAAAGATTTTATTAATTATTATATACTGTAGCAGTCTTCAGACACACCAGAAAAGGGTGTCAGATCTCATTACAGGTGGTTGTGAGCCACCATGTGGTTACTGGGATTTGAACTCAGGACCTTCGGAAGAGCAGTCAGTGTTCTTAACCACTGAGCCATGTCACCCACCTCAGTGTATCATTCTTGTTTGGTTTTGGATGGTTTCATTTTTTGCAATGCCAGGAATTGAACCTAGGGCCTCATACATGGGAAGCAAGGGCTCTCTCTTGAGCTACATTCCCAGCCATTGATTTATTTTGGTGAGATCTTTGGCAGAAATTTTTTCCTTTCTAATAATACCTCTAAAATGTCAAGTATTCTTAATATACAATATTACTATTATTTGAACATAACTTTTTCATTTAGAAACAACAGTATAGAAATAGTACCTTCCAAGTGAACTGTTAACATTGCCATTTCTCCTTCATCTTCCATGTATGCATTTGGGTGTGCATGCTCATGTGTGTGCATGTAACACATATACAGGCCTGGGGGACAACTTTGGGTATCATTCCTCAGGACGTTTTTTTTTTTTCCTTTTTGAGATGCAGCTTCTCACTGGGCTGGTATTCACTTGGGAGGCTTGGCTGGATGGCTACCAAGCTCTAGGGATCCATGTCTCCACCTCCCTAGCATGGGACTGCATGCTGGCTTTTTAACGTAGGGTATAGGGATTGATTTTTTGTGAATTTAGAAATGTATCTTCCAGCTTGTATCCAGCTAGCTACCTTCCTGCTAGGAACTCTGCTTGCTGCACCCCTTCTGAGGAATTCACATGTACCTGCCGTGAGCTGCAGTCAATTTCAGCCTCAGAGGAGCATGTCTGTGCTCAACAGCAGCCCCCTCTGAGCTAACGGCCTCCCCACGCTGAAGTTCCTGACAACGGACGCCTAGCATGCTCGTTGACTGCTGACCTGGCTATCACTTCATACCTTCTCAACACATTTGGAGTGTGGTGCAGTCTCATACTCTGACTGATCTTTATTCCTCTGTCCTCTTCCCTCCAAAATAAAGGAAGAAGATCTCACTTCTGGAGGAACAGAGGGAACCAGCAACTCGCTGACCGAGGATCCCCCAAAGCCGCCAGCCTGCATCTGGTCGGCAGGCGGGCTTTCTGCTGCTGACTGCGATGATGAAGATGATGCTTTCTTCTTAGAAGCTACAGAAGATGCTGAATTTGTCGATGCTGCAGATAAGAGTCTTCTTGGTCCAATGGATGATATTCCTGATGAACTAATTATAGAAGCTTTACAGAATACCTGACTGTGGATAGAACACACATAACGAGGCTACAATTTGCCTGAAGCCTGAGATTTGATAACATAAATGTTAAATTAGTGCTGGGACTATAGCCCAGTGTTAGGCCCTGCATTTAACATTATACAAAAATCAAATTATATTAACTTATTATTAAACCTCTTTATAGCAACTGTTCTATCACTTGGTTTACCTAAGCAAGATTACCTTCGACATACTTCAGTAGATGCTTCTAATTAACCAAAATTATTCTATGCTTTAATGACGTCACTGCAAATGAAAGAGTTTATTGTAGGTTAAAACGCTTATGCCTGGAGATGACGAACGTGTCAAGAGATTGAAATTTATTAACACAATACTCAGAAATATGGCTATACCTTCTGAACTATTAGACAACTGAAGAGGTGTAATTTAGTTTGAATGACAAAATGGTAGTACGCCCTGATAGCAGGCCTCACTACTGTCAGCAGAGGCATGGCTGTCAGGAGCGTGGTTTCAGGAGAAGAGACACCAGGAGACTCAGTTTCTCAGTCCTGCTCAAGGAGCTTCCCCAGCTGATAGTTGATGGTTTTCAGGTGGTTCTCAGCTCCCAGAATGCTTCTTGCTTTAAATAACAGAGCTGGAAGGCTAGATGAATCATACTGTTGATAAAAGGAAAACTATTTAGACTCACAAATAGCGACGCTTTAATATCTTTTTAGTTCCTAACCCTAAGGACCAAGGCCAAAATTGAAACTAGCTTTCTTTAGTTGCACTAAGATCATTATTAGGAAACAGGTTTTAGCCCATCTCATCTCCTTAGAACATAATTGCTAATACAACATCATAAGGAACTGCTCAACAAAGCTCTCACAGATCTCTGTACCCCAGGCAAGACCAATTGGCTCAAAGAAGTGTGGCATCTACATGACTAAATATAGCAAGTCATGCCTCAAACTTGGACTAGACAAGTGGTGTGCTGTGTTAACTCCATCTCATCTATTTTAAAATAGAAATTTCTAAAGCAAGTTTCCTTTTACTTCAAGAACTAATAGAATGAGAACTGGCCTGCTAAAGTCTGTAACAAAATCATCTCAAAGATCTCAAAGGTATCATTTAGAAGTTACTTATGGGGTCAGTTATGCCTTAAAGCTTGCCAACCCAAAGGTCTACGGATAAAATTAAAACACAAAGCCAACCTAAGTTACAACACAGAATCCAACTCAGGACTTAGAAATCATTAACACAACCAAACTTCCTGTTGCAAAATATCTGAAGAAAATTAAATTCCTCCTAAATAATTTACCACACCTTTGACAGCTGGCTGATAAATGTGCTTCCAAGTCATTTCCTCAGGGATGAGAACCGAGCAGAAAAGCTGTCTGACGGTAGGATTTGTTTTCTGCTACACACATACCATGTTTTTAGAGAAGTCAACCCAACACTTGTAGGATAGCCTACTCGCAAGACACCCAAGCACTAATCTAAGAGAAGTGGGAAGAGTTCACTTGAGCTGCAGATTTCATTATGTAGAGGTGTGACATATCCAGATGCTTCCCATAGGAGAGGTTGGGTCGGCGCTACAACAGTAGCAGTGCTACAGGCCCTGCAGGTACACAGCCTCGCCTGTGAGGACAGTGTATTCCAAAGTAGTTCCGACAGCTTGGTTTTCAGGCCTGGGGTAGATTAGGGAGCACATTTGCCTAGCATGTGCAAGGAGGAGGAACAAGATCTTGGCTTAACCAAGGATTATGTTCAGAGTGGATCAATGCTACTCTTAACTTTCACAGATTTAATAATTGAATCCCTAAAATAAATTTGAGGTACATCTTAAACATGTATATTTTAGTAGCTCTAATATAAGAACAGATCTTCAGTTCAGGAATTAATGCTAGATCTTAAAATTGATTTAGAGGTGAAGCAGACAAACATGATCATGAGATACAGGAAGACATGGTGTGTAATTATATATTACATTCTACATACAATTCTATTTGTATCTCTCTGCATACAATTCTATTAGTATTTTTCTAGTTCTGTTAGGTATACAAATGTATAAGTTTTTAGCTAACACTTCTATGTTATGTTACGGCAACAATGAGGTCTCAAAGGCAACTTCCAAGTATTCAAATAATTGTAAACTACACTTTCCCAACTGTTTTACTGTTTCTCAACCTCTCAAGAAAGACACTCCTGCCATTTCAATGAAAGAGCTTCTAAAGCATGACCTCGGGCTAGACCGAGGCGGTAGGTCTTTACATTATGTCTGTCTGCGTGGGCTGAGTACTGATGGAAGCTGGGATAAAGCAGTGTGTAGTTGTTCAACTCAGAGTTGTGCACACTGTGCACCGCCTAGGGGATCTTAGGAGTAACAGATTCATCCCTTCACTAGCAAGCTAGAAGGTGATGCTGTGGTCTCACTGGCTTAGGATAATGCAGTTTGTTACCTTTCTTCAAACTACTGGTAACCTACAGGCAAATGCCTGTATCTCTTCTGAAGCACTTAAACCGAACTCACCTTTTCGTTTTCCTTTGGCACTTTCTCTTGAACATTTGAATAATCTTGATACAGCTGTTTTAAATTAGTTAAGAAGTGCTTGGAATTCTTAAGTGATGATTTTCTCTCCTTAAGGTCATCATATTTTGTTTGTAGTTGTTTCAGTTGTGGTTCTAATCTAGATAACAAATTTTTTTTTTAAATCTCAAAAACAAATTGTATAAAATACAAATTAATAGAAATATATGTATTGTTCATGGACTGAAAATATTAAGGTGCCCATATTATAAAGAACGAAAACCCAAACCAAAAATAACAAAAACATTTCTCCCATATAAATGACCTATAATATAGTCCAGCAGTCCAGTGTACAAGCATGAACACTCCAGGTGAGGAAAGAACAGAACAGAAATGAGCTAGGTGGTCTGGCTTGCCTCTCTAATTATAAACGTGTAAATAATTCTAGGTTTCCATTCATCTCAACTGTGATATACAATGAGCAGTGGCAGCCACGAGAACATGCCTCACAGATGCCAAACTTCACCAAGTTATCCAAGTCCTGAGACTACTGGAGTCAATAGAAATTTGGCTAACATTTTCTGAGCATAGGCAGGGGTAACCAGCCTGACAACTTAACCAGGAAGTCATGCAGGAAGTTCCCCTTTTTAAAATCTCCAGTTCCTGAGGCTACATAAAAACTGTCCCAGGTCCTGGAGAGAAAGATGTGTGACCCCGGGTGAACTGCCTCTCTCTGAGCTTAGTTTCTTTACGTATAAAGGAAAGGGGACTTGTGATCTATGGCAGGGGAGAAAGTGAGCCTGCACATAAAAATATTTAAAAAAAAACTAAGCTTGAATGTAAGAATGGTGTGTGGTTTTCATGATTTTTTTTCTCTCTCTGTTTGCTTTGTTTTATTCTGGTTGGTTGGTTGGTTGGTTTTTATTTGTCTCTTTAGGAAAAAGAGAAAGAAGGCATGGAGTTGGAGAGGTGAGGAAGTGCAAAGGACCTGGGAGGAGAATAAAGAGGGGAAACCAGAATCAGAATAAACTATGAAAACATTTCATTTTCAATTATTCAAAGAGCTCTTCACACTAAACTGAATACTTCTCAGCAAGCTGTACTGAGCTGGTGGCCATGATGGCCAGGACTGCATTCCCCGTCTTTCCTAGGGATGGGATCAGCTGTAGCTAAGTGACTCCCCAGGGCCTTAGGAGCCTCATATGCAAAGTTAAAGCCAAAATACACCTTATCTTACTATGCTTTTTCAAAATGTGTTTGTCTGACTATAATTTCATCTAGAAAAGGAACTAAAGAAGCCAGACTCAATATGTTTCAATGGTCTCACACTGATGACAAGCTTAACAGAACAGCCTTATTATAGTTTAATTAGAGCCATACAGTAACCTACCTCATGGAATCATATTGACTAAGCATGGGCCAATTGAATGAAGCTTTTGGGAAAGTGCCCCCACCCATAAAGGAAGCTGTGAACTGTTACCGACATTATTGTATCACCCCAATTTTCCTGGTTTGGCTTGAGCCATTGAATACATTTTCTAGAGTCGAACCACGAACTAAATTTGTACATAATGGAATAGACAACTAATTTGTCTCTCTCAAAATCCTGTGGCAGTCACTTTAAACCTAGTACTTTAGTCCCAGGACTCGGGAAGCCGAGGCTGGTGGATCTACAAGAATTTGAAGCCAGATTAAGGAACTAAAGAGTTCCTTATCAAATTAAGTTCCAGATCAGCCAGAGCTATACTGAGAAATCCTGTCTCACAAAACAAAACAAAAACCAAGTATTTAGAGTAGTTCAAGTGTTTGCTGACAAATCTTCGATCTGCTCAAGTCTCCTGCTACCACACCCATATATGGTCCTAGGAATTAAACACACTGCCATTCATTCATGCCAGACACGTGCTCTACCACAGTCACATCCTCAGCCTGTCCAAGCACTTTTTTTAAAATTAATTAATTTACTTTTTTACACTCCATATTTTATACCCCACCCCCATCTACCTTTTGACTGACTGTTCCACATCCCATTCCTAAGGCCCTCCCCTCACGTGGATGTCCCCACCCTGACCCCACCAGACCTCTAAACTCCCTAGGGCCTCCAGTCTCTTGAGGGTTAGGTGCATGTTCTCTGAATAAACACAGACCCAGAAGTCCTCTGCTGTATGTATGTTGGAGGCCTCATATCAGTTGGTGTATGCTATCTGGTTGGTGGTCCAGTGTTTGAGAGGTCTCTCCAGGTTAATTGAGACTGCTGGTTCTCCTACAGGGTCGCCCTCCTCCTCAGCTTCTTTCTACTTTTCCTAATTCAACCACAGGGGTCAGCTGCTTTGGTCAATTGGTTGGGTGCAAATATCTGCATCTGACTCTTTCAGCTGCTTGTTGGGTCTTTCAGAGGGCAGTCATGCTAGGTCCCTTTTTGTGAGCACCCCATAGCCTCAGTACTAGTGTCAGGCTGTCCTAACACTTTTAAAATATCTTCAGAGTAGAGAGCATGGCAAATCCTACTACACTTAAGCCTCTGGCGCACACTCCATACCTCAGAAGGCCAAAATGTACAGACAGGCTACCACACTGTATGCACTAGCCCCAGGGCATGGGGACTGCCCCCAACCCTAGACCTCAGAATATAGACTGACATCTCTGTAGAGTGTGAATTTCAACAGCCACTGAAGAGCCAGTGACCAGACTGACTTACATAGCAAGACCATCTATCAAAAAGTAAAATAAGCGAGCAAGCAAGCAATACAAACAGACCTCTCTGCCTGAGACGAGCAGACAGCTGCCTAGACTGACACACCACACTCTCTAAGGAACAGGTACAGTTATGCCCATACACACAAGAGGGGGCCGAGGCCCTGAACAGTCAGTAACTAACCCAAGTTTGCAGTCAATGGTAAAGGCTGATTCAAGCTCCAGGCACTCTAACCCTACAGTCCACTCACCCTATAGTCAGGCTGCTTGAGGCCAGCCTAGGTGCTGAATGTCAGAGCAGTGATGGTCCTTACAGCACTCCCCTAAGGGACAAACTCTACTGCCCTTCAAGTGAGTTCTCAGACGGAGCGGGAATTATCTTACCGAATCAGTTCATCCTGGACTTCAAGTAAACGCCACCTCTTCTTTTCCATGTCGGAAATTACCTGAGCAATACAATAACGTACTTAGGTTAACACCGGAGAAGTTTCAGCACGTCAGCTCACTGCACTAGGCACTGAAAGCAGAGAAACAGGCAGACTCCGTGCAGCTTAGTGGGTGTCTCTGAAGACTTAGGGCCCACAGACCCCCCCCTTCTCTTGCCTTCTGGTTTCACTTGTTTAGCAGTTTCACTCACTACAGGCCCAGGGGTTAACCTTTTCTCTCCACAAGTTTGTGCTGAGGGGCTAACTTGGAAGGACAAAAGGCTAACAGAGATCCCCATTCTTCAATGTCCATTAACATTAAAAAAGCAAATAAAAACCTGACCAAGGGGCTGTGGAGATGGCTCAGTGGGTAAGAGCACCGACTGCTCTTTCTAAGGTCCTGAGTTCTTATCCCAGCAACCACATGGTGGGTCACAACTACCGGTAATGAGATCTGACACCCTCTTCTGGTGCCTCTGAAGACAGCTACAGTGAATTATGCTGGAGCGAGCGGGCCTGGCAGAGGTCCTGAGTTCGATTCCCAGTAGCTCACGGCCATCTGCACAGCTACAGTGTACTCATACCCATTAAATAAATAAAATAAATCTTAAAACAAACAAACAAACAAACAAACCTGACCAAGCCCACAAAAGCCCGTATAAAAACTGCGGGTCCATCCTCCCCGGCTCCTGACCCATGACCCACCGGGAGGCTGTGATTACCTTGGCGTTCTTCCTTTGCAGGGCTTTTAACATCTGGACTTCTTTAAGCTACAACAACAGAATAATATATATCTAATTTTCCAAAATGAACTGTGTAAAGTTCCACATGAACTCACTAGTAAGCTCACTTGGTAAGCTGCCTGTCACAAAAGCAAAGGGACCCAAGTTTGGGTCCCCAGCACTGGCACATTGGCTTTTACAAGGGGCTGGTGGAGAAGAGCGGGTCCTTGCAGCTCACTGGCTGGCCAGCCTGGAGAGGTCAATGAGCCAGAAGTTCAGTGAGACCTTGTCTCAAACAGTGAGTTGTAGAGTGATTGATGAGGTTACTCAGTGTGGGCCTCTGCCTTCCACATACATGCACATGCATGATTCGTGTCCACACACCCACAGAAGGAAATAACAGTAGTTTTCACGTGTTTCTTGTCAGAGCCAGCAAATGCAAGCTTTTCTATAACCACAGGATAATGTCCAAACTTTAGTTTAAAATATTTTAGAGTAGCCAGGTGTATTGGTATTCGCCTTTACTTCCAGCACTTGGGAGACAGAGGCAGGCAGAGCTCTGTGAGTTTGAGACCAGCCTGCTCTACATAGTGAGTTCCAGGACAGCCAGGGCTACATACAAAGACCCCGTCTCAAACAAATCCATAAATAAATAAATAGCAACAAGAAACTTACCGTTCTGATGAGTTCTTCTTTAATTTTAAAATAAAACTTGTTGATGGCTTGATTACAACTTTCAGATTCTACTCTTTGCCTGTAAATTGTTTTTTTTTAAAAAAAAAAAAAAGAGAGAAATGACTAGCATGTACAGAGATATTCAGCCACACTAATCATGAGGGAAACAAATGAAAACTACAGAGCAAGACTATATCCACATCCACACACGTGTGTGCTAAATATGCACAAGGCAGGCTGCAATGTGGTGGGGGTGGAGGGGTTGTGGTGGGGGGAGGGGGTAAACAATGTATGCAGGGCCACCTGTCCCTGCTTTCACAGAGGCCAGGGGAGACAACCAGAGTTGGTTCCTTCACCCTCCACCTTAATCCTTTGAGACTGGGTTTCCCATGAAACCAGGACCTAGGCTGGAGGCAAAAGCTCCCAGCTCTCCTGTCTCTGCCCTGCACAGCACTGAGTTACAGCCGTGCACAGCCGCACCAAGCTTCTTATGTAGACTCAGATCCACGCGCGGGTCCTTATGCTTGCACAGCAAACCCTCTTACCTACTGAGCTGTTTCCCCAGTTACCGAGAGGAGGACTAGAAAACGGTGTGAAGTTCTCAGACAAACATTAGAGATGGTTAAAAGAAAAAAAATTAAAACAAATGCCATGTGGTTCAGCAATTCAACTACTGGCTATATATACACAGAAAGAACCAAGAGGAGGGACCAAAAGACACCAATATTCATAAAAGTATCTGCTGTGGAGAAGAGAAAGTGGTCAACTGTTTTAATGGCTGCAGATTTTCAGTTTTAAAAAATGAGTAAGTTCTAGAGGTATGCTGCAGATAGCTAGCCATCCTGCAGTTTAAAAATGGTCCATAGTACATTCTGTTACACAATAAAAACCGCATGTACTTCACAACTATCTGGATGGCTAATAGAGGTGACTGAGCATTCATCTGCTCACAGAATGACTGGTCCGGGGTAGACAGACAGCACATGGCTGACATCGTTCGAGCAAGTGCAGCAGAGAACAAGGAGATGGGGCCTAGGACAAAGTCGGGGGTAGGGAAGGTTAGCAGGTGTGACAGGATGCTTGGTTTGGTCAAGACTCAGTCTAGAATCTCCAGGGAAGAGAGTCTCCCAGGGGAGTCTAGATCCCGATGTCCTGGGATCTAGCATGCCAGTGAGGGCTGTTTAGTAGAGCTAATTGTGGTGGGAGGGAGCCCACCCTGACTGTAGGCTGCACTGCTTCACAGGTGGGGCCCTGGACTGGACAGTGGAAAAGAGCAGAATCGGCAAGTTTGTCTGCCGTGGTCTGTGGGTGTGACCACAGCAGCCTCGATTCCCTCGGCAATGGACCACAAGCTGGAACTGGGATCTAAAAGAAATCTCCTTTCCTCCTGAGTTGCTCCTCGGGATATTTTACCACAGCAACAGGAAGGAAGTCAGACCCTAGGGCAGAAATGTCCACCACATCCTTCTATAGCAATGGGAGAATCTCTCCCATTGACTCTACCTGAGAGCTAAAGGGAGCTGTCCCTTATAGCTACCCTTAAACACCCTTCATAAGCTGCTAAGTCCACGACCTGGATGCCAGTAATGGGCCCCACACTGCAGTTCATGGCAGCAAGGGGCGTCCCTTATGGGACGGAAGGTGCCTTCCTAGACATTCTCATGACACCCTTTCTCTTCCTTCAGGAGACAGGTGCTGGGCAAATACCCCCAGCAGCAGGAGAGGAACAGACAGAGTTGGAGTATCACTAGCCTAGATGCAGAGCTACTTGGAGAAGATCAGACTTTTCCGTTGTCCCGTGCGTGCCTGCGCTGCCCGCTCCCAGCACTGTGGGCCTCTGCCTAAGGTGCTCCACCCGCATTCTGCTGATCCCACTTTCCCTTGGAGTCTCTGACTCCGTGCCTAACGACCCAATGGAGCCTTTCTCGGGCAAGCCAGATGCTCACAGCTGTGTGTGACTAGCCCACAGCTCTGAGACCCACTCTGCCAGGCTGCATTTGAAAAATATTCTTGTTTAATGTCTTAAGTTTTATGAATCACCCTCTTGAGGAGAGAACAAAGCCGGATTTGTGCTGGTGGAAGATAGGCAAAACCTGACTGATTGAGCTGTTTCTTCAATGTTCCCCACCCGAGGCTGGACCAGACAGCTGAAGGTGTGTGTGCACCTAGCAAAGGAGTGAAGCCCTGACGTGGCGGCTGCTCTCTGCCATGAGTGACTATGAGTGCAGGCTATGCAGCCGTCACTGTTCCCCATGGCGGCTCTCACCAAAGCTGACAGGTACTGAAGCAGGCCATTCTTGCCATACACTACCAACAGCACTGGAGAGACACACTTCTAGACCAAAGTCTATGAGAAACGTCGAGAAAAGGTAAGCCAACAACTTGAACTAGCATAGTAAATGTACGGGGGATGGACTCGATGCCACCACCCGGAGCACAGCTCAGCAGGCCCGCCGATGTCAACACCAAAGGACTTACTTATATTCCAGGAAGATTTCCTCAAATTCAGACAAAATGACATCCAACTCCATGATATCACTCGGTCTCCTTCCTTCCAGACACCAAATACGCATACTTTCAGAGGCATCTACAATATCAAGCACATATCAATTTGTACAGTTGATATCTATAAACTGGCTGGAGGTCCAGGCTCTGAAACCCTGAACAAAAGCAGTCCCACCGGAGTGTGTAGACACAGCTAGAGCCGTAGTCATCCCCTCCTGCACTAGGGCTTCTTTATAGCCATATTGAACTTTCTTACACGTGTTCCCATGACACTGCTATTTCTGTTTTCAGTACCGTTTTTAAACTGGGTAGCACACAGTAGGGGTTTACAATGACTGGGGAAATTGGGAGATATGTATTTTATGACTCAACAACTTGACTCTCTATTCCTCCAAGAAAAGTAGAAACACCTCATAAAATTGGACATAAAAATGTTCACGGGGTGGGGGCAGTTCCTAAAGAGGCTGGAGGTGTAGCCAATGCACCTTCCTAGGATGGGCAATGCCAGGAGCTCAGTCCCCAGCACTGCAAGGGACAGAAAACTGAAAGAAAGGGAAGAGAAAAGCAAAGAAGTGGGGGTGGGTCCTGCAGGCTTTATTTATGAAGCCTGAACCCGAACACTCACTCCTTCCCCACAGCAGAGAGTGAACACTCACTCCTTCCCCACAGTGAGAATGTAGTGAGCAGAGACTGCAGCAGGGAAGCCCGTCTTTAAAGAGAAGATTCATCTTTACTTTTATGATGTAATGAGTCTATGTGAATGTACGCAGGTACCATGGAGGCCAGGAGAGGCACTGATCCTGGAACTGTGGTAATCTGCCTGCTGTGGGTTCTGGGAACTGAACTTTGGGCAGGTGAGAAGGAGAGAAGGAGAGGGGAGAGAATGGGGGGTATGCATGTATACATATTCATTTTTAAAATTTTCACAACAAAATGATTTAAAAAAATATTATTCCAAAGTCATAATTTCTTAATCAAGTGGCACTTTTAGCCAAAGTGGTGGTGCATGCCTTTAGTCCCAGCACTGTGGAGGTAGAGGCAAATGGATCTCTGTGAGTTCAAGGCCAGATGGTCTACACAGTGAGTTCTGGGACAGCTAGAGCTATGCAGAGAGACCCTATCTCAAGGCCCGTCTCAAAAGAAAAAAAAGAAAAAAAAATCCTGTTTATTATTTCAACAACTAAGACAACTTAAAAACAGCCTTTTTCCTGAGACATCCTGTACAAGTGACAAGCCCTAAGGTGTCATCTGTACCTGAATCTGTGGCTCCGCACCTTGGTCTCTTCCTCCTGCCAGGAGACAGCCTCACTTTCTTCCGAGTTTTCTACAAGAAAACAAAACAAATAATACAGCTTTTTAATTTAGGAAAAATTCTCTTCCTTTGAAATTTAAGGATGAGGATAACATTATGAGACCACCCACTGATTTTAGCTGCGATGCTCACTTAGGACTTAGAGAAGATTAATAAACCATCTCAGGCCATGCAGGTCCCAGGATGTGAAGCACCACCACCCAGCACGCTGGGGTGGTGAAGTTTAACTGTGTCTAAGGAATTGTCTAAGAGAGGGCAGCAACGCAAACACTGTGGCTGGCGAGAGGCCTGCTCGAGACCCAATTCCTAATGGATCCTAAAACCAACTCCTGACAGGATCCACCAGGAAGGCCATAGGGTTGTGCTAAGAAGAATTCCAAGATGACTGGCGGGTAGAATACCCTCCGTCTTGAGTAAGTAGTGTCTGGGAACAGAGCAGGATCTGCTCCCTGGGCTCTTAAGTGTAAGAACACTTGTGTAATCTGGAGTGTCTGGCTGGCTTTGCAGGCACCATACTCAGGAGCCATGTGATCAGCACCTGCAGGCACTGAGAGCAACCCCAACCTCCAAAAAGAGACAAAACAGGCCCGTAGTTTTAAAGCTTCAATGAACTGAATTCTACCAACAACTTGAAAACTCTTTAAGGATAAATCGAAGCCACACATGAGCTGTCACACCCAATCAGCTCTTGATTTCAGCCTGAGCACAGATGCCAACTACATTGAAGCTGGACTCTCAGCCTGTGGTAACTAGTCATAAAGCAATTATAAACAAATAGAAAGAAAGTCCCACTATGTCAGATACTGGAAAATGTCTTTTTTTTTTTTTGAGACAGGGTTTCTCTGTGTAGCCTTGGCTGTCCTGGAACTCACTCTGTTGACCAGGCTGGCCTCGAACTCAGAAATCCACCTGCCTCTGCCTCCCAAGTGCTGGGATTAAAGGCGTGCGCCACCACCGCCCGGCCTGGAAAATGTCTTAGGCTCTCTACACTCATCCTAGCAGAGGACAAAAGCAAGCCTGTGATGTCAAAACACCCGGCCAGAAGTCAGGCTGTCTGCTGGGAGAGCGGTTAATACTACTCACACAAGGATGGGACCCAGAGCTCAACATCTCGTAACGCTGTGGGCTATAGCTTCAAGGTCTACACTAAAACTGACACACAAGAAAATGTGGGCCACAAGAAACGTGACCCAGAGTCAAGGCAAAAACAGACCCAAAGATGATCCAGACAACGGCCGGATCCAGACAAAGGCTGAAGCAGCTGTCATCAGGCCTAGGAAGGAACGAGAAGCACAGTCTAACAGAGACCTCCCTGTGGATCAGAAGTCACAGGCAGCACAGCTGTCCCCCAGCAAGGTCTGAGGCGAAGCTGTTCTCTGTCAGTTCCTGCTGCTGCTGGCTGTGACTGGTGTCATAGCCATTTCATCCATCTTTACATCACCCACTGTGTCTAATCTCTCTCTCGATCACAAGAATTCCTATGGTGACATTTGCGGCTACCCATATGAGCAGAATGTGGACAGATCTTTGGGGTGTAATTAAACCACTCCACGTTGGCTTTAATTTAGGTTATAAATGGCAAACCAATGTTGAGGGCTAGGAATATGGCTCAATTTGTATAGAGTGAAGCTCTGTGTTCCACCCCCAACGACACATAAACTTAGCACAGTGATGTGCCCTGCCAGATGGTCATGTCACATGGCAGCAAACAAGCAATGCTGGAGCAATAGCTGACAACTGGCATTTGATTCACAAGTATTTGGCAGAAAGATGGAGAAAGACTCCGTCTGCTGTAAGCCCATCTTCAGTGACACACCTCCTCCAACAAGGCCAAAACCCCTAATCCTCCCACATACCTCCTCCAAGGCCACATCCCCTAATCCTCCCACATACCTCCTCCGAGGCCACGCCTCCTAGCCCTATGGGGCCATTCTAATGGAAAGCACAATATCAGGACTCAGGAGATGGAGGCAGGAAGGCCTTAAGTTTGAGGTCACTGCTAGGCAGTGGTGGCACTTGGGAGGCAGAGACAGGTGGATTTCTGAGTTTGAGGCCAGCCTAGTCTACAGAGTGAGTTCCAGGACAGCCAGGGCTACACAGAGAAACCCTGTCTTGAAAAAGAAAAAAAAAAGAAGTTTGAGGTCATCTCTGGTAATACACTGAGTCTGAGAACGGCCTCGGCTACATGAGACCCTGTCGCAAAAACAAAGCAAAGAGGCTGCAGACACAGAATGGCAGTGTGTGCCTAGCATGTACAAAGCCTGGGTTTATTTCCCATCACACATATTGTGATGGCAAGGTGGCAAAAGCCCGTAATCCCAGGACTCACACTCAGGAAGGCACAAAGATCAGCCCTTCAGGGTAATCCTTGGCTATGAAGTAAGGTCAGTGCTGCCCTGGGCTATCTGAGACCATTTTCAAATAAGCACACAACCCCCAAAACACACACAAAACAACACATTAAAAAAATGTCCAGTGAGTTTTAAAATAGCAATAAAATCATACCCAGTACATAAGTACATATTGGAAGGGTTAGACAGCATCAGTCTCGGGATCCAAGTGCAGTGCCTTATGATCTAAAATATGTATAATAAAAGTTCAAAAAGAGAGCCTGGAGAGACGTCTCGGTAATGAAGAGCACTGGTGGCCTTCCAGAGGACCTAGGTTCAATTCCTAGCACTGGCATGATGGCTCACAACTGTCTGTAAACCCAGTCCCAGGGGACCTGACACCCTCTCCTGGCTTCTGAGGGTACCAGGCATGCATGTGGTGTAATAGACATGCATGCAGGCAAAATACACAGACAAATTAAACAGTTGACAAAGAAGAGTGAGAACTGGACAGAAAATTTGTATTTGCACAATGACTACAATTTTCATGACAGGAGGTATGAGAAGCTCACCAGGTGGTGGGCATCTCATTCCAACCACCACACCACAAATACAGGGAAGCTAAAGTAACGGATCTATTAGCTTAATGTCATCACTCTACATAAACCTCCCCATTGCATCCCACAGAGACACCCAATGATGACTTGCTGATTTAAAGTGATAATAATATAAACAAAATGTCTCCAGGAAACAGACAGCTTAAATCCTCAAGGAGGCAGTGTGGAGCAGCACAAGCCTGCAGTCCTGGTTACTCAGGAGGGCCAGTCAGCACAAGGTCACTTGAGCCACAAGTTCAGGAGCAGCCTGAGTACTATAACAAGACCTGATCTCAAAACCACCAAATCAAAACAAAAAGAAATTCAAAGAACAAAATAAAATGGGTAAGATTGTGATGCTAAAGGAAAAAGAAAAAGAGCCAGTCAGTCTCCTTCGCATAACTGATAGGTCAAACAGCCCAGCGTCCCTTCACGGGAACACCAGCAAAGCACAGCAGGAAGACTGAACTGTACTCAGCTGTACTGCCAGTCACACGCCCCCAACAAGTAGAAACTATAGCCAACAGCAGCCTCAAGCACACAGTAGGAAGACATATCTCAACTGTACTGCCAGTCACACGGCCCCAACAAGTAGAAACTATAGCCAACAGCAGCCTCAAGCACACAGTAGGAAGACATATCTCAACTGTACTGCCAGTCACATGCCCCCAACAAGTAGAAACTACAGCCAACAGCAGCCTCAAGCACACAGTAGGAAGACATATCTCAACTGTACTGCCAGTCACACGCCCCCAACAAGTAGAAACTATAGCCAACAGCAGCCTCAAGCACACAGGGAGAGCTTACTGGGAAAGACCCCGAGGGAGAATAACAGACACAGGCTGTGGTAAGAAGAAAAACCCCAGGTTTATAGGGAGAGCTGACAGGAAATTACCCTTCAGAGGGAGCTTTTAGAAGGGCAGGCCCAGTCGTAGCCAACCACAGTCAGCCTGAGGGGGACAGAACCGCACAGCACCGGCAACACGATGGGCCCATGAAGGGATCAGAATCTCCACTGCTTCATCCCCAGAAGCTGCCTTAAGATAGACACTACACAGCACATGACAGGGCCATGAAGAGAGCATCAGACCTTTCAGGTCCTGAAAAGAAAAGGGGTTTCTGGCTCTTACGGGCTTCAGTTTATGACCTGGAGCATGGAGTGGCCCTAGGACCAGTCTTACCTCAGCTGCAAAGGGAGGGACTACAAGGACACAGCCATGCTTTCCCACCAACTGTGTCCCAGAGCGCTCTCTGCTAGAGCCCTCACAGGGAGCACTCTCTGCTAGAGCCCTCACAGGGAGCGCTCTCTGCTAGAGCCCTCTCAGGGAGCACTCTCTGCTAGAGCCCTCACAGGGAGCACTCTCTGCTAGAGCCCTCACAGGGAGCACTCTCTGCTAGAGCCCTCACAGGGAGCACGGCCTGACCTCTCTGGAAAAAGAGGAAGGCAGCCAGGTCTGTCTATAACCTAACAATATGTGCCTGCTCATGCAGCAAATGGTAATAAAAGTAAGAAAATATTGTTTTGTCTATGTATCCAGACGGGAAGCCTGGGAGTCTGGATAAGAAACAATCCATAAGTCCTCCATCTGTCTCGTGGCCGGGAAGGAGAAGGGGAGGCGGGAAGAGCACACTGCTGTACTGAAAATGTTTTCAGAGACTAGAATGAATCAGTGACCTAAACTATTCAACCAAGTGAATCAACGAACCAGTGTAGAAGAACACAAACCAAGACACTATACTTCAATTACCTTGAGAACAAATACGACCCATAGCATTTTTTTTCTAAGGAAAGGAAATCAAAGTATACGGAAAGATTTTGCTACAGAAAAATCCATCACTGAGCAGGTTTAGAGAAACACACACATACACACACATACACCTAACAATTAATGGAAAAAGAGGCCAAGTACTTGAAAGAAGAGCAATGGGAAAGTTTGGAGGAAGGAAAGGGAGAAACAGTGTGATTTTATTATAATCTCAGAAATAAAAGAAATAATTTTTAAAAATAACCCCATCAATGCACCGACATTGTACTTTTCACCAATAGATACAATGGCCAGCGTGCAAGCACTAGTTAATTAAAAGGATGCTGTGGAAGTCTTAGTGACAAGGGATGGTGAGGGGAGTGCAGGGAAGAACCACAGAGTGCGCCCAGGGCTATGGGGCTGTAGATCAATTTATCTTCCTCTCTAGATCTTCCAGGTTTTTCTAAAGGAAATATTGCTTTCTGTGATAAAAGCCCTAAACCTATTTTAAAATAAGAACTCTTTATTTCCTCCCTAATCTTTTTAATGAACTCTTCTCTCCCTGAGGGCGGAGGCAAACACTGCTCACCAGTTGACTTTGGGTTGCTGGAGTCTCTTCTTCTGCAGAGGACTGAGCCCTGCGGAGTCTTGTCCTCCTGGGAGTGACCGGCTTGGCTGGCCTCTCAGGGGACGAGGATGAGGCTGCAGGAGCAGCCTGGGGCTGCCCTGACCTTCGTCCTTTGGCAGATGCCGTTCTCCTTACACTGTCTTCAGAGGAGGCAGCCTCATGACTGATGGACTCCAGCTTTCTCCTTGGCTATGAAGAAAACAGCATGCTAGCTTACAAAAGTCAAATCCTGTGACTCTTCTAACATCCCGTTTCTCATTTGGAAACATCGATGACTATGGCATGTAGAAGACAGCGTGACTAGGGCCACCTAACTCTCTCTGCCTTTGTGAACCACAAACTGAGCACATTAGCAGATGCTATAGAAACTGACTGGGTAAAGAGGGATCTGAGAATTCTTTAACACTTGAGACAGAAAACTATCTTTCCTGGGCCAGTCTGATACACAGCAGGGAAAGGCACCTGCCACCAAGACTGATGGTCTGAGTCAATCCTGAGACCTGTGGGCTGCAAGTGAAGAATGACCTCCACACTCAGTTCCCTATACGTACCCACATATGAATGCATGTACATTCATACATACATACATACATACATACATACACAAAATAGATGATAAACTTCCTTTACTCTAAAAAGCATTTCTAGTTTAAAAAATACTGCTACAGGACATTTTTCTCTGTTCGCATGTACTCCAGTAAAACACAAAGTATCTTCTAATTAGGACAGAAGGTGGAACACTCCCATACCTTTTTCCTGCTGAGCTTTATAGGCTCACTTCCACTTGCTTCATTTTCAGAAGAGTTCAAGCTGTGACAGACAACAAGCCATCAGTGTCTCATAACGCTTTTCTACCCGCTGCTCCTGCAGGAAAACAAGCTGAAGGCACTGAGTTTCCTACCTCGTGGGTGGGTGGGCCTGTCACCTTTGATTGGCTGCCCATTTCCCATGTGTGCTCACATCGGGGTTCCCTAGGCAAGTGAGTAATCATGGTCCAGAGTGGTCAAGTCTGAGAACTGTGCTTCACAACACTGTGTGTGGCGTTGGGACAATGTCTGCTGCGTGTAGAACACAGGAGACCCTGTACTAATTTAAAAGCCTCGGGTAGGTGGACACAGGCAGACTGGGGAGTAGAAGATTTAAGAGCAACAACCAAAGCTAAAGGCTTCAGATCTAGCAGAGAAGGCCTCAGATGCAGGGCCTCTCCATGACAGACCAGCTAGCCAGGAGGCTGGGGAGGGATGGAGGGAAGAAGGGAGAGAGAGAGAGAAAGAGAGAGAGAGAGAAGAGGCAGAGATGCAAGAACAAACAGTTGAACACCCTGGGGTAAATGTGCCAATGTCACTGAGGCCTCTTGGGCTCCTGAGACATGCTAAGCTCGCCACATGCCTCCTGGAGCCTCAACTTCCTTTTGTACTTATATGCAAACCCTGCCTCACCTTGCTAAGGCCTTCCTTTGGTGGCAGTGCCATTAACCCCTGTCAATCACTGGGGTTAATGACCACTAACCCCAGATCAGCCTGGCTGGCAGCTCTTCTCCAGCATCACTCAGACCTACTGGTATGCATCTCGACTATGCCTCACACCCATTCACTTCCCTTCATCGTTGAGATAACTGCCCACCTTCCCCACCCCAACTGTGCAAACGTGTTGCCACTGGTCTCTCAAATGCCCCTCCTACCCACATGAAGAGCTGGCTATAATTCCAGTGTCGACTGATGCGGAGAAAGGAGGCTCCCAGGGCCTCCTGGCCAGCCAGTTTGGCTGAATACATGAGGTCCGGGTTCAGTTAGAGACCATGTCTCACAAAAATAAGATAGAAAGCAATAGAGGAGGACACCCAGGGTCATCCTCTGGCCTCCACCCCCACCTCTCTCTCTCTCTCCTTCTCTCTCTCTCTCTTCCTTGCTCTCTCTCTCTCTCTCACACACACACAGAGCTTAACGTAAGAAACCTATACTTTTACATATATAATTTACTACAACAGATAAAATGAAAGGCCCTGTTTAGTAATTACCAAACAAACAAAAATATTGATAAATAACCTTGGAATAAACCCAAGAAAGATTTAAAATCTAAATAATAATTTAATAACTTAAGACATCACTAAAGGCTAGAGTCTTTGAACCCATGAACAGATACTAGCTCATCACCACACTTAAAAACTTAAAAACTGTAACCCAACTAAAGACGAAGCACACTAAGGTAAGTAGGTGCCAATTATAACTATAATCGGTAATAACAATTACAGAAAATGTACATTGCTGTGTACCAGTTAGATCTTTTGAGGACAATCATAGCAATCTGGCTCAAAAGATGCTGAAATGATTTTAGTTTTCTTAGCTTCTATAAAAAAGTAACTGTTTAAGGGCTGGATGTGGCTCAGCGGTTGCGAGCACTTGCTCTTCCTGAGGACCTGAGTTCAGTTCCAAGCTCTCATGTCAGGAGACTTAGAACCATTTGCAACTCTGGCTCTGTGGGATCTGCGTCTCTGGGTTCATCAGGCGCCTGCGCTCTCTTGCACACCCCCACACAGAACCCTCTAAAACAAGCAAGCCAACGGGAAGCCAGCTGCTGGAGATGGAGCCTTACTGTCTGCTCTCCTTCCCTCTGTGGGTGGCTGGGGAGGTGGAGGACACACAGGATTTGGATAGCTCATCTTCTGCGTAGATAGCAGTACTGTGCAGAGGAGGGTCTGCAAAGACAAAAACAGGATATTTTGTTTAAATGGCCAAAAAAGCCAAAGTCAGTTTCATAGGCTACTTCCAAATATTTTTTTAACTTATACCTCGGTAATAGAAAACCTTATTGCCAATAAAAGCATGTTTTCAGGTGCTGCAGAGGTGGCTCAGTGCTTGAGAGCACTTGCTCTGGCCAAGGCACCCACATGGCAGCTTACAATGCTCTGTAACTCCAACTCCAGGGCATCCAACGTCCTCTCCTCGCCTTTGTGGGCACCGTGCATGCACATGGTACATATATGCAAAATACTTGTACCCACAAAATAAAGTAGATCTAAACAAAACTTTTTAAAGTAGTGTTTTCAAATCATTGATCTGTATTCCAGTGTATATCAGTAGAAATGTTTTCAGAACACAAATGAACGGGAATGGGACCTAGCATGGCCCTTCCTCACTGCCACGTTAGCATACCTAGGCAGCCACTGCACTATTTATTAACTGCTCAGGCTCACAGTGTGCACCTCTCCGGCTTCATTTAGCAGGCAATGGCTGTGAGCACAAAGTCTACCCCTACAGGGAAGCACCATCCTCTCACCTCCCATCCTGTCAGGCTCACCTAGACGGCAAGAGCTTTTACCCTAGAGCAAGGGTAAAGACGGCAGAGAAAGCGGGTCCTCAGGCTGCTCCTACCTGCTTGAGAAGACAGTAAGAGACTGACTGCACTGTGGGGAGGGAGCAGTGGCAGGGGATGGAAAATCTGAAGGGGCAAAAGAGGTGTGGAGTCCTGACACACCTGAACTACTGAGAGATGGGAAGACGAAAGCAACCATTTTTCTCAAATGCTGGCATGATATACAAACTTAATAACCTTTTTCCCCAAAATAAATAGCAACTTGAATACTGAACAAGTCAACTGCGTGATTTTAAGGTTGATAAAACATTCCATGATGCCCTCAATGGTATTTATCTATTCTATATCTGGGGGTGGGGGTGGCCATCAGTGGATGCACAAGGACAAATAAACCATCTTGAATTTCTACAAGTAGTTAGCTTTAGCAACTTATAACAATAGAAGACAAAATATTCTAAATATGGGTGGTAGCCAAAAAAGAGATACTTCTTCAGTAAAGATTTATAACCAATTAAGAGCACGTCACAAGACCTTGATGGTGACTAGAGAGATGGCTCAGCACTCAATTCCCAGCAACCACATGGTGGCTCACAACCATCTGTAATGGGATCGGATGCCCTCTTCTGCTGTGTCTGAAGACAGCTACAGTGGACTCACATACATAGGATAAATAAATCTTTAAAAAACTAAAAAAGCTCTTGCGCTTGCCTTCCTGCCCCCATTCTCTGCCCATTTCCTGCTTCCGCTCTCTGCCCATTCCCTACTTCCTCTCTCTGCTCATTCCCTGCGCGCGCGCACACACACACACACACACACACACACACACACACACACACACACACACACACGCACACACACACACACACACACACACACACACACACACGCACACACACGCACACACACGCACACGCACGCACCCCCACCATGTGCTCATGGCCGGCCTCTACTCCTCTACTTCTCTACTCTCTCTGCCTTTCTCTGCCTCTACTACTTTAACTCCCCTACCCAGGCCCTGAATAAACTCTATTCTATACTTTAAAAAAAAAAAAAAGAAGACCCTTGACGTCATTACAGAAATGTACATGCAACCACGAGATACATTTCACATCCCTTAGATAATTATAACCAGAAGAAATAGGGAGAAAGAAAATGACAGAAAGAAAAGAAAGTCAAAATTAACAAATTAACAAGTCTAGATAAGCTCAGGGCATGCACACTGATGGTCACATATAAAATGTGTCAGCGGCTGTGGGACACAGCACCAAGGATTCCTCAGAAACGTAAGCCAACCACAGTATAACCCACACATACCCAGGGACCCACCTCCACTGGTCCACAAGTGGACAATGAATTCAGCTTTTGTAGGTTTTTGTTGGTAGTCCAGGCTATGTACCTGAGAATGACTTTTGTCCTCTGAATTTTACTGTCTACGTTGGGCCCTATTTGGCCCTATTTAGCCTTGAGGCCTCGAGCCTGGCTCGAGTTTTGTATACTGTCTCAGTCGCTTCCATACTGGAGTGACTCAACAGGACCTGCTTAAGCCTACCTTTGCCTAGCTACTGCTGACAAAGAGTAACTTTGTTGGCTCTGTCAATCACCCCATACCTTTCGTCAACTTTCCCCTCCTCCCTCCTACGTCATCTCACCTCAGCAGAAAACTCCATCTCCTCTCTCAGCCCTTTATAAAGAGAAGATTGATCCTGCTTTGACAGACTCCCGGCTTGGGGTAGTTATTCTCTGGACCGCAGGAGATCCGAGCTGCGACACTCACCATCCCGCTCAGCCCCGTGAGGCTGGGCTGGACCCCATTCTCATTCTCTCTCTCTCATTCTCTCATTCTCTCTCTCATTCTCTCTCTCTCTCTCTCTCTCTCTCTCTCTCTCTCTCTCTCTCTCTCTCTCTCTCTCTCTCTCTCTCTCTCTCTCGCCTGGTTCTGCCGGCAGAGAGCTGGGCATGCCTCCACCTCCCAAGTACTATGATTACAGTGTGCTGCCATATTTGGCTGAAGTCAGGTTTACAAAGACAGTCCTGTACCATATGCCAGACCCTGCGGTCAATCCACCACAGACACAAACCAAGACAAGAGGCAGTTTGGAAACTCGATGAGAGGGAGAAACCAAAAGGCAATAATCCAAATGAAATGAGGCAGTCACAAGAGGACACGTGTGCTGGGCAGTTTTATAACTCTAGACACAAGCGAAAGTCATGAGAGGAGGGGTCTTCAATTACAAAAATGTCTCCATGAGATCCAGCTGCATCAAGCCTGTAGGGCATTTTCTTAATGAGTAATTGATGGGGGAGGGCTTGGCTCATTGTGGGTGATGGTACCCCTGGACTGGTGGTCCTGGTTTCTATGAGAAAGCAGGATGAGCAAGCTATGAGAAGCAAGTCGGTAAGCAGCACCCCTCCATGGCCTGCATCATGCTCCTGCCTCCAGGTTTTGGTGCTGTTAGGAGTTCCTGTTCCGTCTTCCTTTGATGAGGCACAGGATAAGGGAGTGTAAGTCAAATAAACCCTTTCCTCCCCATGTAACTCTGGCCATGGTGTTTCATCAGTCATACTAACCCTAAGACAGTAAGCAGCTTCCTCTTACATGAGGTTCCCAGAGACACTGCCAGGGATGTGCATCACACGGGGTGTGACAATAGGGAGTTGTTTAAAGGCTAGAGGCTGAGTTAAGAAAGCTGAAAGGGTTCTGGAGATGAACAGTGCCAGGCGGCTTACTATCACATTCCTAGGGTTCTGGAGATGAATGGTGCGAGGCGGCTAGCCATCGCATTCCTAGCTGCCACAGAACTGCTCATCTAAAACTGCCCTGGCTGGGCGGTGGTGGCACACACCTTTAATCTCAGCACTTGGGAGGCAGAGGACCTAGGATTTCTGAGTTCGAGGCCAGCCTGGTCTATAGAATGAGTTCGAGGACAGCCAGGGCTACACAGAGAAACCCTGTCTCGAAAAACAAAACAAAACAAAACAAAAAAGGGCTGGTGAGGTGGTTCAGTGAGTAAAAGCACCAACTGCTCTTCCAAAGGTTCTGAGTTCAAATCCTAGCAACCACATGGTAACTCACAACCACCCGTAATGAGATCTAATGCCCTCTTCTGGTACATCTGAAAATAGTTAGTGTATTTATTTATAATAATAAGTAATCTTTGGGCCGGAGCAAGCAAGGACTGAGCAAGTGGGGTCTACCGGCTGACCAGAGTGAGCAGGGTTGAACGGAGCGAGCAGAGGTCCTAAAAGTCAATTCCCAACAACCAGATGAAGGCTCACAACTATCTGTACAGCTACAGTGTGTACTCATATGCATAAAATAAATAAATAAATCTTAAAAAAAAAAACTGGTCTATCTACAGAATGAGTTCCAGGATAGCCAGGGCTACACAGGGAAACCCTATCTCAAAAAACCTATATAAGTAAATAAATCTAGACAGACAGACAGACGACAGATCATTTTATGTCCTAGATCTACTCTATATGCATACAACACTACAATGAGAGATTATTTTATATTCACAAGGCTGGCTAGAATAAAAAAGATAGACAGACTGTTAATACCAGAGTTGCTATAGGACTCAACAATTCTCCTAGGGGTTTGTCTCAGAGAACTGAACAGATGTCCACACCCCATCCATACCCACACACAAAAACCTTAACATGAGTGTTCACAGCAGCACTATGATCAAGAAAAAAACACCCCAAAACCCAAAGCCAATTGAGCATTATTGAGCCAAAATGTAAGGGTGAAGTAAGTACGTGAAACAACCTTGAAAATGTTATCCTAAGTCATAGAATCCCACCAGAACAGGGTAGCTGTTATATTAGTCTATACACATGAAATGTCAGAAGAGAAGAATCCAGAGACTGGAAGTAAATTTATGGTGTCCAGGGATCAAAGAAAGGGAGAGGGGGCCGACTGGTATCAGGGGGTTTCTTCTAGGCTGAATACATTTTGGAATTAGATAGTGAATGGCCACAGGACTCTTGTTAAGCATTGTTGTTTCCAGTCATGAACAGGGATGTGGGACACTGACCGAAGGTTTCGTAAGGTTCCTCTTCTTCCTCGAGTTCTCCCAGTATGCTTGAGACACCAGTATTATTAGAGAAGTCAAACACATTCTTGGGCTTGGGCTTTGGACCAGCTTTCTAAAAGTGAATAAAAGCAATCACTGAAACGGCAAGTGCTTTACAGTTCAAACTCCCCTCCTCGGGACTGTTAGCTAGCCTTGCAGTCCGTGGAAACTTCGCCTATTCTGACGTTGGAGGGCGGGGTTGGGTGAACATTTCAATGGAGACCAGAGAGTAGATATCTAGGCTCTGCGGGCCCCTAGCCTTCTGTGCTGTTACACACAGAGGCAGATACTGACGAGTCAGGAAGGAACGGACAGGACTGTGTTCAACAGAACCTGACTGAGGGTTTCCTATCATTTTCATTCGTCACTCGTAAGTCAGTGTTTTTTTGTTGTTTTGTTCTGTTTTTTATTTTTATTTTTTTAGACAAAACTGCGTTTTGTAAGCTGAGTATGTAAGCTGGCCTTGAACTCAACTCACAGAAGTCCTCTCAAGTGCTAGGATTATAATAAATAGGTGGGAGCCATCATGTCCACCTTACTTAAATCATTTTAAAATGCAACCAAACCAATCCAAACAACCCGACAAAACCCCTGACATCCTTAGTTCACAGGCTGTACAAAGACAAATGCAGGCTACATTTGGCCCACAGGATTTACCTAAATCCTCGGTATAGGGGAAGCTATGATCCTCCCCCCACCAGAAAAGGGGCACGTGCCCCAAAGCTCATAAGCAGTTTTGAATGCACACCAGGTGAAGCATCTTTCTACGGGGACAGATACTAGGGCTTACAGTTCAATCTAGTTCAATACGCAGATTAAATCCTAAATCCCGATGAAAGAGCAAAAGTCTTCTATGGTGGCTTACAAACCACAAGAGGGTATTATTACTAACAGATAAGAGAAGTCTGGGAGATATGAAAGATATGCAAATATGTCTGCCGGACAAAACCCCAGCCTCATTAACAGAGTGCTACATGGAGAGACGCCAACAACCAGCAGGTTTGCATTCAAGCCAAAGCATCCTTCACGTGGGAGGCAACTACCTCTCAGAGGGAGGACTTGAAGGCTGAGAATAACCATTGCAGAACCTGGCTTTGAGAAATCCCCCCAGGGCACAATTTAGCCACTCTGAGAAGTGGTGGGCTGGAGAAAGGAGCAGGGGGTGCCCAGGAGGTATGCCAGGGATTCTCCACAAAGCAGGAGCATTATCCAAGGCTAGAGTCAGCTCAGCAGGGAAGGGAGCCTGCCAGAGACAAGGAGAAAGCCAGGGACAGACTGAAAGCTCTCTGAAGGGCTAACCCTGAACTTGAAAAGGAAACGCACTCAGCCACTAACTTGAAATGGAATCGATAAGGTCTTGAAATTAGCAATCAATAACAGGCATTTCCTGAAGAAAAATAAAACTATATATGAACCAAGAGGAATACTATAAACTCGCATACAGCTGTTAAAAACTCTATCACGGAGAAACTGCTGTAAGTGGAAAAAATGACATTTCAGGAACATTATAAAGCTTTTACATGATGTCAAATAACTGAATAAAAATAGAAACTAGGTTCAGAAGAAAAGATGGCTTTAAAATGTTAACAAAGTTCCTTTTCTCCATCATTCTGGATAAAACACATTTTAAAGCTGCTATAAAAAAAGTATGTGGGGCTGGTGAGATGGCTCAGCGGGTAAGAGCACCGACTGCTCTTCTAAAGGTCCTGAGTTCAAATCCCAGCAACCATATGGTGCCTCACAACCACCCGTAATGAGATCTGATGCCCTCTTCTGGTATCCAACGACAGCTACAGTATACCTATTTATAATAAATAAATCTTTGGGCCGGAGCGAGCAGGGAGAGCAGGGACTGAGCAAGCAGGGTCTACCGGAGCAAGTGGGGTTGACCGGAGCGAGCGGAGGTCCTAAAAGAAGTCAATTCCCAACCAGATGAAGGCTTACTCTCTCTGTACAGCTATCTGTACAGCTACAGTGTTTATATACATAAAATAAAAAATCATTTTTTAAAAAAAAGTCAAGTGTGGAGGCAGAGGCTAAGGTGGTGATGGTGGCCCAGCACGGGGAGGGGGGGCTAAGGGAGGAGTGGAGGGGGGAAATGCAGGTGGATTTCTAGACTGGTCTACAGAGTGAGTTCCAGGGCAGCCAAGGCTATAGAGAAACCTTGTCTCAAAAAAAAAAAAAAAAAAAAAAAAAGAAAGAAAGAAAAAAAAGAAAAGAAAAAAAGGAAAGAAAGAAAAAAATTGTTAAGAAAAGCCTTATGAAAATGTGATTTCCCCCAAAATAATGGCTTTGCTTTCAATGGCTTAAAAAAAAAAAATCACATTAACAAAGACTGCTTACCTGTTTCCTGGAATATGTGCTTCCCAAAGTGTTCTTTAAACATTTTGCACTATTAAAACATAGATGACAAAAATTTAAAAGGTAATTTAGCAAACATTTTAAGCAACTGGGGAAGAACTGTAAGCTATGATCCTTCCCAGGCACGCCTTTCCAAATTATCTTCATTAATCCTCACCCAGCAGAACTAAAGCTGGGGCAATAAATCACTGGGGGGGAGGAGGAGGGAGAGGGAGGGAGGGGGGCACCTATCACTTTTAAAACCATCTCTGTTGTGTGTATTAGGTTACAACATAAAAGATTTATCATCACCCACTCCCTAACCCTAACCCCAGTAATAATCCTGGACTAGGCCAGGATTTCCCATTTCTAGCCAACTCCGGCTTTAGTTGATTCTCAGACCTGCACAGCATTTGCTTTGTGATAACTACTGACTGTGGTTCTGGGTTCAGAAAGCACAAGTGACTTCTGAATGGCCCCCTTGAAACAGAAGTAGGTGGGAAAACCTGGAGGCATAAATTACTTAGCCTCAACTCCTTCCACCTGTTTCTTGTGTGCGCTCCAAAAACAGAGACATTTCCTTCTGGCTTTGGGCTGGAGTCCTGGAGCAGCTTCCAAAACGAAGGAAATCTCTACAGTAACCATTTCTATAATCTCTGCTGTACACATCTGTCTGTTTTAGTTGTGATGATGAACAGATTTCATAAATTCCAAACCTCAAGATGTTGAAACAACAAAAACCACTGGTTTAGCAGATCAAGTTTTAAGCTCCTTTCCTTGCCCTACGGTGGTGGCGCAGGCCTTGAATCTCAGCACTTGGGAGGCAGAGGCAGGTGATCTCGGAGTTTATGGCCACCCCGGTACAGAGCTCCAGGACAACCAGGGCCACACAGAGAAGTTCTGTCTCGAAAACCCAAAAAAGTTAAAAGCACAAACCAGCATGCCCTCATAAGATCCTTTGCCCTTTTTAAATCTTCCTCCCCACTGCTTACCGAGTGTGGATTCCCCCACCATCTGTGTCCAGTGATAGCTACAAGCACCATCTTCCATAGGCAATCTACCCACGGAAGACTTCCTACGCAGAGGAGACCTTTCTAATCTAAATCTCTACTAGGCTTTGGATGCACGCCAGACATTCCCAGAATATCCTTCGCCAGGAGTTGGTCGAACTAACCTTTCAGGGCCGCTTAGTAACCTCTTTTCAGACGCACATCTCTTTATAATAAAAAGATTCACGACGCACCCTGAATGTCCTTTAGGCATTTAGGCAAGGCCAGCCCAAGCCCTAAACAAGCGGCTGCTTGGTTCCTCGCTGGAGATTTGGTTTTCTATTACGAAAATAGCTGAGTCTTGGAAACAAAGAGCAATGATAACAGACCAGAAATAATATTAAATATCTGCTTGTCACATGAAGCGAAGCTGGTGTCTGAGTTCCTCTACCACACAGCTTGACTCCTGGAACTCTTTTATCTCCTTCCCACGGCTCTAGGACCCGCGGCTGTGGGAATCGAGGCCGGTTCAGCGAGTCTCTGGGAAGGGTGGAGCACATCCCGAGCGGGATTTCGGGGCAGCAGCACTTACCCCAGGTTCCCCGAGTACCTCAAACTTCTTGGTGCCGCCATCCTACCGCTCACTCCCAAAGCCAGGGACACCAAAACTCGAGCCTAGCCCGCCTTGGTCGGAACAGCCAATCAGAGCCTAGTCCTCTCTATGCTCCGCCCTTTCCGGGGCGGGCCCAGGGGGGCCCTCCTGGGCGAGAACAAATCTAGGCCTGGATAACACCCTGCAGCGGAGCGGAGTCTGCTTAGCTGCTCCGGGCTGTGCCTCCCGCCCGAGCCCAACACCACCGTTCCGGAAATTTAGAACGCCCCGCCCTGATGGGCGGGGAAATTACCCGGAGCTGGTGAAGGGAAAAGAGGACCCGAGCCAGCCGCCGGCGGATCAGAACTCCTGGGCTTCCGGGCGGGTTGTTAGCTGATGGACAACTGTCAAGTCCTTGGCGTGCTAAATGCAGCTGCTGCTTTTAGCTCCCTGTAGCAGCTAACTGTTGCACGTAACACGATATTTGTCTTCCCTTCCAGGTTCTTTGTAATCTGGGAAGGTCCCTTCTGGATCCATATTCATAATTTTTTTAGTTTTTTTTTTTGTTTTAATTTTCTTGTGGTACAAAATGAAAAATTGATTGAAAGGAATCAAAGATGTAAGGAGGTAAAACGGCGAAACTCAGAAGAAAACTGAGTCAAAACGTTGGACTTGGCAATGATTCTTTTTTAAGATTTATGTGTATGAATGTTTTGCATATATATGCAAAAATGTTATAAATTTATATATTATACACACACACACATATATATGTATATATGTACGTCACATGTGTGCCTGGACCCTGCAGAGGTCAGAAGAGGGCATCGGATACTCTGAAACGAGTTACAGATGGCTGTAAGTCTGGGAATCGAACTCTGGTGTCTTTGGCAAGAGGCTCCAAATGGCTGAGTCATCTCTCCAGTAACAATGATTTCTTGGTTGACCTAAAAGCACAATGGTGATGAGAAAAACTAGCGATGGGGGCAGTGGGAGAGATAGATGGTTGCGCAAAGAAGGTAGATGTATTTAAACACTTAAAAAATAATTAGAATGAAACTGAAATGCCTAAGTTTATGTTATATATTTTATCACAATGAAAGTATGCATGCAAGCTAGGCAGTGGTGGTGCGTGCCCTTAGTGCGTGCATAGGCAGCAGCAGATAACCTGGTCTACAAAGTGAGTTCCAGGACCACCAGGGCTATACAAGGGAACCCTGTCTCGAGCAAAGGATATTTAACACTGTAAAAATAAAATACAAACGCCTATATTACTGAATTAGGTCATAAAATGTTGGGCTGAAAAGATGGCTCAGCAGTTAAGAGCACTGACTGCTCTTCTGAAGGTCCTGAGTTCAAAACCCAGCACCCACATGGTGGCTCACAACCATCTGTAATAAGATCTGATGCCCTCTTCTGGTGTGTGTCTGAAGTCAGCTACAGTGTACTTACATATAATAAATAAGTAAGCCTTTTAAAAAAATGTTATAGTTCTCAGACTCTCCCATGAATGGTCCTTTTCCCAACCATATGTTTTTTATTTGTTTTTAGCATTGTTATGCTTTTCAGCCTTGATATGCCTCTGTGTATAATCATCATATATTTAATCATCATATATTTCTATCTCCATAAATAATGTTTGGTAGGTTTTCTGCAAGTACCCTAACCAAAGCCACAATTTTCAAGTGTCCACATCTGCATGCAGCTGTAGTTCATTCATGTTGCCTCTGGAATTCATTAAGTAACTATTTGTATCATTTTTATACTACTGTGCTATGGATATGTCAGTTATTTCTACTTACTATTCTCAACAGCACATCACCACAAATTCTTATGCCCATCTTCCAGGGCATTTGTCTGGGAATATCTAGGGACAGTCAGTAGAGATACCACTATGTAAGATGTAGTCACGGTCAGCTTGGCGTGATGCCAGTTTTTGTACATTACTTTGTGAGCTGTAGACTGTTTTAATTCACCTCTCCCACGACTCTGCATACTTGGTAAATTTTAAAGAATTTTACATCACTTATGTACTGAGATGAAATGCTTATGTCTATGATTTGCATTTCCTTCAAGCAACCCATCTGCTCATTGCTTAGAGGTTCCTCCTGTTTCCTCTGCAGTGAAGTGTGTGTCCACAATTACTCAGAAATCTTTTGGGTGACTGCCACAGAAGGGTAAATCACCTTGAGGGCGTTGAAGGAAGTTCCTCATGGATTGGCAGAAATGGGCTTCCTGGAAGCACAAAAAGCTGGCTCGCTTTGGAGAGCGGAGGCAAGTCCATTTTCTGGGAAGGGGGATGTGGATAAGCCTCTATGCTTTGTAGATATGGGAGAAAGAAACCACTCAGGTGCTAAAACGGGAAGGGGACTCCTCCCTCAGTGGAAACCAGCAAGACTCATCCAAATAGGTTTAAATCATTAAAGTTCTAAGTTTGTGTTACCGAGAAGTCCAAGGATAGGATGCATGTCACACTGCTTTCTCAGTCTCATCCCAAGGTTTGAGAGGTCACTGGAGCTCTCAGGACATTTTCTTGACTTCTCGTCAACCTTAACCTCAGGCTGAGTTCTATACTACCACCACCACCACCACAACCTCCACCACCACCATCATCACCATCACCACAACCACCACCACCATTACCACCACCACCATCACCACCACCTAGATTTGCTATAGCCCAGGCATTGTTCTAAGTGTTTAATTTCTATCAGCTCATTGAATGCTCTAAGTAACCCTGTGTGGTAGGCACTATTACTCCATTTTACATCTGTCAACATTAAGGAACAGCCCCGTCAATAGCTAACAGGTCTGTATGCCTTTGCCTGAGCCAGGGGTCTGGATCAGGTCTGTACCTGGCAGCTATGCTGTGTCTCAGGTTTTGAATTCTACCATTCATTCATTCATTCATTCATTCAGTGGGAAAGCCCAGAATCCTCAGGAAAAGGCCTGACATACATGTGCCTGTCTATGTCACTCAAGATCTTTCATAGGCCCTGCCTGCATGCTAGGCAAGCACCCTACAATGGTGTTACCTCCCAGGCCCTCTTTTTCCTTTTAATTTGAAATGTATTCTCACTTAAGTTGCTCAGGCTGCCTTTGAACTTGTGGTCCTCCTGCCTCTGCCTCCTGACTAGCTGGGATTACAGGCTTGGGCCGCCAGGCCAAGTCAGAGTACTAATTGAAACGTCAGATATGAACTAACAGCCTTTATGAGCACTTAGACATGTCCGCATTAACCATCACGCTACTCAAAGCCAGTTCTTGTGGCTGGGGATAGACAATCTGCTCCCTAGCCTCCCGGAATCACATAGGCTCCCACAGGAACTGGGTGCTAGGTATGAAGTGGGAAATGAGGAAGTAGATGCTTTGAGACAGACAGACAATTCAAGCTGGTCACAGGAAAGCTAAAATTCCCAGCTACGTATTTGAACACCTGGCCTCAGCTTTGCTCCACTCTATGATGCTAATTTTCTTCAACATTCATAGAGCATCTCCAGTTGAGGGAGCAGAGATAAGAAGGCAGGAGCTCTTAGGTGATGTCCAGGGTGGTCATGGCATGGTTAAAGCAGGCCAGTGTCTAACACAGACTTCTGTTAGGCTGACTGTATGAGAGAGCAGGCATAGCAATTCAACCTGGAAACATGATTTACACGTTTCTTTTGGCTGTCTGTGTTGATGATGAAAACCAGAGTGCTTGAGCCTCCAAAGAGGAAAAGCCAGGTTACAGCCCAGCTTAGGGCAGGAAGAAAGGGACAGAAGAGCTCACTCACCCTAAGGCGTGAGCAGAAATGAGGTGCTATAGGGTGGCTGATTAGCAGAAGGGCCAGGAGAGAGGAGGAGGAACTACAGCCAAAGAGGCTCCAACAGTGAGGAACATCCCAAGAAGGGAATGGTGGGCTGTGTTGTAGGGAGGTCATGGCCAGTGTTTTCTAGTTCAAGATGGCAGCTCTGTTGGGCCATGCCTTTCCCACCGCTGTCAGCCTTTTGTAAATATTAGCTGACTTCACCAGCTTTGATGCACAGTAGCTCATGGGTAATGAATGGAAATTCCTGGGCTGGAGAGATGGCTCAGTGGTTAAGAACACTGACTGCTCTTCTGAAGGTCCTGAGTTCAAATCCCAGCAACCACATGGTGGCTCACAACCACCTGTAATGAGATCTGACACCCTCTTCTAGTGTCTGAAGTACCTACATATAATAAAATAAATAAATCTTTAAAAAAAAAACAGGAAAGAGAAAAAGAAAGTTCCTGTTTACGGGGGGGTGGGGTGGGGTGGGGAAGTGGAGGAGATAAGAGTGGAAAGGGGCAGAGGACCCAGAGGAGGAGACAGTGGTGTTGCCTCAGTCCAGAGTGGCCTGGAACCATGGGAGCAGGCTTTAATGACATCTGAGAACAGGTTATTGTAGGACAGGTTGTAGAAGTTTAAATCGCATATTCTTATGTTTAGAAAATTGAAGAAAAGGCTGTTGCTGTTATAATACAAAGGAAAATAAGTCGTCTCCTAGTATGTGCTTATTAATTCTAACACTTGAACGACTGACAACGGAGGAGAATCTCAAGCCTTATGCCAGCCTGAGCTACAGAGCAAGGGTGTCTCACAAAACAAAACCAGTCAGGCAAGGTGGGATCTCTTTAATTTCAAGAGCAACCTGATCCATACAGTAAGTTCCCGGTCACCAGAGGAGCTATATATTAAGATCCTATCAATAAAGGAAGAAAGGAGGGAAGGAAGGAAGGAGAAAGGGAGGGAGGGAGGGAAAAAAGGAAGGAAGGAGGAAAGGAGGAAGAGAGGGAGGGAGGGAGGGAAAGGAGGAAGGAAGGAAGGAAGACCTAAAAGCAACTAAAAGCAAAACAACAAACACCACAAAGCCCCTGGAATGCTTGAGATAAACTGAGTGTGTGTGTGTGTGTGTGTGTGTGTGTGTACTTCCCCATGAAAACTCGTCTTCCCTGTAGAGAAGTTTGATGTATACAATGGCCCATATCCTAAATTTGTAGCGAACGTTTAAATGGGGGTTGTTATTTCCCCTTTAGGACTATGAGGATGATAAGAACATGGGGACACTGGGTAGGACAATGAAGGGCAGAAAACAGCTGTCAGATTTTTCTGCTCAGCAGTGTCCACTAGAGGGCAGAAAAAGAAAGAGACTGGAGACTTCCAACTGTAACTGGAGATGTGAGCTGCTTCCACCATAAATATCAGTTAAGGTTAAAGACTGACTTGCTTAACTCTTTCTCCCCTTTACATGAAATCTATTCTTCAAGAGCTTAGGAAAGGCCTTTCTGTTACTATCCCTTTAAAAGTGTGATCTCCTTTCTTTCATCACACACACACACTTTCTTTCCTCTCTCTCTCTCTCTCTCTCTCCCTCTCTCTCTCTCTCTCTCTCTCTCTCTCACACACACACACACACACACACACACTTTCCTCTCTCTCACACACTCTTTCCTCTCTCTCTCTCTCTCTCTCTCTCTCTCTCACACACACACACACACACACACACATACACACACACACACAAACTTTACGTATAGAGTATAACATAGCTGCCCTTGCCCTCACTGCCATAGCTGGAGACGATTTTGAGGTCCCGAGCCTCCGGCTTCTACCATGCCAGGTGCAGAGTCTGGTTCTATACCATGGGAAGGAAGAGAAGACCCCCAGTGTTCTGGTCTGTTATTTACCTTCCTACAGCGCTTCCTCAGCCCTGAGTAGGCGCCAGACTTCCAGTCTCACAAATAAAGGCTTTTATCTATTTCAAACAGGCCAACCGCTGACTGTCTGTAGTTGTGACATTGCAAAACAAGTTGCAGTCCTCAGGAGAGCCAGGGAGGGAGGGGCACTTGCCCATGGTTGTTCCCTTTAAGAGGCAAGGAAGAGGTGACATTCAGTGTCTTAAAACTAGAGGGCAGAAAGATGTTTCCATTATGCCCAACAGCTGGGACCCTAGACGCATTCACAAGTCAGAGTCACATGCTTACCAATAGCCCTCCCCTAATGCCCTCCTCCTCCAAAAAAAATAAAAAATTAACTTTACTTGCTGTGTAACTAATACTGGCCTACTTTTTCCAGACCTAACTGGCACCATGCCAACCCACATGGCTAAATTAATCAGACCAGCAGTTTGCCATCTCACGTGTTTTAGATTCCATTCCCAGCACCCTGGAGGGAGGGACTGAGGATGGAACCCTGGCGGGAGAAACTCCACCCAAATCCAGGGTTCCTCTAGCCTCAGAGTAACCTACTCTCCGGTTTCGGCCCACTCTATTAGAATCCAAACTGATATAAAAGAATCAAGGAAGTACAGAAGACAGGAGAGGAAATGGAAAAGAAAATTGCAAGACTCTCCTGGGAAATAAGGAGAGAAAAGCAAAGAAAAATCAGGGTGAAAAGAAAATCTCTACAGTAGAGAGTCTCCACAGTGCTGCCTTCTGGGCCTTCTGGGTCAGGAGGTGTAGTTTACCTAGAAAGCACTTGCCTAGCATGTGCAAGGCCCTGGGTTCGATCCCTAGCACTTAGTAGGAAACTAAATATTTAACATTTTCAATAACCTTGCTCATTGTGACATGACGTTTAACTAGCCTGAGACTGTGCACTGTCGCAAAGCTGGCCCCGATCAAATGGTTCCTGGTAGTTTCCCTCAGTAACTTCTACAGCAGGACCTGCTGGTGCTCGTCTGTAAAAGCTAACACTGGAGAGGCAGAGGCAGGTAGATCTCAGTGAGCCCCAGGCTAGCCTGTTCTAACAGTGAGTTCTAGGTCATTGAGAGTCTGTACACTGTAAGACTGTCTCAAACATAAACAAACGAACAAATAAACTATACAGCGCAAGTCTGTGTTCAGCCGAGAATGTGAACGGCCCGAGTGGCCAGAGGTACTTTCAACAAAGCATCCAGCAAATGGCTTCCTGGTTGACACATGACACCCTCCTTTTTCAGTGGGAGGATGTGGCTTCTCCCCCAACCCCCACTGGGTTACGCCCCTCATGGTCACCACCTCACAACCCTTTAATCTCGTTTACTTAGTATAAAAGGCCACAAATGCCCTTCCCACCCCCTCCACTGCCTCAATACAAGCAGTCCCTTCTCCGGGGCTTGCAAAACAGCCAGGTTTCCTGTAGGAAGTGACACCCACACTCTGAATAAACAAACAAACAAACAAATGCCTAGGACACGACTGCTCCTAGGTATGGTGGAGGAGAAAATGTATTGTAGGTAAAAGGGAGAGCATCCCAAGACACATCTGGAAGAATCCAGAGTGAATGTGACCAGACTGACTGGGCCATGTGGGGAGAAGGGGAAGGGGTAGGGAAAGGAGAGGGAGGGGAATCTGGTACAGCAGCCAAGAGGCAAAGGCACAAAAAGGGCAGGTAGCTAAAAACGTCGGATTATCTAGGGAAGAGCCTCTGGAAAAGAAAGGGCCGGAGAATTCAGGGTAGGAATTGAGGTGTGCGCCCAGCAGTGGTATGCACGCCTTTAATCCCAGCACTTGGGAGGCAGAGGCTGGTGGATTTCTGAGTTCGAGGCCAGCCTGGTCTACAGAGTGAGTTCCAGGACAACCAGGTCTACACAGAAACCCTGTCTCGGAAAAACCAAAAAAAGGGCTGGTGAGATGGCTCAGCGGGTAAGAGCACTGACTGCTTTTCTAAAGGTCGTGAGTTCAAATCCCAGCAACCACATGGTGACTCACAACCACCCATAATGAAATCTGACACCCCCTTCTATGTACTCATTTATAATAAATAAATAAATAAACAAATAAATCTTTAAAACAAAAAGAAGAAAAAAAAAGTGAGGTATGCGACTCATACTCTGTAACAAATAGGAACTCAGGGAAGCTGGGAGAACTTGGAGGCCAGGTCTGCTTTGCTATGTTAAGTTTCAGCCCTTTGGGGTTTGAAACTTAATACATTGTAACTAAGGAAGTAGGTGTCTGTCAGGCAAGGCTAAAGCAAAGGCTGTGCTGGAAACAACAGTGTAATGCCTTTTGGGAACCGAAGTTAGGTCAGCATGGCCAGAGCGGAGCCGAAAGATGAGGCTGGAGACACATGTAGACAAGTGTCCTCCATTCCTTTACTCCCACAGTACAGGGCCAAGACTAGCAACATGATCACCCAAGCTCCGCAGAAGTGCAGAACTGTCAGCTGGGCTCTACCTTGGGATTCCGACCGGGAGGAATGGCTGAGGCACATATTTTAACTACCAGTGAGGACCTGACCTCCAGATTCTCTCAGCATCCCTCAGTCCCTAAGAGTTACAGGGAATACCTAGCCTTCTTCCCTGAACTTTCCAGCCAAGGGGCTGGCCTTCCCCTCCCTGAGAAGCTCTTTCCTAAAAAAAGGAAGACATTTGGGTCTCTCTCCTCTCTTTTCTCTCCGAGAGCACTTTCTTTTCTTCCCCCTCCTCTCTGTCTCCTTCCCAATGGGGACTTCCCTGGCCTTGTTCCTTGAGACCAGTGAACCTACCCAAGAGCTACTTCCCAATAAACCTGACTTATGCACTCCAATTCGACTTGAGTTGACTTATCTCACCCATGAAGAATAAGTTATCATGCTGACTTCATGCACCAGGGTCTTCATCTCCCAGTCATCAAGTGGTGTGATCTACTGTACAATCTGAGATGGATGCCCTCACCTCAGGACATTAGCCAGCTCAGAGTGAAGAGTGATAGGCCTGTGAAAGACTAAACAGGGAAATCGCAGAAAACTAATCATTCTTGCTACAGAGTGGGTCAGCAAAGACCCTCAGAAGGGACAAGGTGGGTAGCTAGGGCTGGTGCCATTGTCCTGGCAAAAGATGGCTTCTGCTTTTCTCTGGCAGTCGGCATGACAGAGAAAAGCAGCCAGATTTGATAGATAATGGAGAATGTATCAACACCACCTGGTAGATGGGCCTGCCCTGGGCTGGGTCTTAATTTTTGCCAAAAAGGCATGGTTTCTTTGTTTGGGAGACTTCCTAGGCCAAAGAGCTGTCAGGGAGCAGTGTCAGTGGCTATGGGAACCCAGGAGAGTCAGAAGCACACGTTGCCTAAAGCAGAATGTGAGCAAACTGGTTTCTATCTGCGCTTCACACCTGTCATGCGTGCATGGTGCCCACCCACCCCTGTGACAGGGCACTGCTGCCAGGGTTACTCCCATCACACACATACCCCGCCCCTTCACATAGCCAACATGAAAGGCAGGAAGCCTGCCAGAGTCATCTGGAACCTCAACAGCCTGGTGGTATTGAGCAAGGATGGTCCTGATCTGTAAAATCAGAAGTATTTCCCTTCTCCTGTTAAAAATATCAACACAAAAGAGCTGCTAAGAACTCCTAGGCAAAACATACTTGGGGGAGGGGCTCTACTTTAAGCCAAAACCAGAACATTTCACAACTCAAGAACATGATACAGAAACAAAAGCCATCTGCCAGGGCTTCTCAGAGGGACCGGGAGAGAGCCGGCTCAATTGGTACATGATCTCCAGGCAAGCATGAATTCAACTACTAGCACCCACATCAAAAGCATGTGGTGTGTGTAATGTGGTGCTTGCAATCTCAGTTTGTAATCCTACAGATCTGGGCTGGTAGAGACTAGTAGATCTCCCTGACTTGCTAGCCAGCCATTCCAATCTACCCAGTGAACCCCAAGTCCCAGTGAGACACCCTGAGTTTGATCCCTGGCCTCCACATGCATGGGCATACAAGTGACACACATGTATACACACATAGACATATACACATAGACATACACATATATACACACATACATATATACACACACATACGTACACATAAACACATACACACACATACACACACACACACACACACACACACACACACACACACACACTTCTTTTGAACAAGTCAAAGTGTAAAAGGATTAAGAATCCAAAAGAAGCCAGGTGGTGGTGGCACACACCTTTAATCTCAGCACTTGGGAGGTAGAGGCCGGCAGATTTCTGAGTTCTAGGCCAGCCTGGTCTACAGAGTGAGTTCCAGGACAGCCAGAGCTATACAGAGAAACCCTGTCTCAAAAAACAAAAACAGAAAACAAAACAAACAAAAAGAATCTAAAAGAAAAAAAAGTCTAGATTGCTTTTTAGACCAAATACATGCATAATTAATATGGCAGGCCAATTTCCCAAGTACCCCTGCTAAAGAGAAGGGGTACTGGTATGTATTTCAGCATTCGTCTGGGAAACAGTGGTGAACTGACAGCCAGCCAGTGGGTGGGGGAAGATGACTCTAGGCTCCCACATTCTACAGTCCAGGCTAACTTGAAGCCCAGGTTTCTAGCCCAGGACAACCAGGAGCCCACATTGGAAGAATCAGCTCTGAATAGAGACCTACAGACCACTCCCCAGCAGGCAGACTTACAATGTGGGCTCTTTCCATAGCAGATGAGGAGGGGGCTGCTGACTGAGGAACGGGAGGGATGCTCCAGGTCTGGGAAGTTTAGACCTGTAGCAGTCACCAGCCACGTGGCTAAGGGACTGTCTTTCACTATCTACTCTGCCAGGGGACAGGCTGGTGAGCTTGCTAACTTCTTCCGCTGTGAAAGGAACCAGAATCCATGGCATTTAGGTTCCTTCAGGTGACAATTGTCGCTGATAAAACTGAAAGCAGGTGTCCTGACGTGAGTTCACTGTTCCCAAGGATCCACTAATTCAGAGCTGTGACCAGGACACCAGATGTTCAAGGCTCTGGGACTCACACCCTAGAGAGGGACAGCAGGCAGGTGAGATGGGCCCAGAGAGGCCCTCTGGCTGGGCATCTCCCACCCTGGACTTATGAGCCAGTCTCTTCCAGCTTTCCACTCTCATGCAGAATCGGAATTTATTCTTAACTGATAAGGAAATAAGGAATCTTTCCACCCAATCACCACGAAGCTGCGGTATGGAGCGCATGCAGCCTCGCCCATGGCTGATGAATACTACTCTCAGCCATTTCCTCTGCCTAACTAGGTAGGGTCCTGGTCCACTCTTCTGCCCAGGCAACCGACTTCCCTCCTTCCTAAAAGCATCATGTTCTTCTCTTTCTTGAGTCACTCCCTCACATGCTGTTATCTTCTAGTACAGTGGTTCTCACCCTTCCTCGTGCTGCGACCCTTTAATACAATTCCTCATGTTGTGGTGATTCTCTCAACCATAAAGTTATTTTGCTGCTACATCATAACTGTAATTTTTGCTAGTTATGAATTATAAATAGTCGATACATAGGCTATCGGATCTGTAACCCCCGTGAAAGGGTCATTCAACTCTCAAAAAGGTCAAGACCCACAGGTTGAGAACCATTGATCTAGTGGCTCCCACTTGAAGGCAGCTACTACTTGTATGTGAAATCAGACCAACCCCCACCCCCACCTCCCGCATAGCTCTGTTCAGCCACCATCTGTTTATCTGATATCCTTCACAGAAACAAACAAAACCTGAAAAACCCGATCTCTACTCTTCCTGCCCTGAGATTGCACCTTAATGCCACCCCCATCTCCAGCCCCTCCCTACTCCTTGTTCTCTTTCCTGTAGCCCTACCTTCTTCTGCCTTCCAACGACGACGTAGGAAGAACTGATCCTACATCTCCCTGGTTTTCTTTCTTGGCTTCCAGGACTCACATCCGGCTTCTACCTTCCTCCTCCATAGGCAATTCTCTCCCTTCCTGTCCCTCCCTTAGTTCCCTTTGAAATATCAGGGGCCCCCCAGATCTGCTGGAGACCCTTCACTGTTTTCTGTCTGCCCACCATCCCCAGGTTCTCTGGGATTCCTCACAGCTCTGCCTGCCTGCACCAGATGTGACTACCAGTTCCACATCTGGCTGTAGCTCATCTATCTCCTCAATTGTTTAATAGACTCTTCCAATGAGGCGACTTCAAATCAAAGCTCAAAGTTACTGCCCACAAGATCAGTGGTTCTCAACCTGCGGGTCGAGACCACCCCCAAGCCAAAAGCCCTTTCATGGGGGTTCAGATATTAACAGTTCAATTCAGAACTGTTGCAAACTGGTTTTTGTTGCTATGAAGTAGCAACAAAAATAATAATTTTGTGGTTGGAGGTCTTCACATGAGGCACTGCGCTAAAGGGTCACGGTATTAGGAAGGTTGAGAACAGCTGTGATATGATCCTTAAAAGGGCAGAATTTTTTTTTTTTTTTTTGCTTAAAGCCTATCACAATGTAAATTACTCCTTTGCTTTCTTGCCTCTTGCCTGTTACTCTGAAGCACCTGTGGCAAGGATCTTGTGGGCAGGGAGGACTGCTCTATCCCTACAGAATCAAACAAGTCTGGCGTGGAGTGATGGCAAATACGTAGTTACAGGTTATCCTGCACCAAATAGCACTTTAAGGAGATGGCATCATTGTGTAGACTCGCACAGCAGGTTCCCTATAGGTGTGGTTACTGCCAGTCTCATGGTTGGTGAGCCTCACCGAGACATGTCAGGCGTCACAGCATATCTGTAACCAGCTTTACGCATATTTTTTTACCTCACAGACAGTGGCGGCTTCCAACGAGCTGTGGAGTCCCAGTGGATTTGGGGTTGCCAAGTCATGCATAACTTTTTTTTTTTTAAAAAAAAGATTTATTTATTATATGAATACACACTGTAGCTGTACAGATAGTTGTGAGCCTTCACCTGGTTGTTGGGAATTGACTTTTAGGACTTCTCTTTGCTCCGGTCAACCCCTCTTACTCGGGTCAACCCCGCTTGCTCAGTCCATGCTCACTCCGGCCCAAAGATTTATTTATTATTATAAATAAGTACACTGTAGCTGTCTTCGGATGCACAAGAGGGCGTCAGATCTCATTACGGGTGGTTGTAAGCCACCACGTGGTTGCTGGGATTTGAACTCAGGACTTTCGGAAGAGCAGTCGGTGCTCTTACCTGCTGAGCCATCTCACCAGCCCTCATCCATGTATAACTTTTGATGTCATAAAAATACAGTAAGATTCAAGTGGCATTAGCTTGTGCAGGATGTGGGAAAACCCACTCCCTAGAACCCAAGGCTACAGGTACCAAAGCAAAAACTCTGCCGCCAGCATCCTCCCGAACCTCATTGCTGAAACATACAAGAAACGAGCAATGTATTCTGTTAGGTTTCACCTAGGGGCCAGACAGCCAGCTCTGTCCAGCATGGGACACTGTTCTAATCAGGTCTGCTTTAGTCACACCCGTAAAAGCAGAAACTGGCTAAAAAGATGAGTTAATCTGGGTTATGGCAGAACTCCATAGGTTCTAGTCATTAGCCTATGCAGATCAAAAGGTAAGGCAAGCCAAAATATTTACTAAATGTTAGCTATCCTTACAGACAGACTGCCTTCTGGGAGTTAGATATTAAGTGAGGGTGTGTCCTGGCTGGCCTGGAGGGAGGGGCTGACTTGAGTTTCCAGGGTAGCAGGGTTGCACACTGCTGGACTTGCCTTCCCTGCAGTGAACCGCTCTTCAGTTCCTGGCTCCCGGCCCCTGGCTCAGTGTCTATGAGAAGACCAGCTGTTCTGGCAGTTGCTAAGTTGCTTAATGCGCACTGAGCCTGGAGGGAAGGAAGAAGTGCCTTATGGTTAGGCAGGGACAGCCTGAAGTCACTTGTCTTTCAGGAGAGGCGAGAGACAAAGTCTACTGGGCTCCTGAGATACAGCCATAGTTTGTGGGAAGAAAGACGGTCCTGGGCCAGCGCTGCTTCAGCAGATCGCCTTAAAAGAATCAAAAGTGATGCTCAGGGACTCACAACCTGACTAAAGAATGCCCACAGTGCAATAACACAAAACCCAAAGAACCCAACTGTTAAAGTCTTTCTTTTTATTCTATGCATATGAGGGGTTTGCCTGCATTAAATGTATGAGTGCCATGTTGGTCTGCTGCCCTCAGAGGACGGAAATTAGAATTAGATCCCTCTGTGTGGAGTTCCAGATAGTTGTGAGCTGAGGGCTGAGCTTGGGTCCTTTGCCAGAGCAGCAAGCGACTCTAACTGTAGCAAGCTCTCTCTCCCCAGCGTCAGGAACTCAGTTTTTAAAGGGAGCAAAGGATTTTCAGACAACTTCTCTGCAGATGGATAAATGGCCTTGGAGCAGAGATGCCAGAGTATCAGTGGTCGCCTTGGGAATACAAACGGAAACCATAGCCACCCAGTCACTGTTATAAAAACAAAGGACACTGCTGTTCGAAAAGTACAATGGTACAGTCACTGTGGAAAATCTTATTGCACTTAAAAAAAAATGTATACACACACAATTATCATATGGTCCAGCAAATCCACTTCCAGGTAAGTTTTAACAGCAGGGATGCAAAACAAGTTGTATACCAGGACTCACACTGAGTTATTCACAGCAGATGGCAGGAAAGAGCATCTCAAGTGACCATCAGTAGTTAAATGGGCCAAGTATCCTACAAACAACAAAATACTGTTCCACCTAAAAGGGAAGAAGCTTTGTGTGTGGGGGTTGGGAGGACAGCACAGACCTTTAATCCCAGCACTTGGGAGGCAGAGTCTATATGGCAAAAAGTCCCTAAGTCTAAAAGGAAAAAAGAAAGGAAGAAAGAAAGAAAGAAAGGAAAGAGAGAAAGGAAGGAAGGAAGGAAGGAAGGAAAGGAAAGAAAGAAAGAAAGGAAGGAAGGAAGGAAGGAAGGAAGGAAAGAAAGAAGGAAGAAAGGAAAAAAAAGAAAAAAGAGTATATGTGGGGGATTGGGACACATGGGAAAATACAGTTAAACCTTGTAACATGCTAAGAATACCCAGCCAAGAAAGGAATGTTACCTGATGCTGCTTACAGGAGATAAAATTCACAGAGAGGAAGCAGAATGGTGCAGGTCAGGGGCTGAGGTGACAAGCAGCATAGGAGTTACTAAAACACAAAGTCTGTGCTTTGCAAGATGAAGTTCAGCTTGTAGGAAGCCAGTGGCACCACACAGATGCCAACGTGGAACCTCTTGGAGCCAGATGCTTAGAACGGGTCAAGATACCCATATGAACATGTCACCAGGGCAAACCAAACTGCCTGTGTGTTACCGTTACTGCTACAGCTTTGCTCTGAACTTCAAGATTTATTGACTAGTCACTTGTTTTTAAGTCTCTGTTCGGGGCTAAAAGTAATAGGTGTTCTCAAGCCTTTACACTTCAGTCAGGGGAAGAGAGGAAGAGGAAGGCAAAATGGGATCTTAAAAACAAAAGGTAATCTGGACTAGAAGCTACGAGTACATTAGAAATGTAACTCCCAATATTCTATGTATTTAGAGAAGTGATAGGCTCTGTTGTTATGAATGGGATAATCCATTTGCGTAGAGATGGGTTATTAAAGGAATGGTTTGTTTTTACAGGTAGATCTGTTAGAAGAGCAAGCTTGGGAGCTGGAGAGATGGCTCAGTGGTTAAGAGGACTAGAGTTCAATTCCCAGCACATACATGGTGGCTAGCAATACTCTAACTTCAGTTTCAGGGGATCTCATGCCCACTTCTGGCCTCCATCTACACAATAAAATAATACAAGCCTAGCCAGCAGCTTTCAGGAGAGTAGCCCTGCACCTCACCCAGGCTGCACCACAGAGCTTACCCAGATGGTGTGAGTGCAGGGAGAGCCCTTCCAAAGACTTGCCAGCTGTGCCAGCAGCAGAACTGGCCCTACCCCTCACCTGGGCAAAGCCAGAGAGCTGGCCCTGGTGGCACAGGCGCAGGAGAGCAGGTAGGCTGATCAACTCAGCTTCCACCTGGGCTTTGAGTTGGCTCACTCCAACATCTACCCCATTTGTGAGCAGCTGGAGTGCATGAAGAGCCAGTCTTGTGGAACCAAAGCTACCGGCTCTCCATGACACAGAGCAACCACAGGATATCTGAGAGGAGTCCTGGTGAGGATCCAGTAATGATGGTAGAGCAGAAGCCAGAGACCTTGAACCAGACAAATGACTCATTGCTATTTACAACCACAGCTTCCCTGCCCTGCCAAGATGTTTTCTATGCTTGCTTGCTTTCCTTCCTTTCTTCTTTCTCTCTCTCTCTCTCTCTCTTTCTTCCTCTTTCTTTCCTTCTTTCTTTCTTTCTTCCTTTCTTTTCCTTCCTTCCTTCCTTCCTTCCTTCCTTCCTTCCTTCCTTCCTTCCTTTCTTTCTTTCTTTCTTTCTTTCTTTCTTTCTTTCCTGTTTTCTTTTGACAGAAGTTGCAAGGATGGTATGGAGGGATGGAGGGATGGGGAGATGAGTGGGACTGGGGTACACAATATGAACTTTACAAAAGATGAACAAGAAGTTTAGAAAAAAGCAAGCTTGTCCCTCCCTCACAGCCCCCTTTGCCATGGAATAACCTGTACCCACCTTGGGACTCTGCAGAGTGCCTATCAGCCAGATGTCTAATCGGATGCTGGTACATGAATGTGACTGTCTGCACACTTGAATAAGATGGAGGCTGCTACGTCCTCAGGCTTCCCAGGCTCTAGAACTGTGAGCTAAATAACCTTAATTCTTTACAAACCACCCTGTTTCTGATACTGTGTTACAGCAACAGAAAGTGGAACAAGCTGTGTCAGATATACAAACCTGGGCTGGAGATGATGAACACAAACATAAACTAACCATAAATCTGAAAGAATAGATGTGTCACAGGCCTATACTTCCAGAAACTCAGGAGGCCAAAGCAGGAAAGAGTTCAAGCAATCCTTTGGCTACAGAGTGAGTTCAAGACCAGCCTGGGTTACTGTGAGCCAAAAAGATACTCAGTCTCTCTCCTCTCTCTCTCTCCTCCCTTCCCCTCTCCCTCCCTCCTTCCCTCTCTCTCTTTCTCTCTCTCTCTTCCTCTCCCACCCCTTCCCCTCTCCTCTAAAAAGCAAAATGACATCCTCCCCCAACCCTCATAAACACAAACACAAAACAATCGCAGTGATGGAATTAAACACAACAGGCTTGAAAGAAATTCGGAGCTAATACACGCCTGGTAATAAGGAGCAGGGCAGGTAAGGGAAAGACCACGGCTGCGGTAAACATGACAGAGAATTCCTGCAACCAGTGAACTTCAACCTATCACCACTGCAGACCAACAGCAGCTAATGAATAGCTCTTGACACTCTCCTTTTCAGCAGATGAGCTCTGTGATAAGGGAGTGAGAAGAGTGTCATCGCCTCTAGTGTAGAGTCTATACCACGATGCTCTTTCTGGAGGCACGGGACGGTGTGACCAGATGATCTGGTAGAGAGGTGATGTACAGTGTTTGAAGTGTCATAGAAAGACTGGACTGGAGAGTGACCAGGGACGGGAAAGAAGCCATTGGAGAGTCCCCAGGAGGCCGTCCTTTCTCAAGGTGTACACTTTGGCTGTCCCAAAGGGCACAATGGACTCGAAAGACATTCTCCACTCACTCCAAATGCAGAAATATTTATTTTGGTTTCCTTCATTGTTTTTGGAAATTCTGTTTTGGTTTATAAAACATAGAAATAGCCAACACTGAAAGCAAACATTCAAAACCCCGTTGTGACAAATTACCGACTTCCTGTGCAATTAAGAATACGAGTATGAAGTTAGGCTACCAAATAGTGTTATTACAATGACGATTCTTTAGTGCAAACCCAGTTGTGCTTCAATAACACACGCACTGTCACACAGCCAACAACAGTGGCTTCAAATGTATAAACAACAGCTTGGATAGGTCAGATGTGGCAAAGACTTGCAGTAAAGTGAAATGCTGTTGATTTCCCAAATTAACTTAATATATATATATACCTTGAGAAGTTAATCCCAGGATATGATTTTTTTCCCCCAGATTTCTTCACCCCAGATTTTTGGCTTGCCAAATGCATTTTACATAAATCAGGTAGTTTTATAATAAGGATATTTACTTATTACTGTCCATTTTAGTAAGTACCCATGTATATCAACTCCCTAAATAGTTTTGAAGACATGCTTTGCCTGAGTTTAATTGGGAGGAAAAAAAAAAGCAAGTTGATCACCACATTATCATTTGCTAGGAAAACCATGTTTGGAGCCCAGTGGCTGCTACAGACATGAGCTGGTTCCACAAGGAGCAGGTGGACAGCGGTGGAGGCGTCACAGTTGAGCATGGCCGATCCAGGGTGTTCTTTGAAATACCATCTTCATTGCAGAGTCTAAGGCAGGATTTCTTATAACCCCTGGGACGAAGGGGAAGGAGGCAGGGGACCAGATTTGGAGGAGTCTGAGAACATCTGTGTGAGCCACCTTTTTTTTTTTCTGAGACCGGACACTGGCATGTTCTGAGGAGGATCTGCTCTTTAGTTTACTGAAGACCTCGTGTCCCAGCAGGCACGACAGGGACCATGTGGAACCCTTATAAACCAGAAAGGTCATGTATGTGTATGGTATGTGAGGTGGTGAGGGAATGGGGCAAGGGTGAAGAGGAGTTCCAAAGGAAAATCCCTGGTCCACTGTGACTTTCTTCAGCCTGGACAGTTGTTCTTAAAGGGACAGCTTCCCTCCAGTGTAGTCTTCAGAGCAGCAGACAGCTGCAGAATGCGCAGCAAGCAGCAAACACATCAGAAAGAGGAAGTCCTAACCCCTCGGTTAGAAAAACAGAAGACAGAGCTTGTAACACCCACCTTATTGGTTGAAGAAGTCTTAAATAACTTAGCACTTTTATGGGTTCCCCTTTACAATGTTTAAGGCTCGTTTTGGAAATTGTGTGTCCCCAGGATCATGGGCTGCAACACAGGTGACTGTAAGTAAGGCAGTGTTCCGTGCCCTCGACTATCCCTATGTAAGACCCCGTGGACAAGTCCGGCAGGGCATTTCCTTTCCCACACTCGCTGCAGGCAAAGTTCCCAACGCGAAGGCCATTGGTATGAGGAGGACTGTGGAGCTGCGCCATTTCTTCTAAGTATTCTTCCTCATGTTAGATCTTGATGGTGGAGTACAGTTCATCTATCTGCGACCTGAAATAGTTCCGTAGCTCTGGCCTTTTCGCCTTCAGTGTTGGAGTCAGAAGGCCATTGTCAATAGAAAATAATTCTGGATGTACAGCAATGCCTTTAACCTGCAAATAAACACGGCCATTAAAGTGGAAGGGACACGAGGACAGACACACAGACGTTGCCTAAGAAGTCTAAACAGAAAGTAAGTTCTCAAAGGAGATGAAGACCATTAAGGTGTCAACCCACCCTCATACTTTACTGTGCTTTCTCAAGCAGTAGATGTGGGTTCCATTGGGACAGAATTCAGGGTGGTGTGGTAACATCAGGGAAGAGAGAAGTAGCTTGAGTAAGCATCCCGGCACTGGGGAGATGGCTCAGCAGTTAAGAGCACTTCCTGCTCTTCCAGAAGTCTCAGGTTCAACTCCCAGAACATAAGGTGGGCAGCTCACAACTGTTAGTAACCCCAGATCCAGATCTGATACCTTTGTACTCTTTGGTACCTGTATTCATGCACAAATATGTGCATGAATACACACATACACACACACACACACACACACACACACACACACACACACATACACACAAATAAATCTTTAAAAAAAAAGTCTCTTTACATCAAACTATTCCTAGTATTTCTTTAGATCCACTCTTCAACTTCTAATATCTACTTGTTAAAAATCTTCAAGTTAGGGCTGTAGAGATGGCTCAGGAGTTAAGAACACTGGCTGCTCTTCCTGAGTTCTCAGTTCAATTCCCAGCAATCACATGGTGGGATCTGATGCCCTCTTCTGTCATGCATGCACACATGCAAATGTATAAAACACATAAACATAAATATTTTTTAAAAAATCTTCAAGTCAGACTCTGTTCTATACTGAGTCCACGATCCACGCCATACCTGCTCAAACGGCTTCAGACCAGCCTCCTTCCCGAGTTTCACCATGTCATCCAGGATAGCTTTATTGATATCCTAATAATGTAGGAAAAATCAGATTATTTTCTCTCATATCTATAGGGTCTGAGGACCGAGTGGAGAGTCAGAAGATGGTTGGTACCCTTCCGAGCCTCACCTTGTTCCTGCACAGTTCTTCAAAGGACCCGTGAAATCCTCTCTTCCCTGCCCAGGAAGGTAGGTTTTCAACGTCGGGTACCACGACTGCTATGAGAAAGGCCTACAACATAGACAAGTGACTCATTATTTTTCCTGTACCACAGGCCTGTGGGATTATCTGGTAAGATTATAGGTTGTTTCTCAGAATGTTATTCCTTTCCAGTGCTGCCTGAGCCCAGCTGAGGGACTAGCAGCCCTGAAGTTCAGACACAACTAGTCACTGGAAATCAAAATCTAACAAGAAAGCTAATTTCCATTTACTTCAATATGTATTTTTTTACTTGGTTTTGATTTTTGCTTTGAGACCAGGGTCTCATGTAGCCTAGGCTAGCCTTGAACTAGCTACATGGCCGAGACTGGCCTTCCACTTCTGCTAGTCCTCTTATTTCTACCTCCCAGGTAGTATGATTACAAGTGTGTACTACCATGTGAGGCTGTGTATACTTCTGGAAATTTTATATTTAGCTAGAATAGCAATTTTGGTTTTCAACATGAAATCAACTTGACTTAATAATTTTCTCAAAAGAATGATTTAGGATGACTATACAAGCATGTGGGAGGCTGAGGCAGGAGGATCTCTGTGAGTTGGAGTCTGGTCTACAGAATAAGTTCTGGGACAGCCAGGATGACAAAGAGAAATCCTGTTTCAAAATAAAAAATGTAAAACTTGGGGGTGGAGAGAGGACTCAGTAGTTAAGAATACTTGTGGCTCCTGCAGAGGACCCAGGTTCAGTTCTTAACTCCCACACAGGGGCTTACAACCATTCATAACTCCAGTGCCAAGGAGTCAATTTCCTCTGACCATGTGGTGCACACATATAAAATAAAATAATCTTTAAAAATTTAAAACTGTGCTATATTCCATCAATGTTAACATTTTCACTCATAGTTAAATTAGAAATATACTATCAAACCCCTACTATCTTCATCCCATTACTATTGGTACTCCAGATCAATTACCTAGAATCAGAAATCCAGGAATTGAAGAGAAGACAGCTTTGGAGGGTAGGAAAGGCCACTGCAGTAGAGCCCAATAGTGGATCAGTGCTAGTCTGGCCTGTCATAACTGAAGGTCAATGGGCACTGACTCAAACTGTCAATCACCTTCTGCTTTAACTCTTGAGACGAGGTCTCCCTAAGTAGCCAGGGCGGCCTCTAACTCATGACCTCTCACCCTCCCAAGGGCTGGGGTGTGGGCATGTTCCACCATGCCTGGCTGTCCATCACCTTAAAAGTCCCTGTGATTCTTGGCACCCTGCAATGCCCAGCAACAGTTTTGACCTCGGAAGGACATACCTGCAAGCTTTCTCCGTGGACGAAGACCTGGGCCACGGCTTCACTCCGCAGGTAGATGTTTTCAATCTTCTCTGGCGCTATGTACTCTCCTTGGGCTAGTTTAAAGATGTGTTTCTTCCTGTCGATAATCTTCAAGGTGCCATTCTGTGTTCCAGAGAGGGAGGGGCGATGGGTGAGCTCCAGGCTAGTTTCCCAACATCGGTCACAGTACAAGGTATTAGAAGTGGCCTGGGGCCACTTGCATGCAGGGGAAGGTCCCAGAGCCCATGTGATGTCCACTTCCCTACTCAGCATCAGACTTATCATTTAGCCTCCTGTCTGAAGTGGGGACACAAATATCCTGCTCACCAAATGAGGTGTGTCCCCTGACAGCCAGGACATAGTCTTACTTTTTCATAGCACTCCACAGACAAAGACCAAATCCCCTCTGCCTTTACCACTATTTAGGGGAAGGCGGTGCTTCAGTACTTTGGGCAGAGTCAGTCCCAACACATGTAAAACTGTGGGAATACTTGCAAGCACCCAAATCAAGATACTACTTGATGTAAAAAATCCATGGTTTTGTTTGTTTGTTTGGATGCTAAAGAGGAAGTAGCAGTCAACTAAATTTAGGCAGCCAAACAAAAGCATTGTGCTCCAGCAAAAGCCAACATCTTAACCAAGTACGCAGCCACAAAGGAGAGGGCTGGGGTGCTAAAGTCACAGGTGGTGCCACCGCAGGAGAGACTTGTCCCTCCCAGCATCTAGACAAAACCATCCGCAGAAAGGAGAGGTGGCGACTTACTGGCAGCCATTTTCCAATGTCCCCCGTGTGTAACCAGCCATCTTTATCCAGGGCTTCTGCTGTTCTTGCTGGGTCTTTCAAGTAGCCTTTGAACACATTTGCCCCTTTCACACATACCTAAGAAGAGATCATCTGTTCACAACATTTACCAGGGATTCCCAAGAAAACTATGTGTGCTTTATCTGGATGCCTTCAGTCCTCTGCTCTAGAGGGAATTACTAAAGTCCCAGTAGGATCTTAAGAGACATTTCTAGTGCCCCCACTTCCTTTCTTACTGACCTCAGGAGTAGGGGTAATGCAAGCCTCAGATCCTCAGATCGGATGACATCACTTACATAATTAGGCTTTCTAACCAGCACAGGCAGGGCCATTAGCAGACTGGAGGCAAGCCTCATGGGGGGCTTGTGTGTCATGTTCTTGGTCCCAAGGAAAGACTAAAATACCCTGCCTCCAACCCCTAGGGAGTCAAGCATCAATGTACCTCTGAATTGGCCTGCTTGACTCCAAGTTCTCCAATAGAATCAAGCTTAGAGCTGTACTGAGTGCTACCGGAGCTGTGCTCCTAACAGCAGCTGCGTCTCACCAGTGACAGGCAGGCCTTCACTCACCTCACCCTCACCCTTGGCAGCCAGGTAATTCATCTCTTCCACATCCACAAGCTTTATATAATTGCAAGGCATAGGGGCACCAACATGGCCTAGAGATAAAATGGGAGCATCATTGAAAGCACACTACAATGGTTTGAGACCAAAGCATGTCTACAGTGGCCGTGCTTCTTCACAGTAACAGCTGCTATACACTTCTGGCTTTTATAATTACAGCTCCCCCTCCTCTGGTAGAACAATTTAAGAGAGCAATTTCTTTCACAATGAGAGGGAAAAACACCCAAGAGTCAGTTTCTGAGACTTCGACTACATTTTCAGCATTTGAACTGTGGCCACCGATCTGAAGGTTGGTTAGACACCTAGAGCCATGCCTTCTGAATAAAACTATTACCTCAGTTCCATGCCCCCCTCATACGAACTTGTTTTTTTGTTTTTTGTTTTTTGTTTTTCTTTTTGGCTTCCAACTCCTTATATGGCGCAGGACAGCCTGGGTGTTCTGATCCTCCTGCCTCTTCTTCGCTAGTGCTGGTATGGGCCTGCCATATGCTCTTCCTACTGACCTTATCACTCTAGAGACCCAACGACCTCTGTGGGTATCGTCTACTGTGTTTTCTTTGAGACAAAGGGCTTGTGTTCATTTCTATCAGCAGATTTAACAACTGGCTCGCACATATACACATACACATATAGCTACTTTTGGGTTAAAACCACCAGCAAATGATGAGACCCTGCTCAGTCACTAGCAAATCTCTCCAGACGCCTCTGCTAGGGTGTATCATAGCCTAAGCACCCTGGGTACTGCAACCATTTTCTACCCAGCTCAGGACTATTTGCCTGAGGCCTAATTTCTTGAGACAAATTGCTGCGCAAGAAGGTCAATGACCCCATCAACAACCAATCCATTTCCAGTCATCCCAACCTCAAACTCCAATGAAGAGTGTCTGGAAATGGCTCTCCCGCCAACCATACCTGCTGTCCAGTCTCCAGGCAAGCTCAGGCAGCAACCAGCAGTGCACTCGGTCTGTCCATAGCCTTCATAGAACTTAGCAAGAAACAAGACATTATTAATGTGGGATAACTATGTCTTTGCAGGAAGTGCACAAGAAATCAAGTTTTACTAACTCCTGAGGAGTCCTACCCTCTGAAATCTTTTCACTTTCTGTTTAGTAAGTACACTCAAATAGCATAAAACACACCCGAACATCTTCCATGTTTACCTTCCTACTCGACTTCCTGTGCCAGGGAGGGGAGGGGCATCCAGGATATCTCACACCTGTCCTGAGGGTCATCACAAGCCCCAGCCTCTTTTCTAATGGCCTCTCAACCCAGTGTGTGGGAGGCTTATCTCTGATAACCCATCCTATCCCTGAAGCCACACTCTAGAGACATGGCTCAAGCCTTACCCTAGATAAAATTATTTTATACAGAGTCAAACACATACAGATTTGTTCCTGTAAGAAATCTGGAGCTAATCTACCTTCCAAGCAAACCAAGACATGTTCAGATGAGGGGCAGGGAGGCCTGGGGAGATGTTCTACGAGTTGGTGGAGGAGGACTGAGTTCAAGTGGTGTACTCTACAGACTTGAGCGAGCTCGAGGGCAATCTCGTGGACCACAGAGCAAAATACTCCACACCCTCTACTTGCAAATGGCTGGGTTATTTCTAAGTGTTCTCACCACACACAAAATTGACAAGTATGTGAGGTAATTGAGTTATTTAGCCACAGTAATTTATTCATTACCTGATGGATTCATACACCGTGTTATAAGATGAAAACACATATACATTTTTGTCAATCAGTGAATCAGCCCATAGCATTATGAAGCCTGGGTCAATCAGGTGGTTGATCAGCCTCACCTGACAGCCGAGAGCTGTCCTCAGAAACGTCAGCACTGTGGCAGACACTGGGGCTGCTCCTGTGATCATCAGCCGGACTTTCCCACCCAGGCTCGACTTGGAAGACAGAGAGAAGTTGGGGTTACATATACAGAAGTCAGAGCTCCTCTATCAAACATGCTTGGGGCCCTGTGTCACAGCCAACCAGCCTCCTTGCAGCTGACACAGGCAGTTTGGGACAGAGTTCATATCGGGACCCAGGACCAATCTCATCCCTCCCAGAGCTGAGTTTCCGCCCGGCAGACTTGGCACTAAGCCATCAACTAATTCTGCTGAGTGGGTTGGGATCAGATTTGTGGCAACTCCTACATTCTGGCATTTGGGACAGCACCTGCATTACATTTTCTTAATCTCAGGTTTAAAATGTTACCTCGGGAGTGGAATACTTGTTCCAGAAAAGCTGAAGGAAGGCTAAAATACCCTAAGTCCTTCCACTTAGATCAGCTATAGCTTTGTTCAGTTGTAGATGGAGAACAGGGTTCACCTAGCAGCCCTATCTCTTAACTTTGAGACAGGTGCATGAAAGTAGAGAAATGTGTTATTTTCTCTTGGCTTGTGTGCCCATGTGTACCTAAGTGTGTCCCTGTGTGTGTGTGTGTGTGTGTGTGTGTGTGTATGCGAGCACGCACACATGCCTGATTGATCCCTCAAGGCTGAGGGCATGCTAGGTAAGCAATCTTCCACTGAGCTAGCTGTGTCCACTCCTCTTTTTACTCTACAAGTAAGTTTCACTAAGTTTTTCAAGAGGGTTTCACTAAGTTGCCTAGGCTAACCTTGAACTTGCAATCTTTCTACCTAAGTCACCTAAGTAGGGTTACAGACCTACATCATTTCTCCCCCCTCTTCCTCCTCCTTCCCCCTGCCTCCCCCCCCTCAC
>NW_022196905.1:186847917-186925825 GCF_008632895.1 Mastomys coucha | reverse complement strand
GACACACACACACACACACACACACACACACACACACACACACACATGTTTTCCATGGGAGATATGGGAGGGGAGTGTATCTGCTACCTGTATCTTGTGAAAGATGAGCTTATCCCACAGGCTGTTGTTCCTGACGATGCCACTGCGAAGCTCCGCCTCTTTCCTTTTGGAGGCAAAGTCCAACAGCCATCGCTTCAAGGAAGTGTTTGCTTGTCCAAAAATCTAATGAGGCAAGAAGTAAGATTCTCACATCTTCCAAGACAGCCAAAACCAAGGGGAAAGACAACATGCGCGGATACAGCACCCAGGAGCCTCTTGGCTGCTGGAGGGGTGGACACCACTCTGGAAAGCTGTCGACCAGACCCTCTAGCTATTAAGTATAAATCTGCCCCGTGGCCCAACTCTACAAATGAAAACATGGCCACAGAAACCTGCGTACAAGCATCTACAAGCAGGGCTATTTACAACACCCAAAAGCTGAAACCACTCAAATGACCATTAATGAAGGAGTGGCTAGATGCAATGTGTCCTAACCATGCACTGGAATAGTACTTGGCTATAAAAAGTTGTAAAAATACTGAACTGTCTATTTTGAAGGCATGTTATTGTTGCTTAGGAGTCTAGCAGGCAGAAGGGTGGGGGTGATAAAGAGTAGGTAGAGGGTTCTTTCCTGGGGTGCTGGAAGGGTTTTAAATCGGTAGCTCCAGCACCGACATCCTTAAAGACCGCTGAAGTAACTGCCCACGCTTTGGCTGCTCCGATAGAGTGGAGCAGCACGGGCACACTTCACTGTGGAGTTCCACCCCCAGGGCCTGCGCCATATACCGAGAAAGAGGGCAGACTGTACACTACGGGAAATTATATCTCAGTGGGACTGTTTCAAAGGCTTTTTGAATGAACGGATTTAAAAACCTCCAAGGTTCCTAGAGATGGCAGAAGCCTGCAGGAGGAGAGAAGAGAAGTACTAACAGTGCCCAACTGAGGACTGACCACGCCATGGGCCAGTCTTGCCGGGCTGCGCAGCCCAGGCTGAGGTGGCAGAAGCCGCATCGTCTCAGTTCCTGCTGTGGCCTTGGCACTTCTCTCAGTGTGGTGAACTGACAGTTGTGGCATGCAAGGGTTGGGGGGGGCAATTAATAAAACCATCTCATAATTATCTGTGTGCTCTATTTAGTACCTGGATGAAACGGGACAGTCTGTTACATAGATGAGAGGTGCCGATCAGAGGCCACGTAAAGTGAACCGACCTTGCACCTTACAGCTAAGACCTACAGCGGGCTGTGTGCCTCCCCTTACCAACAGCTCCGTGCAGTAACTCAGTCCTGCTTTTGTGGAGACGGACACTGACATTCTATGGGAAGGAGTGGACTGTGGATGGCCAGAGAGGGTACGTGGCTGACCTCTCGTCAGATTGGCACGGGGACTCACAGCCCCATCTTCTGTCCCCTCCCCTTTATTTCTTGGGACTCACTCTGTCAAACATCCGGTTCAGCAGTCTGGGAACCACAGGGAAGATGGTGGGCTGAAGCACCTTGAGGTCGTCCATAAGCAGCCTGATATCTCCTTGGAAAAATCCTATCTTAGCTCCGTGACACAGCATTACACACTAAGAGTGAACACAGACAACACACTGTGAGCATTGCAAGGAGCACGCCACTGCACTCTGACACACAGCAGCAGGGGGGCCTGAGGATTAGAGCTTCACACCAGCTCCAGAAGTCTTAAGACTTCCTAAATACGGAGGGTTTCTTTGAAAAAAAAAAAAGTTCGCATTTACTTGCCTCTGTACAAACATGGAAATTTAGTATTTCTACCATCCCAGTGACACAGGAGTTAGTGTAAAACCAAGGGAGGCTCTTTCTAATGGTAATGAGAAGGGCTGTCTGTGGCTAACAAGTGACAGCAGTTGGATGGGTTATATGTTATACATCCCAAATATTTTCAGCCTTCCAGGAACTTGAGAACTTATTTATTCTCAAAATAAAAACCCAGTGCCTCCAAACCAGGCTTATTAAAATCTCATTTCCTTTTTTGAATCTAAGTACAACTTTCTGAAAATACACTGAACTGGCTGGAGTCAGGACTCCAAATGGGTGTCTACAAGGTTAGACCACATGCAGACTAATGGCCACCTAACAGACTAGACAAATCACCTGGCTAAATTAAGCTAAAAATTAAAAAATGTTTCAAAAGATGACATAAAGGCAACAGTTTTAATGTAGAAACTAAAAAGTATACAATGAAGGATGGTAAGATGGCTAAAGGTGCTGGCTAGCCACACCCGAGGACCTGAGTTCGATCCCCAGGCTCTACATGGTGGGAGAATAGAACCCACGCCTACGAGTTGTTCTTTGACCTCCATGTTTACCCATGTATGCACACACAAAATAAATAAACAAACAAATAGGAAAAAGCCACGTACAGCTTGTTCAGTGTACAGGAAAGTGCCAAGGAGACAGGGGACTCCTGTTCTAAAGAGGGAAAGGCAGGAACCACCATCTAAAGGTTGTCCTCTGACTTCTACACGCATACAATGGCATGTGCAAGTCTGTGCCTCCACACATGAACACCCTCTCCTCTCTGTCTGTGCTCCACCACCTCCATACCCCCCCAACTCCCTCCCCTCAGAAGGTGAATAAACAAAAGGAAAGTACAGTGGCTCCCTGTTGAGCACTGAAGGCCGAAGGCTTGTGCTCCCAGCTGCACCTCTAAAGCCACAAGCAGAACCTGTGGCTCACTAAAGACTTGAGATCACAGCATACATTTTTTTTTCTTTTTTGAGACAGGGTCTCACTATGTTGCCCTGACTAGACTATGCATATTAGTGTGGCCTTGCGCTCAGAGAGCTCTGCTCTCCTCTGCCTCCTGGGTGCTAGGATTTAAAGTTTGTGCCACCAGTCCCAGCTTCTCCTGGTATTCTACTCTTTGTAGAATATTTGGCACATTTGACTACTGATAGTCACTTGAGATGCTCCTACTGGATATCTGCTGTGAATAACTGTGAGCCCTGGTGTCTAGACACCTGTTTGAGTCCCTGCTTTCAACACTTCTGTGTGTACCTGAAAGGGGAACTGCTGGACCATATGGTAATTGTGTGTGCACTTCATAAGATCCTGTGATGTGCAAAGAAGAAAAGATGGAGGACGAACCTGATGCTCCTCTATCCTTTGGAGAGACACAAAGCCCACAGGGCAGCTGTCAATCAAAGTGTCCTCTGGCTTTTAGGCAACTGTGTCCTACATCTACTAGAGTCCTGGCACACAGCTGCTTCTCAGTAAGCGTTCAATAAGGAATAGATGTTGCCCACTGTTTTTCCTCTAGTAAAAAAAAAAACTAAAATTGTCCAAGAAAAGAAAAAGAAGGCCCCTGTGTGCATGTGCGTATGTGCATATGCTATCGTGTGTGTGCAGAGGTGTTATCATGTGTATGTACAGGGGTGTATGTTGTGTGTGTGTGTGTGCATGAAGGTCAGAGGACACCCTCAGTGGTGTTCCTCAGGAGACTATCTGCCTTGTGAGGCAGCGTCTGTTTCTGAGACCTGGGACTCACTGATTAGGCTAAGCTAGCTGACTAGTGAGCTCCAGAGATCTTCCACCTCACCAATGCTAGGTTTTTTGGTTTTGTTTATTTTCAAGACAGGGTTTCTCTGTGTAGCCTTGGCTGTCCTGGAACTCACTCTGTAGACCAGGCTGGCCTCGAACTCAGAAATCCGCCTGCCTCTGCCTCTCAAGTGCTGGGATTAAAGTCGTGTGCCACCACTGCCCGGCTATGCTAGGTTTACAAGTTGCCACCACAACTGGCCTTTCACATGGGTTCTGGGGACAGAGACCTCAGGTCTTCTCACTTGTAGGACAATCACTTTACCAACTCAGTTATTTCTCTGCCCATGGTCAGGTGGTAAACCAGGGGCACAGATATGGACAGGGAACCCAAGCAAAGGTCAGTTAACCACCACCCTTCTTCCCCGGGGCATACAGAATATTAGTGAAAAGATTCAGCCAATTTGTGCATCCGAGAGAAGCACAAACACAAAAGAGAGGCTTCTTCCACAACAAGTGCCTCCAAGACTTATCAGAGTCAACAAATAAAAAATATCTCCTTTAGAGATGGGGACTACAGATGTTGCCCACTGTTTTTCCTCTAGTAAAAAAAAAAAAAAACAAAAAACAAAAAACAAAAAAAAACTAAAATTGTCCAAGAAAAGAAAAAGAAGGCCCCTGTGTGCATGTGCGTATGTGCTACCGTGTGTGTACAGGGGTGTTATCATGTGTAGGTACAGGGGTGTAGGGTGTGTGTGTGTGTGTGCATGAAGGTTAGAGATACAGAGACCCACAGCTAGACAATGTACCAAGAGTGAGAGACTTGGAACACTCAGTCCCATATGGAATGTCTCCATCAAACCTTCCCCCCAGCTCAGGGAGCTCTACGGAAGAAGAGATGGAAGATCGTAAGAGCCAGTGGGGACAGGATAAGGCCCCCTAGGCACACCAGGACTGACACACAGATGAACTCACAGAGGCTGTGGCAGCATGCACAGGGCCAGCAGCTTCTAAGCCAGACGAACAGCCAGCACTGAGGGGAACTGAACATAAGCCCCCATTCCTAACTTAGAAGCTATCTTTGATTGATAACCATTCCCAGGGGAAAATTAGTTTTCTCCAAAGAATTTTAACCAGATGTACAAATCACACAAGAGGGATGCTTCATGCCCATTAGGTGACCAACACACGATAAAATCAAAGGCATTTTTGGAGATGTTTTGTCTCAGAATGCTTTTTTTTTTTTTTTAATTTACTGGTCTTTTGTTTATCTATTATGATTTTGTGTTTTTATAGGTTTTGCATGCCTGTATATCTGTTTTTTGTGTCCCCCCTCTCTTTGTGTGTGTCTGCTTTTTTTTTATTTTGGTTTGCTTGGATTTGTTTTGTTTTTCTTTACTGCCCTGTTTATTTTCTAAATAGAGAGAAAGAAGGCAAGGAGTTAGGCTGGGGAGGGAGGGAGTATATAGGAGATGAGGAAGGAGAAAAAGTTCAGAATATATTATATGAAAAAGTTATTTTCAATTTAAAAAAGGAAAAAAAATCTTCCCCCAATTGTTCACCTGCAACTGTGTCCTTATGGACATTCCTTGAATGTTTAAATTCTTGAGTTCAAATACACATTATGGACCTAGAACAAGAATTCATATTCTTTCCAATAACCTGTGCTTCTGCTGCCATGGGGCTGAGTGAAGAACTGTGAGTGTGTGTGTCTGCATGTGTCTGCACATGTCTGTGTGCGTGTGTGCATATGTATGTGTGTGCTTGCGTGTGTGCATGTGTGTGCACAGCTGTGCATTTGTGTGTGTGTCTTGGCTGTACACCACACTTACCTGTAGCTGCTGCTCATACATGTGTGCCAGTGGTAAGTAGGAAATCTGTGTGTCACTGGCATTCAAGGTCAGTGCACTCTGGAAGACAAAAAAACTTAGCGGGACGCACGCAGACAAGGAGGGAGACACAGCAGACGCCTACCTCTACAACGGTCTCAAACATATGGGCCAGAGGCAAGAAAGATATCAGAACATCATCTGGGGAAGCGATGAATGCACTCTGAAAGCAAGGACACCAGCAAGAAAAGAAAAGTTAAGACTTCCAGGACGGCCCCCGCTTTCCTCAGAGCAAGGCACACGGCCCCTCAACACTCAGCACAACCTCTTCTGTTTACATTTTTTATACCAGAGAATAAAAAGTAATTTTTTAATTATTACTATTGAGGATGGCACTAGGGCAGTGCACATGCTAGCAAGTGCTCTACCACAGGGCTGCATCCCCTGTCCCAAAGTAACAGTCAAGTAGAGTGGCAATCACTCCCAATAACCAAGCATAGCCACTTCAGAACTATTACCCACTGCCTCGTAAAGAAAATTTTGCCCAAACTGGAGTGTTGAGAGACTGTGAGCTCCACGCGCTTCCTCTTTCTGTTATGACACCCCAGTACCAGGCAGGTTCCACTGCCCCTCAAGCAACATAAGGTCCACTCCCTACCAGGACAGCTCTGTTATATTGCAAGGGGAAGCAGAGAGGGTTCCCAGGACCTTGGACTGATGCTGTACACGGTTCTAGTGGATGAGCTGGAATAACAGTTTTACCTTTGAGCCTCCCTTCATCTCAGGAAAACATTTAAAACCTGTAACCTCAAATCTGGCTTGAAGAGATTTGCTCTCCTATAAGACCCTGATCAAGACAAGGCCATAGGCAGACTAAATGTGGACACTGGATTGTCCTCAGAGTGGGCCTTGTTAGGGATGGGTGGGCACAGATGGGGCTTGCCTGTACGTACATGTTATTAACACAAAGAAGGCTCGCCCACACACTTGCTGTCACGCCGATCAGACGTGAGGAAAATGAGAGTATGTGTGTGTACATTGGTGTGTGTGTGTGTGTGTTAATGTGACAGAAGCCAGGGCCTCAAACACAGAAAGCATGCTTTCTACTGCTGAGGCATATTCCTAGCACCCATATTTTTAAAAATTTTCTGATAAACCGCAAAAATCATGCTGGTGTCATGGTTAGAAGTTTTAGAAGTTGGCAGTGCTTCTTGATAGTGTAACTATTTTTCAGTAAAGTTCTGTCATCTTGAAGACCCTGAAGGTCTACTGAGAGATGCAAATTTCACTTTAAGTGTTGAGCGTGTATACAGCATACACGCCCCCACCACCACCAAAGGTAAGGGGGTGAGAATAAGAAATGTGATAGCGGAGTAAGATCAATTGGCAGCATCCTCAAAACTCAGCCCACCAGCATCCACCACAGAGAGACGTCCACTTCTCTAAACCGTTAGGTGTAGTCAGTCTCCTGCCACACACAGGGCTACAGAATACCCAAGAGCCTGCAAAAGCATGCTGTTAAACGCATGCTTTAAAAGGTGGCTCCTTTGCAAAGATGGGCATGCAAGCTGTCTTTGCAGTTAGGGACTGAACTCTAGCCCCCTCCCAAATTCACATAGGACAGTCCTAAGCCCTATATATCGGGAATAGGGCCCTGATAGGACTAGATTTGGGAATAAGCAGGCTCTAACCCAGCAGCCTGGTGTCTCTCTAGAAGAGAAAGGGATACCAGAGCACCCAGAAAGAGGCAGCCGTCTGCAAGCCCTAAAGAGAGCCCTCACCAGGAACCAAACTTGCTGGCAGCTGGTCCTGGACTTTCAGCCTCCTAAACTGAGGGAAATGAACATCTGTTGTTTAAGCCACTTGGGCTGTAGTGTTTTGCTAATGGCAACCCGTGCAGACTACCACCTGTGGACAGAAAACCTGAAGAGGACAGGCAATTAACTAGAGTTTCAGACTTTAACCTTTCTCAGACAATGGGAGTCAAATGGACCACAGGACAGAACAGTGATTTAAAACCTTCAGCTAGCTATCTCTAACATTCATCGGTAACTTAAAAGAAGTTAGGTTCTTAACACTTTAGTAAAGGCACTGAGAGGTTTCTCCTTTGTCTTTTCCTAAAAGTACAGGGTGACATTCAAATATTCCCCCACATGAAAGCCACCAAGAGTTCCATCTGGCGATTCATCCTAATGTCACAGTAAGGCTTATGGATAGCTTAGGTCCACAGGTAAAGCATCTGAGAGAGAGAAGGGGGCTTCTGGCCTCACTACAGTCCATGTCCTGATGGATGAAGAGGAGATCTCTCTCTCCTCTCTCTCTCTCCCCTCTCTCTCTCTCCCTCCCTTTCTCTCTCTCTCTTTCTCTCTCTCTCTCTCTCCCTCCCTTTCTCTCTCTCTCTCTCTTTCTCTCTCTCTCCCTCCCTCCCTCCCTCCCTCCCTCTCTCTCTCAGCCTAAAGACAATCAATGAATGTGAAGACCCATGATAATAGTCTCAAGAATTACCTCCGTTGCTTTTATAAAACCTGAGCAATCGTTGATAATGTTTTGGTGAGTGACCATTGCTCCTTTGGGGTTGCCTGCAGAGCACACAGGAAGGAGAACAAGGTTAGCTATTCCAGCCCCGAATGGCAGAAACTCTCTACCATCAGGGCCTCCGCTAGCTCTACTGTTGGATACCCCCTGGATAGCCAAACTGAGTAATACTAAATTTCTGAGACTTTTAAAGGAAACTCACTATCATGAAATCACCTTAAATATTCATTAAAATCTTCATGTGTCTCAATAGGGAAAGAAAACTGGGAATCTTACTCTGCAGAGAGACTGACAGAGTACAGCTGAGGTCACGTTCAGTAATCTGAGTTACCTAGAGGGCACCCTCAGATTCCGAGACTGTCTCACAGAGCAACATGAGGACCTTTCTCGGTCCACGTCTATCTCTTGTTTTCTTGCTCCCACCTATAATTAGTTAATACATTATCTAAAAGGGGTGCAGAGACCATGGATTTCCAAATACTGCTTTGAAGCAAGTACATCTCAAAATATACCTGTAGTTCCACTTGTGAAACAAATTATCGCAAGATCTTCAGGTTCTGGAGGCTGAAGAAAATTTTTAAAAGAGAGGGTATGAATCAGAATAGAATCTATCAACCCACAAGGTGTTGTCTGCATTTCTAGCAGTCTCCAGTATGACTGGATGCTGCAAAGAACAGGGCCATAGGAGGCAGGAAAACAGTGCTTACCTTGGGCTTCGTTCTGTTCACTCTTCCAAGGTCCTTAATTAGAAGACAGAGAGGAAAAAAACTTCAGTGTTAAGAATTTTTTCTAACTATAAAGAGTATAAAGTCAGGGCGGTGGAGATGGCTTGGCAGGTAAGAACAGTGGCTGTTCTTCCAGGGGACCCAGGTTCCATTCTTAGCAAAAAAAAAAAAAAAAAATCTGTGATTCCAGTTCTAGGGGATCCGACTGCCCTTCTCTGACCTCAGTTGGTAGGTGCCCACATTTGCTTCAAATACACGCTGGCAAAACACCCATACACATAAAAGGAAGCCCCCAAGTTACTGCCTTTACTGCAGATTACCCTCCCAGCTGCCTAAAACACCATTTTCAAATTAAATGAATTTGAGCAATGTTAAGTAACAAAAGCCATAGGGTCTGTTGTTCTGGGAAGCCATGTTCCAGTTGTCTATCTTTTACATAAAACCATATAAATGGCCTTGGAATCAATAGGATTGATTTCAAAGACAGCGAAGGCCTTTGCACTGTATTCCAAACCCCTCCCTTTTCCTTGGATGGCCTTGCTCTTGAACGAAACCTGCCAGTCCTCAGTACCCCCTGTCATCAGAGGATGTGCTCCCTGACCACCTGGAGCGGCCTCAATGAGCCTCAATAAGCTCTCCCCACAAGTGGGAGAATAACTCTCCTCCTGACCAAAATGCGAGTGAGGCTCAGATATCCATGCTCCAGACACAGGGGAGGCGGCTTCGGGCACTCCCAACTGAAACAGGCAGCAAGAAGGCTGGGAGGGCGCTCTGGAGTGAGCTCTGGAGTGAGCATCAAGATGGAGCTAAGCTTTGTCTCTAGAAATAGCTGTTCCCGTGCTGACTTCTGCATCAGATTTGTACTTCAGTTTACTGCATTAAGTAACCTTCATATCCACTCGGTACAAACAAACAAACAAACTTATATTCTTTTGCTAGTAAAACATTTTTAATCAATTTAAATTATATACACTATAGACCATGGATTAATAACAAGAACACTGATGTCTAATTAGAAGTCAGCTAAGGTTGGGCACTTATGCACACACCTATGATCTGGGACAAGAGGATGGCTTAGGCCCAGGAGTTCTAGATCAGCATGGACAACATTCAAAACCACCAACTCAAAACACCAAAAACCACCCCACAGTCAACAAGGAACTAAAGCATGGGACTTTTGGAAAGTATTTTCCATATACTCTTTACTGACTTCAAGTTTCTGCTCATCTATTCAAAATTTTCTCTATTTTGTTATTGTTGAGGAAGGAGCTCACTCATGTAGGCCATGCTAATCTCCAAATAGCTAGACAGCTAATGATGACTTCAAAATGATCCTTCCGACTTCTACTTCCCAAGTGTTGGAACCACAGCCATGCACCACCATGCCCAGATAATCTGTCAAAATTCCTAAGCCACTTCTAGATTCTTCAGTTGATGCCCAATAGATATAAAGCCATACTCTCATGCAATTTGCTTTTAATGTAAGGGAACAAACATTTCCTCCACTGGTATATTACTTGCAGTGAGCGCTTGTCTTGTCATTAGTTAGAGAAAAAAATATGATTAATTTTAAAGTGGTCCTTTTAGGTTAAAAATGAATAAAGCTGAGTTCTAATAAATGACAAGCATATTGGAGTATCGATGAGTAATAAAATTTGCAGCCTAATGAAAATGCATAAAATAAAAATAAAATAAATGGCTGGGTAGATGAATACAGAGGTAAAGTCACAATGAAGCAGCTGTGTTAAAACTTTAACCACAGGCTCTCTAGCTGGGAGGTGGGAACATGACTGCATGCTGTATTACTCAACAGCCGGTTTGTCGGAAATGCTCCTTATTAAGATATATTCCAAATATATTTGCAAATATTCCAAAATACTTATGTTCTACTTTGATTCGACAAATATAGGTATTACTGTAAATATAGATTACTATAAATGACCCGCCCCAGGATCAACTATAATGTGAACTTTACATTCTTTTCTTCTCACTTTTGGTTTACAAAAATGTCTAAAATGCATAAGTTATATTAAGCAGACAAAGTGTAAAACATGATTTCAATATAAACTCTGCACTACAAATCATTCATTCATTCATTAAGTAATGTTTTCACTTTCATGCAGTGGTTAAAAAAGGCAAAAGGAAAGAATGTGTTATGTGTGCACCTCAGAAGAGGGACCAGAAGGCAGTTAGGGGAAAAGATTTCAATAGCATGAAAGACTACAAATAAAACAAAAAACAAAAAACACACCCACTCCAGTATAAAATTCTAGATAAAAAGCTAGCTACACTCTAATTTAAAAGTGAAGCCTAGGCAAAAATATATCTGGAGTTATGTTCTGTACACCATGTGCATACACATGGATATACACACACTTGCATGGCAGTGTTGGAATATGAGTTTCTCTGTGACTACTGGTTCCTCAGCAGAGGCTCCACAGGCCCTCCTCTGTAGCCTCACAGACCCTCCTCTGTAGCCTCTCATCCTTTGGAGAAGGGAGAGAACTAATAAATTAAAAATTAAAATTGTATGTACTATAATTTCACAAAAAGAGTTACACCTTCAGTGACAGCGCAGCTTCTTCTACGGAATCTATTACCTATGATGCATACATAAAAAGGATCTTCCTCTAGCTTCCTAACCCAAGGCAGTCAGTGTTGGGGCCAGATCATATGTATTCTACTGATTCTAGAATGGTTACGTTGTGCTTAAACTGAAAATAAGCCATTATCAAACATAAAAACAAAGAGATATATTATTAAGTTGTGCCATATAGCTTCATGTTAACATGACACAAGCTAGAGTCATCTGAGAGAAGGGAAACTCAATTAAGAAAATGCCTCCATAAGATCTGCCTGCAGGCAAGCCTATAAGAATGTTTTAAATTAGTGATGGATCGGGGAGAGTCCAGCCCATGGTAGGGGTATCATCCCTAGGCTAGGTCCTGAGTTCTGTAAGAGACTAAGAATGTCATGAGGAGAAAGCTGCACCCCTCTATGGCCTCTACATCAGCTCTTGCCTCCAGGTTCTTGCCCTGATGTCCTTCAGTGATGAGTAGTGATGTGGAAGTATAAGCCAAATAAACTCTTTCTTCCCCAACTTGCTTTTAGTTACAGTGTTTCATCACAGCAATAATAACCCTGACTAGGACAGAAGTTAATCAAGAATCCATGTTTGAAATTCACTAAGATCTATAGAAAAAAACCTGGAGGAAGAAATGACAAGGGCAGGTGTGATGGCTCAGAGGAAGTGCTTGCCATTCAAGACTGGCCGCCAGCATCCAAGTGGCAGGAGGAGAGAATCAATTCCACCAACCTGTCCTCTGATATCCACGCCTGTACCATAACACACAAACACACATACACACACACACACAGAGTCAACAGAGGGACAGGTGAATAATGAGACTGATTTCTGTGTCTGGCTTGGTTTCAGAGACAAAGGCAGTCAAGACTCAATAGAGCATACAAATTAGAAATGTCCACCTGTGTGATGTTGAAGGTCCCAGTGTCTACTGGTATAGTTCACTGGCACCAAGGTAAAATACGAGTACCACAGTTCCTTTCGTGAGGCTTCTGCAGGTGATACATTAAACTATTATGGGAACTGGGTATGGTATCATGATGAGCTTAACACAAGCCAACTTGACACAAGTGGTGGCCATCGGGGAAGACGGAACTTCAATTGAGAAAATGCCTCTATCAGACTGTCTATAGGCAAGACTATGAGGGCATTCTCTTGATTAACGGTTGAGGAGAGGACCTGGTTCACTGTGGATGTAGCACCCCTGGGCAGGCTGCAGAAGCAAACAAGCTGAGCAAACCATGGGAAGCAAGCTGGTTGGTAATTCCTCCATGACCCTCTTGCCCTGATGTCCTTTCATGATGAATTATGATGGGGGCATGTAGGCCACATAAACCCTTTTATCCTCCAGTTGCTTTTGGCCATGATTTTTAACACAGCATCAGAAACTTAACTAGGACAAGTGACTCATTCCTGTGATCCCAGCATTTGAGAGACCAATGTAAGAAAAGCTTGTTCCAAGTTCAAGGCTGCTCTGAGCCCCACAGTGGGTTTGAGACCAGCTTCAGCTACAGAGGCGGATTGTCTCCAAAAACCGAGGCCGAGCAAAACAAACCCACAAGCAACTCTTAGCGTGCAGGTCTAATCTTGGTCCAGTAGGACGATGGGAATTTTGTCCCGTATCTTTGAGTGGCTGAGCAGCACTGAGAGGACAGTGTCATTGGGTACCACATCCAACCCTTCAGAGAAGAGGGCCGTGTGGAAAGACTCACCTCCAGAGCTTTCAGGCTGATGATTTCCACCCCACACTTCTTGCCTCGTTCTACCAGATCATTGCCGTAGGAATCCATGATGACTATGACTTTAAGGCATGGTGTTAACTTATTTTCTACACCTTCTAATAGGAGTTTGGCTTTTTCTGGCTTGTCAGCAAAAATCACAGAGAGTTCAGCTGTAAATGAAGAGGTGATAGGGAATGAGCCCTAGGATGCTAAATGCTTGTCTGGACTATAAGACACAAAGATACTAGCATGCCAGAGGGATGCGTATTTAAACTTAATATCCCCTTCCAAAAGATATATAAATGTAAAGTCACCGAATCCAAACCTGTACCTAGGGCTATGGTCTCACAAAGACCAAAGACGTACCTTTGTTCACTATGTAGGTGATGGCATCGACTCCTAGGGTGTCATAGAGTGGAACAATCACCATCGAATAAGAGAAGCATCCTTGCTCGATGATCACCCACTGAATGTAAAAGTCACAGAGAGAGAATGAGATGTCTCCCTGGAATCACTGCAAAGGGCAATGCTCAGAGAGTCAAATTAGAAGCGTCCACTGTAGCAAAATTAGCATCTCTCTGTCTACCACTGTGCACCAGGTTCCAGGAGAGTTCAAAGCAAACAAAAGACTTGCTCTTCTTTTTAAACTTTTTCCTATTCTTGAAATCTTCTCCTATCCCTTTAAGAATTAATCTTTAAGCTCGCATACAACAATCTGCCCTTCCTTAAAATCAAGCCATAATGATGCAAGCGTGTGAGGAAACGATCATAAGGTGAGACAGAAGCTGGCTTGGCAAGTAGGGGCTGGGCATGGATTCTAGATGGCTGCAGAAACCTTGGTGGGGAGAAACCCACGTTTATCCTATGGAGGACGGCAAAATTTGGAGCAAAGGGGTGACAGGGAGAGAGCACAGCAAGAGACATCTAGGGCTGGGAGGCCAGTGAGCAAGCAGACTGGATAGAAGCCTGGCTTAGGGATGGACTGGAGTGAGCCCGTGCCATGGGGTCTGGCCTACTCCATGGGCCACATGGAACAACTAAAGTATTCAGGAAGGCACAAGACTGTGAGGTTTGAGAAAGGTCAAGCCCATGGCAGTGTGTAGTATGGGCTGGGAATAAGGCCTATCGATCAAATAAGAAAGTTGTCTTGAAAAAAAAAAAAAAGATTCCCCTAGTAAAGTGACCAAAGACAGCGATGATACAGTAACTGGTCACCTCGCCCCTAACCTAACTGCCTAGCAACTGACAGATCTCCCGGGCACCTGTGGCACCGTCCCTCTTCAATGTCAAGACATGCCCTTATCTCAGCTGCTCTTTTCAAACGACACCACAGGATGCTGGTCGCGCAGCACAGCAAAGGGTACAGCCACCGTGGGCAAGGAGCCACACGGTCACACGCACGTGGCGTGGACCCAGGGCTGTGCTGTGGGGTTTGTTTTTGTTTTTGTTTTAAGATTTCCTCCAAGACTGTACTCAGCAGCTCTTGTTGTCTGGGCTCTCATGATCCTTTCCTGCATCCACACCTAACACATTTCAGAGAAAGCACCAGTAAGCTGCTCCTCGAAGGGAAGGATCTGTCTTGTGGTTTATGTAGAGGATAAAAATTCTACTGACAAAAAAAGTTTGGATCTGTTTCTGAGATACAAAAGAGAACCAAGTCACCCCTTGAGACTAAGCACAGGCCAGCAGTGTGGACAGTGATGCTTCTCCGCAGAACATGCCACCCAGGGACAGAAGGACTTATAAACAGGGCGCAACACAGGGATAGGAGAACCAAGACACCATTCTGGACATAAGCAGATATTAAAAAAAAAAAAAAAAATTGATGCTTGAATTTTTCCAATACAGTTAGTGCTGATACAACTAGCTAGCAGTACTTTAAAAGGAACACCCCATTTCAAGTCTATTTTTTTAAAAATTATTTTTAAGTGTGTGTGTGTGTGTGTGTGTGTGTGTGTGTGTGTGTGTGTGTAGGTGCCCATAAGACCAGAAGAGTTGGAGTTATGAGTAGTTGTGAGCCACCTGATGTGGGTGCTGGGACTGAAACTCTGGTCTCTGGAAGAGCAGTGTGTGTATGCTCTTAACTATGAGCCTTCTCTCTAGCTCCTCTAGTCTCTTTCCTTAGGTGCTAAGTGTGAGCCTCCACAGCCAAACAACAGCTGCATATCCATAAGCAGAACAGCTCAGAGTACGTATTCCACAGTAGTTTAGGTTTGGAAACTCAATCGGAAGGAAGGCTTAGATCTCTCAGGAAGAACAGTTTGCTACTAACAAAAATGTATCCAAGCTTCTCTGCTGTAATTATTATTAATAATTTATTAACGCTGTTTATCCAGTCTCAGAGGTAGCCCCTGAAGGGAAGAAACTTCTAGTTTGACACTTTTTTTCTAAGAATTTTGTTTTATAACCTGGATTAAGAGAACTCAAAATAAAACGAAACAAAACAAAAAATTAAGGGGAGATAATTTTTTTTTCTCTTGAAAGTTTAAGAGAGACTCTCAGTTCACGTTTTCATACCTGGAACTTTCTAAGACAAACCACAAAGCCATACACTCAGCTGAAACCAGAGAACAAAGCCTAGTCGCCAGCAGCTGCAGGCGGGAAACCGGAGGCCCCTGGCAACCCTGCACAGCAAGCGGCTCGTGGTTAATACCTCGGGTCTGTTCTGAGAAAAGAGGCCGATGAACTGCTCTGAGCTAGGCTTGAAACCCTTCTGGATCAGCCCGGAGCCTATGCACTCCGCCATTTCTGCAACCTGCAACAAAGGGAGGCACAAATTAGGAAAAAGCAACATTCTCACTGCAAGAACCTTAAAAGCTCACCAGGTAACACTCTGGTGATGATGTCTCCACTGCCAGCAGCAGAGCTATACAGAGGAGACCCGCGCCTCCTTAAAAAAAACACTAGCACAACACAAGGTTTTTACTCACCACAACTTAGGATTTGTTAAGGACCTAGCTCTAGGATTCCTTCTGCAAAGCAAATTATTCCGGGTTTGCAGGCCACATACAAGTACACGGGGCTTCCTATATTTGTATGCTTCTATTTTAGTGCTACAAAATGATAGAGATGGCAGAAATGCTGTTTTCTTTGGGGGTGGGGATGAATGCTTGTTTGCAGTGCTGGGGGACAATCCAGGGCTTTATGCACCCTAGACACGCAACACAGACCTTGTCCCCACTTCTTGACTTCTTCAACTGGTGCAGACCAGCTGCACATTCACAATCCTACCAGCTGCCAGGATGGCAGCTATCACCAGGCCTGGCTAGATTGTTCTTTCATTGTTTATAAAAGACTGGAAAAGTGACCAAACACCTCAAAACCTGTCATCTGTATAAATCTACAAACAGCTTTTTAAAAAAGTAAAACAAGACTAAATTTTTTTTTTCCTATTTGTTTGCTTCTTTCTAAGATAGGGTTTCTTTGTGTAGCCTTGGCTGTCCTGGAACTCTCTCTGTGGTCCAGGCTGGCCTCAAACACACAGAGATCTGCCTGCCTCTGCCTCCCAAGTGCTGGGACTAAAGGTGTGTGTCACCGGCTCAAATAAGACTAAGCTTTTGTTATTGGACTCTACAATTCCATTCTTGAGAATTTTTTTGGTAAATAATATGATCTCAGGAGGAGATTTTTAAAGGCCTATGTGCAAAGATAAAAATTTCAAAAAAATGATAAGAATACCCAAAAAGGGCAGCTAGGAAGCTGGCAAAACTATGAGAAAGGCAGCAAGCCTAGGGCAGTGTTAGTAATCATGGTAAGCACAAAAAGTGGAGATGAAAACCAACATTAAAATACCCAAGAAAAACAGTCATAAAACTTAGACAGGAATATATATATATCCATAGCTAGCCTCTTGCCCCTCCTCTCATTAATTTCTTTGAAATGTAAATCTTTAATGGGGGAGTTCATTACTCTCAACAGTACTTATAACAACGTATATCCATGCCCACAGGAAGACCAGCCACACCTCTCCTTCCCAGGAATCCCATTGGTTCTGGTACACAACACAATCCCAGCCCCACATAAGAGAAACAGCATTGTCACCCACAGGCCAGGTGGCCACAGAGTGGCAAAGCACCTTCTATTCCTGACTAATTCTCAAGTCTGGAAATTGAGAAGTGTCTGAAACTGTTTGCTGGACTTGTTGGGGCAATACATATACATGTATATTTCTAGAAAGATGGTCCATTTTGCTCTTTAAGAAAAAATGGCAAAGAGATTCTTACTTTCCTAAAAGTCAGTCTTGTTGGATGAGTAGTAAAAAGTAAAACAAGATAAAGATCTCTACAAAGCCAAAGCTGGCTTCAGTTAAAGCCAGCTCTGCGTGTGCCCTCTGCCAAGCCTCAGAGAAGCCTTAGGCTGAACTATGCAAATCACTTGTCAACACCTTCAGAAAACCTCAGGGATTCTCAGTGTGCCTTGAACACCAATCTGCAACAGATACTTTCTTGTTTCTGGCCAACGAATCTATTAAAAAATAACTCAAGAGAGCTCTAGGGAAGTCTGTTGGGTCACACACTGCCCTATGTCCAACACAGTCTTGCTATATATAAAGACTCCAGAAGCAATTGCCTTGGTGTTTGGAGGTGGTCTTGTTCTGTAGGCCAGAACTGGACTCTGCTTCAGTATGTTTCTAATCAGCCAGGAGCTCAGGGGGATCCTCCCTGCCCAGTTTCCACAGTGCTGGGAGCACAGGTGTGAGCTAGCACTGACTAATGGAAAAAAACAGATAGAAACTGGTTTGGGCTTTGGGAAAGCCAAACAGAAAGGGAAATCCCTCTCTGGTCACGTGAGCTCCTGGCTCCTTCCACAAGAGAGGGATTACAAGCCCATATCTTGAGAGACAGACAACTACTATGAAAGCAATGCACTGGGCACTCTTGTGCACTCTCTGTGGCGGGAAAAGGAAAACTACAGGGCCTCAGCCCAAGGAGATCTGACAGGTGCTACTCCCAGGCCGGGCTTGTGGCTCCAAAGGACATCTCCCACCATATTTATCCCACAGACAAGCCAGCTACTAAGAACACAGAGGGAGAAAGTCAGTTTGTGTTCATGGGTGTCACAGGATTACCTAGCCCCAGAACAAGTGTTCAGGGGAGCCTAGGGACAGAGAGCCATTTCCTGGACAGCTGCGTAGGAAAAGCCAGGCAGTTAAACTGCACTTGCAGCTGTGCCTGCCCATCCTGAGGCCAGACCGGAAAAGCAACGCCAGCTTTGACTCTGTGTGAATGAAATGAAAAGAAAAGGTGACACCTTCCTGCCCTGCGACCCTCTACTCACAAACCATGACTTCAAGTCACAGCTGCCGATGAGCGGCAAAGGGAGTGCCAAGTGTGAGACTACCTTGAGCCTAGATTTAGCTTTATGCAGATAGACAGGGGTCTGCTCTGAATGTCTGTGCTCTTCCCTATGGCTGCCAAAGGGTTAACTGCCACATCTTGGAGAGAGGGCCAAGGGCAGTTCTGAGGGTCAATGAGCAAATGTGGAAACGCCCACAGAAGAGGCTCTGGTCCTCTTCTCACACTGTGAGCACGGGCATGCTACATCTTCTCTGAGATATGTATCTTCCTCATCTATAATATAGGGGCACTCCACACTGGGGTTTCTGGGTTTCCTAGCAGCCCTCAGGATGGAGAGGGGAGCATATGCTCCTAGAGATTTCTAAAATTTCAGAAATTGTCTGAAATGGCATACATCACCCTAAATCCATATAGGTTGCCAGCACAGTGCTTTAATCTGTAAGTAAGCTAGAGTTTCCCTAGATTTCCTATGCTGTTCTGTTTTTCCTCAGATGCTCCGGAGAGTTACCAAAGCCCAGCACATCTCCCAGCCCAGCCAGCAATCATTCACCAGTGTGCTGGACCAAACAACCTACAGAGCCAGTCTTGTGGTCTGAGTCTGAAATGGTTCCTGAGGGCTCATGTGTTTAAACCCTCAACCTCTAGCAGAACTATTGGCAGAACTTCGGGAAGAGATAGAAACATTTGGAGATGGGGCCATGCTGACAGCTATAGAGTCACATAGTTTAGACTGGTCCTGCTTCTGACCCAGCTTGGCTTTCAGGACTAAACACCCATCAACTCAAGGTGAACACCCATAAACCTGAGTCCAAACCAACCTCCTCTCCAATTAGCAGCTTACTCTGAGATTTTGGACACAGACCTGAGGAGAGCCATCAGAGCCAGGGAACTCACCTCTTTGTAGGAAATCCACTCATAGGGCTGGTTTGGCTTTCTAGAACCTAAGCAAGGGCCATTGTCTACAAAAAAGAGAAAAAAAAAAGATGAGGGAAAAGATGGCCTTGACCTTTAACCTACTCCTATATCACTTATGAGACTTTATTCATCACAGTATCAGGAAGATTCTACTCTTCAGACTAGAAATGCTGAGTTCAGATTAAAAATGTTTTTCTCTCCTGGAGTTTGAGGTGGTTTTTGTTTATTTGTTTATTTGTTCCATTTCTTTTTCTTTCTTTTCTTTTTTAAAAAAGATTTTATGTATTTGTCTTATGTACATGAGTACACTATAGCTGTCTTCAGACACACACCAGATGAGGGCATCAGATCCTATTACAGATGGTTGTGAGCCATCATGTGGTTGCTGAGAATTCAACTCAGGTCCTCTGGAAGAGCAGGCAGTGCTCTTAATGGCTGAGCCATCTCTCCAGCCTCCTTGTTCTGTTTCTTAAATGGAAGTGGGTGTAATAAATACGGGAGAAAGGACTGATTTTTTTTTTTTCTCGAGACAGGGTTTCTCTGTGTAGCCCTGGCTGTCCTGGAACTCACTCTGTAGACCAGGCTGGCCTCAAACTCAGAAATCCACCTGCCTCTGCCTCCCAAAGTGCTGGGATTAAAGGCATGCACCACCACTGCCCGGCAATGACTGACTTTTTTGTTGGTGGTTTTTGGTTTGAGATAAGGTCTCTCTCTATTATGTGGCTCTGGCTGTCCTAGAACTCACTCTATAGACCGGGCTGGCCTCGAACTCACAGAGACCTACCTGCCTCTGCCTCCCAAGTGCTTGGGACTAAATGTGTGCTACCACACCCAGCTAACATGATTTTTAAGAATGTTTAAGCTGTGACTTTTTCTTTTATGCTAGTGGTTCACTGCAGAGATACTACTGTGGGATTTTAGAGGAGCCGCCAGCAGAATTTCTAAGGAACCTTCAAGCATTCCAACTGAGGGTGAAATATTCACCTACAGGTCATGTGTTGTGGGGGAGGGGGTGTGTGCCAGCAAACGGGCTTTTGAGGAGCGGTGGAGTCGAGTGTTGAGGACTCTGAACTCATCACTTGGTTAATCCCTTGATGTGCTTAAAACGAGATGGCAGCACTTGGAAATATCCTTGTGATCAAGGATAATATCTCACTCTGGCTACTTCCTACATCTCACCCCAGCCCCGATGACTTGCTATCCCCCACTCCAAAGCAAGGAAGGGAAGGAACGTGAAGAGGTCACAACATCTAGGTTCACCAGTCCACTTTTGAATTGGTAATGGTGTTCTGATTTGATATGGGGACATAGGAGAACTGGCAAGGAAGACGAGAGAGTGGCTTCACCAGGGCCTAGACACGCCTGGTCCTAGTACCAAGGTTTATGCCTAGATAAGTGTGGCACATAAGGGATTCAAGCAGCTGGGAAGATGGGAGGATACAAGCTGGGCTCATTGACTTCTCTGTTATCCCTAACAACAGACCTGACCAAAACAGTCTTTCTTCCAAGACCTGCTTCAGCGTAAAGCACCATTGACAAAGGGCAGGGTCGTCAGCACCGCTTCTCAGATGGGCAGGGTCGTCAGCACCGCTTCTCAGATGGGAGACCTCTCAGCCTTAGGAACCAATGCCATTCTAGTCCTCAGGATCTAGGACTGGCAAACTAGCCAAGGCCACAGTGAGCCAATGGCTGTTTTTGTAAGCAGTGTTAGTAGAACACAGCCTTACTGGCTCACCTCCCTATGTTTGCAGATGCAGAGATTGTGTGGCCCAGAAGGCCTAACGCCTAATGTACTTCCTGTTGGCTCTTTACAGGCACCTCACACTGATCCCAGCTCTGCAACTGTCATGCTTGCGCGCAAGCTCACCTGAGAACTTGAAAAACAGCCAGAGCCAGGTCCTACTGCTAAAATCCTTTGATATAACTGGATGGACGTGAACAAGAGTTTCAGTAGTTTTTAAAAAGTGCTCCCAGGTGTCACTAATGTGCATCTTAAAAACTCTAGGTTTAAGGAGGCTAAAGAGATGGCTCAGTGGTTAAAAGCACTGGCTGCTCTTCCAGAAGACCTGGGTTCAATTCCCAGCACCCACACGGTGACTCATATGAATCTCCAGTTCAAGTGGGTCCAACACTCTCCCTCTTCTGGCTTCTGTGGGTACTTTGTGTAAATGGTACACAGGCAAAACATGCTCAGAAAATTAATTTAAAAATTTAAATTAGATTTAAAGAGCTCGTGGCTAACTTCTCCTGCTACTGAGCAAACTTCTGACCATCCACTCAGAATGCCAGGCTTTGCTCATCTATAATATTTTAATCCTGAGATATCCTGTGAACAATAGCATTTAGGATTAAATGCTTCTTGAAGAAGAAAAAAGAAACAGGGACTTAAAAGGAGCTGCCTCTAATCAATGCATGTTAAGAAAGCTTACGTCTCCTTCTGTGATTTACTGAGGATTACTCACTTGCCAATCAGACATGCGTCCACAGAGCAGGAAGCTGTCTAACTGTCACAAGTACAGTGTATGTCACCCACTCCTGGATAAACCCATTCTCTGCTTCCAGAGGAGAGGCTGTGTATAAATTACAGCACATACTCTCATGTATCTTGATGCCGGCTGATTTGCTCTCCTTGGGAAGACTTACTGTCACAGATAAACTCAGACCCTGATACCAACTTCAAAAAGGTCCATGTATGAACTGATAGACAAGGAAGCTGCTTTCTCTTTACAGTCAGCTAATGAGCCCTTTACAGGAATATTTGTCTGAACACAGTGGGCTGGGTAGTTGGACTGTACCACTGTCACGCACTAAACAGCAGGTACTTCGAGTGCACATACTGCTTGTAGTGTATTATGGGACAGAGAGAAAGCAATCTTCTTGACTGTAAGATCACAACCATACTTCCATGGATTTTAAGATCCATTTCTAAGCTAGGCAGTGGTGGTGAACGCCTTTAATCCCAGCATTTGGGAGGCAGAGGCAGGTAGATCTCTGAGTTTGAAGTCAGCCTGGTCTACTGTGAATGAGTTTCAGGACAGCCAGGGCTACACACACACACACACACACACACACACACACACACACAATCTATTTCTATAGATGAACCTAGGAAAAGCAAAAATAATCCTTAAAAAGAATGTGTTTTCCTTCATGGACAATATATTGAGTACCCAGTGTGGGTGGTCCTGTCAGTGCTGCAGGGAAGGCAAAGGCAGGCCATGCCAGGGCAACAGCTCTGCATGTGAAGGGGTTAGAGGCAGAGCTTCGACGCTGAGAGGAGAAGGGGGACGGTGCCCCACTGGAGCCAGGTGAAAATGACAGACTAGGAAGACGTTTATACAGACATGGAACCAACAGGGTTAAAAGACCACTGAGTGGGGATGGCCAGGGCAGGATTATGAGGGTGGGGGACTGCATGAAGATGTGAAGGGGGACTGGCAGTGCGCTTGCTTGAGGGCTGATTCAAGGTGGGGGTGCTGGAGAGAGACCCAGTAAGTAAATGATGGGCCAGGGCCAATTAAACATTTTACTTTTAACTGCAGGAAACACTGTAGCCCAGCACATGTGACTCTCCATTAAATAAAGGATGGATTGCCCCTACATCACTTTTGGCAACAGAGAACATCTGGAGAGTCCTATAAACTTTGAGATTGTTTCCGGACACATTATAGGAGATAGAACACAAGTAGTGCTGGGTATGTGAAACACTGGCGGATGTGCCTTCCTGAAAGGAAGGCTGCTCATCCCTCACGAGAAGCAACAGTGAAGTGTCAGCCACAGCAGTGCAGCTATGTGCTTACTTGACACCTGAATCCCCCTCTGGAAGCCATCGTACATCGTTCTGACATCATCATAGTAGTACACCAAGAGGTTGTCATCTTCGAGGACTGCTGATCTTCGAACACCATCAGTAGTACCCTATTGGGAAGGACAGGGTTGAGCAGGATGTTAACAGGAACCCCACAGCATGATGCCTTGAGAGAGGTGCATGTTGTGGCCAAATGATGCTAATCGACATGCCAGTATTTCCCGAGGCTTGTCACTTGTTTGTCATACATACACCTAAAATCTTCCGCCCTAGCAATTCTCAGGTAGATAATAAATGCACCACAATGAATGATGGTGGTGATACTGTAACACTGATCCCCTGTGCCTATTTCACTTACTGTATGTAACACGGTCAACACCTGCTGCCATCTCTATTTGTCAGTTCGATGCAAAATAAACACAGAGTAGCAGTGACCAGCAGCTGAATGAAGGAGTGCTGATGTGCTAATAATGTAAGCCAGCCATTCCCTTGAAGAGCCACGGCGGCTCTGGAGAAGCGAGGCTAAGGCATCATGGCCGTGAACGGAATCTTAGGGAAAGAAATCTGAGAGGAAAGAAAAGGAGGAAGGGGGAGGTCAGGGAGGGGAGAGGGAGGAAGAGGAAGAAGAGGAGAGGTAGGAGGAGCCTGCTGCTGCTGCTGCTCACAAATTTCTAAGTACATGTCCTGCCAGATAAAGCCAGAGAGAGAGCAAGGAAACAGAAAAAATGCCCCCACCACACATACTTTATAATTCTCAAACTGCATCAACCAACAGAACATAGGAAGGTTCTACTCAGCTTGGGAGGAAACAAGAGACCACTCAATTCTACTTCCATGAGTCACTTGGGGCTCCTGCTACAGTTCTGTCTCATTACCAACTGCATACAATCCACTAGGACCTTCGGTTCCTTGCGCAGCATCTGGCTACTGAATACAGTAAGTGAGCAGATGCAGGTCCTTCCAGATGTTTATTTGCAGCTTAGATAGCATCTCTGCTGCTGAGCACCTTCCGCTAAGTTGTCTCCATCTGCTGGGGCCTAAGTACAACTGCCGGGTACAGGGAGTCCTGCGCATGGACAGGAAGCTAATTCTTATTCCCCAAAAGCGGCAGAAGGAGCTGAGCTCTCAGACCATACAGAGATATGGGAGGTCCAGATAGCTGCAGGAACCCTCAAACATTCTTCTATGATGGGGGGGGGAGGGTAAAGGCTCAACTACTAGGTTAGAGCCAACTTCTTTCACATTTCAAAGCAGGCTCTTCACATTTACACCACCAGGGAACCCTTGAGGGATATGAGACCATGAGATGAGACCTTCCAGCACCACAGGAAAGGATTGTCCAAAAAAGTGGAAGTGATCACTCTGACTTGAGGTTTGATGAAAGGAAACAGGAAAGTGCCCCTAGCAAGCGGGGTCAAAGTACAGTCAGAGTTGGCGGGCTCAGGGCTCAGGGTTCAGGATTCAGGGAAGAGATTACGGAGGCTTCCTAGTGAGAAGTCTACTTAAAGCAGGTCAAAACAAAACAAAACATCAACAACAATGGACCAAGGGCCTGGGCTGCGGTGGTGCACGCCTTTAACCCCAGCACTTGAGAGGTAGAGGCAGGTGGATTTCTGAGTTTGAGGCCAGCCTGGTCTACAGAGAGAGTTCCAGGACAATCAGGGCTACACAGAGAAGTCCTGTCTCAAACAAACAAGCAAACAAGAAACAAAAACAAACAAACAAACAAAACCCCAATGGACCAAGAACAATTCAGAAGAGAGAACAGAGGTCAGACCAACAGGGAAATGGGAAGGAGAGGAGATGGGGTGAGGCTGTAGGGGATGGGGGAGCAGAAGGGCCATGTGCCATAAAGTACTGCCTCTCGGCCCTGGGCCAACCAGCTTTCTCCACCAAGCAAAGGGGAAGCAGTCTGGCTGTCCATGCTGCCCACGGGGAGGTCCTCGGGATACTCTGCTCGAGAGTCTCATGGTGACGTGGGACCACTCACGGTATCTCCCCATTCAATATTATCTCTTTAAAAGCAACGATGAGCTCTGCATTGCACAGAGCCGCTCACTCTCAGCTGTCAGTGGCGCAGTTGGGAGGACATAACCAAGGCCCAGGAGCCTGAGACTTGTGCTATGGTTTGAGTTGGAAGTGTTCCTGGAGCCTCCTGTTTTCAATGCCTGTTCCCTTGCCAGGGCTGCCATTTTGGAAGGCCGTTGGGAATAATAACAGAGTTTCCCTCGGTGCTTTACCTGCACAGAGTGCCATATGAAAGTGTTTTTTTTTTTTTCCAGGTTCGCCCACCTTGGAACCAAGAGGCCACTGCAGCTACGGTTCACAGGGTCAGATTTGCTGCAGGACCTCCCCCCCAGGACCCCCACCCCCTGCTAGGTCTGTAGATGAAGCTATGAAGGTAAAGACTAAGTTCCAATAGAGTTCCAGGATGTTGGAGATGACAAGAACATGGGCTGTTTGCCAAGGAAAGCTTGAAGAACAAACGAGAGCCTTCCCAGGATGGAGTGTAAGCCACATGTGGAAGAGGGGCTTCCCAAGCCCACTGCGGCATGCATCACAGCAACACGTGCCTCTCAAGGTAGACATGGAGCTACAGGATTTGATGTTTGCCCTGCTGGCTTTGGGCCTGCCTGCTCCCCACAATGTCACCATCCCTTCCTTTCAGAGTGGGGGTGCTGACTCTATGTCACTGTATACTGGAAGTACACAGCTTTTGTATTTTTAGGAGCTCATAGCTGAAAGACTGCACGAGTCTCAGCGACTACTCTGGATGTGGACTTCTGGACAGTGACCAAACTGTGGGCTGGGGACTAAGTTGGACTAAATGTATTTTCTGTTCCGAGATGGTCAATAGCTTTTGGAGGTTTAGCTGTAGACGCAGTGGTTTGAATCAGGACTGTTACCTCACAGACTCATGCTTTGATAAGGGGTTCTCCAGTTAGTCACTCTAGGAGAGGCGTTGAACCTTTAAAAGGTGGGGCCTGGTAGACAGATGTGGATAACCGGGTGTTTTAAGGTGTATCTGGTTCCCGGTTGCTGGCCAGCTCTCTGCTTCCTGTCTGTGGGAACCGGGCTTCTGCAGCCACAGTGGACTGAATGCCCTCCACTGCCCTCCCTGCTGTGGTGGAGGCCAGCTTCTGAGACTGCGAGGCCTTTGGATCTCTTCCCTTCAGCTGCTGGGTCAGATGCTGCAGCCACTGCTGTGCAGGAGGCAAATACATCCTGCCCTTGAGTGACCAGGGAGCCTCCAAAGGAATCCTAGTGAGTCAAAACAACACAAGGAAAGACAAGGGCACACAAGAGTAGGTGTGGACCCTGAGGGGCAGGTGTAACAGGGTTTTCTTTGTTAAAAATAAGTTCTGGGTCTCAAAGAAAGAGACCGCCATTTCAAAGGGAGTATCTAGACAGATTAACTTCACTCCAGGTCAAGTGGTCACAGTCCTAAGGGGGAACCCGAAGACAAGAAAGGCACTTGGTAGTGGTGACTTGTCCTTACTCCACTGGTGGGAGACAACCCCATAGCCTTATTTGACTAGCTAGTCTATGTTTGGTCATAAAATTCTTGGAGTGCAACAGGAGGCCTCTGTGTAAACAAGTTTTTTTGTTTGTTTGTTTTGTTTTGTTTTGTTTTTTGTTTTTTTCGAGACAGGGTTTTTCTGTATAGCCCTGGCTGTCCTGGAACTCACTCTGTAGACCAGGCTGGCCTCGAACTCAGAAATCCGCCTGCCTCTGCCCCCCAGGTGCTGGGATTAAAGGCGTGTGCCACCACTGCCTGGTGTAAACAAAGGTTTTATCAGGTAGGGAGGTGATTAAGAAATTTGCATAAAAGTCTTAAATGGTGAAGATAAAAAGTTTTATAGCATTTCATAGAAAAGACTCATATTTAATATTTCTTACATCTTAGAGCCCAGGTCTACAAAAACTGGCCACCAAGGTTTCAACAAGCCTGGGTCAGGGGACCCAAGCCCAGCGCTACAGTCTGAGAAGGAGGATCCTAGAGATAAGTCCCATGAAGGAGAGTGGTGAAGACCAGGCCTGCACTACAGAAAGAAAGCCACCGCAAGCAGAAACGATGTGTAGGAAACGCTGTGGGAAGGGACGAGAGAGAAAAGGGTTTATGTGGGGAGGGGACAAGAGCCACGAGCGACATGAGATCTGCCATCTAACAAGAGAGGGTAAGATTTAAAGCATGGAGAATCACATGTCTGAGAAAGAAGGCGTTTAGCTAGCTAGTGACGAGTATGCCCATTAAGTCAGGAGAACTCCGTCTACTTTCCAACTCTCTAAAAACTGCTCTAGAGCAGAGGTTCTGGACCTGTGGGTTGTGACTCCTTTGGGGGTCACACGACCCTTTCACGGGGGTGGCATGTCAGATAGCCTGCATGTCAGATAGTTACATACAACTCAGAACAGTAGCAAAATCAGAGTTACGAAGTAGCAACGAAATGATTTTAAGTTTGGGGGTCATCACAACATAAGGAACTGTGTCAGAGAGTCGTAGCATTAGGAAGGTAAAGAACCATTGTTTTTGAGGGTCACCGGATAACAAATTTTTAGCTAAATAAATCTAAATCCGTCTAAGCTTTCAGTGTTACTTAGTCTTCAGGACGTGGGAAGATGGAGGTAAGACCACCAGAGCAAATTGGAAGACACTGATTGAGCTCCTAATAAAGCCATCCTTCCTCTTGACAACATAACCCAAGGATAAGGTGTTTATATTACCCTAATTATTAGCAATTAAACTAATTAGCCAAGGCTTGATAATGAGGCAGTAAGGAGATGCCAAAGAAGAAAGGAGGAGCATAAGGTACAGGTGAAGCTGAGCAGAGGCCCCACTTCAGTAAGGGAGGGGCTGTGACCTGGAGAAGAGGACAGTGAAATGTGGGTTGGGGGGGACTAGACAACAGGAAGCTCTGAGTTTTACAATACATTCTATGGATCCCCTGAAAAAGATGGTCATCTTCGGTAGGTGGAAGTGTTCCTTTCTTACTGAATAAAAATGCTACCTGTGAGCACTGGGCATGCCTCACCTCATTTATACAAACCCACAGCAAGGACAGCACTCTGAGGCTAACAGCCAGAGCCCATATGTGCTAGGACACAGAGCCTTCAATTACGGGATTGTCCCAGTTGATGTCGACGTGGATATTTCTAGGAAAAGCTGTTACTGAAATGGGGAATGTCTTAAGTATGGCCCTTCTAACAGAACCTGCTGTCTGTTGGAAGGCAGAAACTGGCTGTGCTCAAGAGCGGGATCATTACGCAGAGCCAAATCAATCAAGACTGGAAAGCAGGGCCTTATGGGCCTGCTCCAACACGGATATGACTTTCCAAGTTTAAAAACAAAAGAGAGTGAATGGAAAGCAGTACAGCAAGGCCTTTGTTACAGGAGATTCTCCGCATCTAAGGGGTGTGTGTGGGGTGAGGTCCCTTTGAGATGAGTCTCCCACACACTGAACTAGTAAATACAATTGCTGTTGAATCAGGCTAAATTAGAAAGTAAAAGCTCAAATCACGCATGAGGTCAGGAATGCGGGAAGGCAGGGTCAGGAAAGCAGGGAACATCTATGTCTTGGGGGTTCTGGAGACTAGAGCTCTTACAAGTGTTTGACAAGGTTGACACACTCACCCCAAAGTAGTGTGTTCTTCTGACCAACCCTGAGATGTAAAGGATAACACGTTATATCTCTGAGGATTTCTTATTAATAGAAATGCTCCAACTTTGCATTGTGGCCTCACTCATCTCAATCTATAAAATGGGTATGTATCTACAGGACCATAAATAAAGAGTAACCTAGGGAGAGAGGGAAACCAGAGAGACGAGAGAAAAGGAGAAGGAAGGGTAAGGGAGCCGAGTAACTTCTCAGAAGACTACCAAAGGCTTGGATTTTAATGCTCAATCCAGCCCACGAGAATGACAGTGAATGGGAGCAAGTCCTGGCTGTGTAGGGCTGCACCTCTGCTCCCTTCCATGGGGTCCTCTCCTCCGAGCATTACACCTGACATTTGCACATGACATGTGGCTTCTCTGCCCAGCTCATGAACATGTATTACTTTTCAGGATTACAACTGCTTTTTAGCAACATTAGTCTTGACACTCATGAGGTCTCTTAAGGCCAGCTGTGGGAGGAACCCCACACTCCAGTGACCTCTGGCCGATAATGGACAAAGTATTTCAACAACATCCCTAAACTGTCTCACCAGGTGAGGGACAGAGCTGCAGGGCCAGAGTCAGGCTTACTGTTTAACTAGAAAACAGCCCTTGATCTTTACTCCTAGAGGCCAGTGTGGGTCAGAAGTGTCACCCATGGTCACTGCTTGATTCCCACTAGCTGAGGGGTACAGATGTAGCCTCTCACAGGCCGCCACCTCTCTGTAAGGACGGGCTTGCTGATGCTCTCTTTTCTCCCTTCCTGGGATGCTAGCCCCGTGGAGGGTTCTGCAAGCAGGCTCCTCCAGACCTGGCCACATTGTTCCCTTCATGCTTGAGCAGAGAGGGTCCAGACAAACACCACCCTCTAATCCTCGAAGTTCTGGGTGCTTTTCAGACCTAGTTAATTCTCTACTTGGTAATTTCCTGAGCAGCCCACTATACCAGTCAAAGGATACATTTAGGAGAAATTGGGGGTGGAGACAGCACATGAACAAATATTACCACAAGAAAACTCAGCACACATTGCTCTGGCAAAAGAACAACTCTGCCTAGCCATGCAGAGCACACAAGGCACTCGGCTTCACCTCTGCCAGTCCAAACTGGACTACAGTGCCAAATCCTATCCATGTGACTCCACTACTCTGATGTCGGTGTGCACTAGGAATTTTTGTCAGGAAGCACAGAATGGTGACAAGTGTCACCTTTTCATTTGGCACCTGTTAGTCTTGTTGGTGGGGTGTGTGTTATTTTAAAACTTAAACATTATAGAAATTATTTCTGCCACTTCATATGTCTCTTGTCTAATAAAACCTATAGCAGGTGGCATCATTTTGTACAAAATCACACAGTTTCAGACCCACCTTATCATATTCTGGTGCAATTAACTCTCACTTATCTTCGTTAGGGAGAACTCAGCAACACTGCCACATGCAAGGATACATATAATTTATACATACATACATACATACATACATACATACATATAATATATACATACACATAATATACATATATAATATATACATACAGATGTATATATTTTATATACATTGTTATTTTGGGCTTATTTATTTTTATGTGTATGAGTGTATCTATAAATGGCTGTGAACCACCATATAGATGCTGGGAACTGAAACCCATTCCTCTGTAAGAACAGCAAACACTCTTAATCACTGGGCCATCTTTCCAACCCTAACATGTAGTTTTTTTGAACACTAATAATCAACTGCTTTCTTCCCTAAGACATTTGCCTAATCTCTCTGCAGCCTAGTGCTGGTGTGCAGATCAGGAGATCTGCCCTGAGTTCCCAGGCATCCCCACCTTCATCCAGAGCCCCCAGCCCACTGTCACTGCCCATTACCAGCTTGATCCTTCCTCCTTCCTCCTAAATCAAAGCCCCAGGCGTCTGCTGCATGCATTCTGAAGTCAGTGGACTGCTTGCTCATACAAACAAACACGGTCACCTCAGGCTCCAGTAGGATGGGTATGAGAAAAGAGTATTCAGGAAGGTTTTCTTAACTTATTAAGAACCCTGTTAAGATTTGAGAAAGGTGCTAGAGTTACCTAAAAGCATGGAAATACTGATGTCTGCATACTCCAGAAGCATCTCTGTGATCAGAAGCACCCTACGTATGCTTCCTTTCCCTTAGCCATACTGTCTCATGAAGACTGCCTGCTTGCCGAAGACACTACCACATGCCGAAACACCCTTCAGGAAGATGTGTTCAGAAATTCTCTGGGTTGGTGTGAGGGCAAATCTTGGCTCATCTTTATTCGACCACTTGTAAAATTATTTTGCAATCAAGACCAGGAAAGAACAAGCCATAGGAAAGTGTAAGCAGGACCCTGCAGTGACAAGTGGTAAGTCAATGAAAGTGGCTGCCTGAGAACAGGGCTTGAAGACAGTGACAGAGAGAAAGCCAGTGCCACATCGTACCAAGGGGTTCTTCTGAAGCCTCCAGTCCTGGACATGTCCACTAACTTGCTCTCTGTCCCAACACTCCACAGAGGTGAGAATTAGTTTACATCTACAAATGACTGCATATGAATATGTTTATATCATATTTATCAATAGCTGTAGAAATAACCACATGATACCATGGTTTCTAATACCGCTCCATTTCGCTCGGTACTCAACTGCTCCTTCCCCTCCAGTTAAAAATCACTTGTCCTCATCTTACAACTAAGTGGCTCTGACATTTCCACAGACCTTCAGGCTTGTCAGAGATAGCCAGAGACACCACCATCCAACCCCCATCTCTATCCACAGCAGCTTCCGCTCACATCTGATCCTGGCTGCCTGCCTCCCAGCAATATTTGATGCTGTCCCCCTCGGCCAGAGCTCCCTCAGCCAGAGCTTGTCACAGGCTTTCCAGTTCAAACGGGCATGGCCAGTTTTTGGAATTTTGCCATCGTTACCTTCACAGGTCTGGACTCGTTTTATTGCCGCCAGTGTGGTGTTAAGTATGTTTTCATAAAAATGTACAAGTCCATGACCTGCTCTCTTGTGCTGGAGAAATTGCTGGTGCCAGTTTGTAAGTGGGCCTTTACACACATACATGAGTAAAGACTGAGTATGTGGAGAAATCTCACTGTGTAACATGTTCCATGGATATGTCTAAATATGGACCAGGTCAGCTGTTCCTAGTTGTAGTGTGTACAGGAGCTCTTACTTTAACAATGGTACTTGACCTCTGCCACAGACCGAGGACCCTGAGCATTTCCTCCTACTAGACAAAGGCTTCACCCGGATAGAAGCCTGTCCTGCCCTGATACGGTGTACATCGTGTGGTAGAAGCTTAAGTACTTGCTGAATGAATGCAGGTCTGACAACTGGATTCAGGGGGTGGCGGAGGCTATATGAGACTTTCTGGAACATATGATTAACATGCTAAGAAGTAATCACACACAGCCCAACAAATGAATGTATAAGTTTTGACCCCTCATGCAGCTAGCATGCAACCCAAATTTTGTATCATTTATCTCGGAGCTAAGTCATCCAACTTGTGTTATACCCAAGGAGCTGGCTTTGAATCCAAACCTGACCCCATACCTAGTAGCCAGCTTAGACCCTGAATCTGCTATGGCCTGTGGTTCAGTCACCAGGAGCAAATTCCACTGTAAGTTCTGATGGTCTAAAAACTGTTTTAGAAAGACTAAAGACCTAAAAGCATAACATTTTATTTGTTCCAATTTATTCATTTCAGTAACTGGAGAAAACACAAAGGCGAGTTTCCCCTGAAGTGCTTTATGCCAAGTGGTAGTCATAGGCTCCCTCACCTAAGTCACAGGCAATGCACTCAGTACGAGCGCCACGCCTCTCTTCCCACTGCCCACTGCAGTGACTCAGTGGCTCCCACAGAGCTCTCTCAGCAAACTTGCAGCAGGTTATGTCTCCAATCCTTCGAGCCTCACAGGTGGGCCAACTTTCCCTTCAGCCACATCTGTGTCCAATCTGGGTCAAGGATAGGTTCAGGACAGACAGACAGAAGCACTGGTGTTGCACAACTCCATGTCTTCCTTCCTTCACTCTCTTACACACACAACCAGCTCTGGATTCTTTTTTTTTTTTATTTTTTTTGGTTTTTCGAGACAGGGTTTCTCTGTATAGTTCTGGCTGTTCTGGAACTCACTCTGTATATCAGGCTGGCCTCGAACTCAGAAATCCAGCTGCCTCTGCCTCCCAAGTGCTGGGATTAAAGGTGTGTGCCACCACTGCCCAGCCCAGCTCTGGATTCTTAAATTTCTCAATCTGCATCCTCAGAATCTAGCCACCATTGATTTTTTTTTTTTTTTTTTTTTTGTTTTTTTTTTTTTTTTTTTTTTGGTTCTTAGTTTGTTTTCAGGATCTCGCTTTGTAGCCCAGGCTACCCTCAGACTTGTGATTCTCCTATCTCAGCCTCTTGAGTGCTAAACACACAGGCCTAACATATTCATTTCCACAAGCACCTCCACCTGAGTCCCAGGGCCCCAGTCACTGGTCCTTCAGATTCACCTGGAGCCACCCAACCTTCCTTCACATAGTAATCCACTCTCCTCCCCAGGGCCCTCGGTTTAACCCAAGCAACAACACTGAACACATCACAGGCCAGGCTGATGGGTGTCTTCTAAGCAGGGCTTGACAGGGATGCTCCTCATGTTTTTCAGATATAACATGTTGAGGTTAAAAGAGATATCAGGCCGGTCATGTCTCTATCTTCCAGGTCCTTCTTGTCAGGTCCAGAAGCAACTTCATGTCTTCAAAGTGATGGTCAGACAAAAGCCAGTTCTCCTCAGAACTTAGGAAGCTGGTTCCTTCTAAAAAGCCATTTCCCATATTACTGGCAAAAGGGAACTCAAACTTAGCAAGGACGGGTGAGGAAAATAAGAGATCTTGTATATCAAGTAGGAAAGTAGTTTAAAACAACTCACTGTCACAAAACTTTTTTTTTTTTATGTCTGTTCACAGTAACTGGACAGCAGAAGTAGCAATCTGCAACAGGTGGGTGGGTGTTCCTCCTGGCCCCAAGGGAGAGGTTGGCTTTGAGGTCACCAAGGCTCTTGGGTGAGCTGCAAACCACACATTTGGGGACAGGGCTCTTGAAATAGAGCCTGATTAAGCCATCCAGTACAACCACTTGCCAGGGCTGTACTGCCTTTCCTGACGGGTCCACAGTAGGTACACTCGCATCCTCTCTGTCACCCTGAGTGGTCATAGAAAATTTTAAGTTGTAACTTATACAGAAACCCTATATTGGTGCTGTACAGTCAGAGCTAGGAGACAGTGGACGGGGATGAGCAGCAACCGTACCAGAGTGTGGACTCCTCCATCTTAGCATCTATGTGAAGCTGATAGGATGGAGCAAATGAGCTGGGAGGAGCAAGACCGAATGGCAGGTCCCCAGCAAGCGGTACTCACTTGCTTTCAAAGTGGAAGAGCACAACACCACTGATAGTCAGCACCCAAACTGTCGCCAGGTGTCAGCGCACCTTAGGAAACAACAGCCAACAGAACAATGTTTAGTGTAACAATGTGTCTACAACTACTGGGGTCCCAGACTCCAAGTCTGTTTAAACTTAAAATTTCCTATTTCAGTTTTTAAAAAGGCAAAGCAAGTTCTTTCATAGATCTACTCATAAGATCTCCGTTCTGAAACTCAGATGTGAATCTATTATAAACAAAGAGAAAAAATCAGAACTCCTCTATACTGAACAGTAAGATTATTTCAGTGTTCTGTTTACCTGTAATTTTAAACTGTTTTCAGGGAACTTATGTAATTATTTTAATAAGAAGCAACTACTTCTTGCTAAGATGGAACTCAAAATACACACACACTGGGTGCTGAAGAGGTGGATCAGCGGTTAAGAACATTTTCTGTTCTTGTAGGGGACTCAAGTTCAGTTCCCACACCCACGTGGCAGCTCACAACCATCTGCAACTTGACTCTCAGATGTGATGACATCATCTTTTGGCCTTTGAGAACATCTGCATGCAACATTGTACATGTGTGTGTATGTGTGTGTATATATATGTATATATATATATACACACACAGAGACACTCATTACACATAACAGAAGCATAAATAAATCTTTTTGCACACATCCCCACAACATCTCATCTAGTGAGAACTGGGCATTTCTCACAGTTACTGCTGAATTATTAGTGTCTACATTTTGTGCTTGTCACCTGCTCTTTAATAGTGACAACAGTGTTACTTGAAACACCAGGTGCTATGCAGAAGAAAGGGAATTCCACAGAATCATGCTAACTCAAGAAAAAACTGAAATCCTCCTTGGTGGTGTGTGGCAAGCTAGGCAGGAGGCTACTGCCTTCCCAGTGGGAATGAAGCAGAGCGTCCGCCCAGCTTTCTCAAGCAGACTGTCCCAGCCTAAATCTGCCACAAATTACTCACACATTGGGTATATTTTAAGAATTTCATATTAGCAAATCCAAGAACTTGTTTAAAAAAAAAAAACCAAAAAACCAAAAAACCAAAGTACTAAAAGCCCAGTAGCGGCTCAAAGTTATTACCGTAGCCAGGGCTCTCTGTGGACGGCTACACGCGTCTGCTACAGCAACTGATCTGGAGAGAAGCTGGGAGACCTTTAACCTCCCCATCTAAAAGCAGCAAATAAAGGAGGTCTGTGCTTCACATCCCTCTTCTGGGTGGGAAGTAATACTGAAGGTGAATTCTGACCAGAGCAGAGGCAAGAAAGCAACTGTGGAACAGGGGCAGGTGAAGGGCTTTCAATGCTATGGGTCTGTTTTTATTGTTTTTTAAAGATCTGTTTATTTATTTAGTATATATGAGTGCTCTATCTGCATGTACACCTGCATGCTAGAAGAGGGCATTAGACCCCATTATAGATGACTGTAAGCTACCCGTGTGGTTGCTGGGAACTGAACTCAGGGACCTCAGGAAGAGTGACCAGCCCTCTTAACTGCTGAGCCATCTCTCTAGCCCCATCTGTTTGTTTGTGAACTTTGGAAAGAGACTAAGAAGGAAAGGAAGAGGACATAGGAGTGCTGAGGAAGAATACTCACAGGGGGTCTCGAAGCTTCTTGTGCCGTCCCACCCACTGTCCCTAGTCACATACGGTGCGCTTTCAAGTGCATGGCCACAGACGACATGGCACTAACGACTGAGCACAGAAGCCTTAACTGTTTTTCCTCGTGCCCTAGCCCACACGCTGTGGCCATGATACTCTGTTAAATGCCAGCTATAGCCTTACACTGGGTGAAACCAGAGTCCCTTTTAATAGTTTGAGAAAGAATTCTACAGATCACATGTGCCACAAAAATAATTCCCCGTAACATCTGGTGACTCCTCCCTGCTGGACCAGGCTCTGTGTTCTCTTTTTCTCCTGGTGGAATTTTTTTATTCCCACAGGGAGCCTAGCACAGGGGAGGCTCAGTGTGATTGCAGGAGCAGTCTTCAGTGTAACTGTGAAGAGACACTTAACCTATCTCACCTTATCTGTCCCTGTGTCCTGTAACTTGGCGTCCACATGTGTTTACTACCTACCAACAACACCTTCTCTTTATAAATTGTCCTCAAAAACCAATCAATAAGGTTAAACTAACCAGGGAACATGAAGAGAAAGCTCACAAGGCAGGCGTGGGGTGGGGAGCACTTACCGCTACTTCCACTGACTGCATGGAGAGGTCACATGGTGGCTTCAGGGCCTTAGGCCTGGTGGCATACCAGAAGGTAGTGAGGGCTGCAAAAGCCCCGAAGCCCATGAGGGTGTTGGTGGGAAGCGTACGCACATACTGCCGGACGTCAATCAGCTCTGGCATTCGAAAATACCGGAACAACTCATGGACTTCCATGGTTCTGTGTTGGTGGCTCTCTATGCAGAATTCTGTTAGAAGAGAAAGGTGCCCTGTTCATTCAGGTGGCAGAACACTTCTCTAAAACTCACCTAGGCCACTCACTAGTACTATGGCTAGCTGACCAATCAAGACATTAACCCCCAGTCAAATAGTCCAGGTCTTTCCCCCTCAGAAAACCTTTCACTTTTCTGGTAACATTTTAATTGTTTAGTTTTGTTCCACTTATCCATTATATTGTGTAAAAAAAAAAAGTTTTTATTAAACCACATTAAGAAGATTTTACCCAAAGAATTCTTGCCATAAGATATTCATATATTCATAAAAAGAAATTATACCATTGTCCTCTTCCACCTAATCAAACACACTCAACTGTCATTATCAAGGCTAACAGGGATAATACGAGTGCAGAAGCATGAACAAGCCCAAACTACCTAAGGGCCATCAGGTGCTGCATCTGCCAAGGTTCCAGAACAAGTTTCCCAACTGGTAAAACAGACCAGCCTAAATTTCAACACATCTCTCAGCTTCCCAACAGGAGTGGCTATACATGTCAGGAGATCCCACGATTGGCTGTTCTAATTAGATTACCTTCTTTTCTATTTACCAAGATATTATAACTAAAGTGAAAAGAATAAACTGGTGTGCATTCAGTGAGAACTTAAAACAAACGCCAGAAGAGGGGTCAGGAGCTGCATTTGTAAGAAGGTATGATTGAAGACTACACTCTGGAACCAGGGGCTGCCTTTATGCCTTACTGGCAGTGTGATAGCTTACACTGCCTTACTGAATGTTGGTCTGTGTCTCTGTACACGGAAACGAAGACAGTACCCATTCCAGTGAGTGTTCAGCACTACAAAAGGCTTCCCTCAACAGCCAAGGACAGTGCCACACACACGAAATTGTTCGAGCAATGTTACACATTGTCATCCTTTCCCCTACCTACCACAGCTCTCTGATTAGTCCTGAGCTTAGAATACTAGGTTACCATGATAGTAAAAATGCTTACCTATAGTTTACAGATCCAAAATAAGAAAGCAGGATACATAGAAGAAAACTAGGTAAATATTAATATATATCAAAGCCCTAAATTGTATCTTATAAGCGATTTATATAGAGACTAGTCTAAAATAATTAAGTGTGCAATGGAGAGAGAGTAAGATCAGTTCTAATTGACAAGCTTATTGGTGAATAATTGCCCTCAAGGCTAGCTCCCAGCAAAGGAAGAAATAGGAAAGAGCCCAGAGACTGCACTAAACTCCACAGCAATGCAATAAGCACTTGCCCAGCTACTCCAAGCTCAGACAGCATACATTCCTTTGAAGGTGAGGTCACAGGACTGAAAGTTACTTTTTTGAAATATAGGAATTATCCTTTTAGATCAAATTCATACTATTATACAATTTTCCCCTGAAGAATACCAGACTAGCAAGCTGCTTATCCTAACCAACCATATGACAGGACCCAACATACCAATAGATTCGCTCAACTTTGTTCAAGTTTGTGCTACAGCTCAAATTAAGAGTAAGCATACACACGCTCATGGGTGTACATGTACACACACACACACACACACACACACACAGAGAATCTCAAAGTTAACGCTAATAGATAAAGAACAGATAAGCAAGTCTCTTCAGATTTTAATTCTAGAAAGAAAGTGCTCGTGCCTACAAAAGCACTCACCATCTGTGCCACCACCGGACAGCTGACTGCTAGGTGACACACCGCAGCAGAATCAGAAAAGGGCAGTGAGGATGGGGGTGGGGTGGGGGCCAGGGCAGCTCCGCGGTGCTTACCAGGCCTGCCAAGGTCTTTCAGGGCATTCATCACATGCCGAGTCCTACACTGCTGCCCACTGGGCTAAAGGTAACTAGCAGACACAATCCATACTTGACTTCTTAGGGGAACAGAGGGTGGAGGATGGGCCAATGAGCAGCTGAGAGTAGAGTCACCCCACTGCTCCACCCATGGGCAGGGACCAGCATCAGTGAGTGTTGCTGCCAGGGGCAGTTCTTCAAACAGACACTGTTTTCATTTTGCTCAGCTTCCAATAAGAAGAAACAATGGGTAGTTTTTTTTTTTTTTTCAACCATTGAAATGAAGGGTAGGATATATCAGGTGGGAGAGCTAACGGCCACAAGACAACTTGGAAAGAAAGATACCACAGTGCATTTGTTCTAGGTGTATTCGTAGGCACTGAGCTCTTCCTATCATCCTGCATAGCTGAGTGCCTAGGGTGTACCAAGCAGTGTGAAAGATCAAGCCATCTTGTCAATGGGTTAACCACCTAAAGAGGAATGAAATGAAATGAGCAAGCCTACTAAGCATCAGGAACACGCTTCTGAGAAACAGAAGCCTTGAAATTGAGACTTTCAAGGATAAGCAAATAAAATCAGGCCCAGGACCTATTGGCACTGGCCACTGAGACTTCACAAATAGTATTACAACTGGGCATGTGTGCCATCTTCAAGATCCAACATGCAAATTTACCTTGCCCTCCAATCATTCTGATCCACTTGTCTGCGCTATCCTTCATCATTCTGAGTCTGAAGAGGGATTATCCACCCTTGCACACACACCATGACCCCTTCTTTCCTGAGTGTCCGGGGAGTCATTTCCACAACATCTAGATTGTGTAGATTTATAGGAATGGACTACAGCAGCATTACATCCTTGGGTGAGACTATCAAACCACCTAAGCCATCAGTCACACACAGGGGATTAACTTATCTATTTTAAGCAGTGGCAGCTAAGATGTAAAGTGTGTTATGCAAAGAAAGTTTAATAAGGCTAGGAAGAAAAATGTTTTTAAAACCGTCTGAGAATCATATATTTATAGCATGCATGCGAGAACATGTTATTAGATGCTAATCTGTAATGCTAAGCATTTAAATCCAGCGAAATCCTTACGTTTAGTGGGTGGTAAGGACAAGCGATAGCCATTTAATCCATGCTAGGAGCCAGCTACCAATCTGCAGAGCAACTATACTGGGTGAACTGGTAAGGCTTATGCATGAAGAAGAGAATACATCATTTAGTCATGTCAAGAACAATTATTTAGCAGTGATCTCATTATAAACCTTATTCTCTTCTACTTGAATGTTGTTAAGGAAAAGGTAATTAGATATTTAAAAAAACCTCTAGGTAGGTTTACAGTCAAACAAAATGAGACCCTCTAAACAGCCATTTTGTACTCTGTGAAGAGAGAGGCCATACTTAAGATCAAGTCCTGAAGGTCTTTGAGTCCTTGCTAATAAATCATTAAAATGAAGAGACACACGTATTCTTCAGTCAATGGTGCTCTGTTGGGAATTTTCTGGGATTTTTTTTTTCAAAAGCAAATTTCTATATCTACATCTAGAAGAACTTGTAGCTCGGGCACATGCATCACGCTGTTATCTGCTAATAAAGTGATTCAGTTGGCTTAAAGGCTTAACGTTCCACGTGTGTCTCCGTGTAGAACATAGAGGCTTGGAGGCAGCTAGCTCCTTCTGCCACAGGCCACTCCTGGGCACCTTTCCTCCCCTGCTTGCAGAATGTGTCTAGAGGGCTGGAGAGATGGCTCAGCATTTGCTGCTCTTCTAGAGGACCGAAGTTCAGTTTCCCAGCAGCCACGCTGGGCAGCTTAGGACCACCTGTGTCTCCAGCTCCAGGGGATTTCACCTTCCTCTGGTCTGTGGGAACCACATACACGCAGCATACAGAAATACAAACTCAGACATGTTTTCTCAGCTGGCCTGTCTGAAACCCTCTAACACTAGAGTCAGAAACCACAGGATGATGGGAAAGTGACAGCAGTGAAGGAGAGTGCCCCCAGCTCAGCAAAGAACAAGAACAGAGGATGCCGCTGGGCATGCACGCGTGGGCAGAAACAGCCAACAAGGGAGAATGATGCAACAGCATGAATGTCAAAACCCAGGAATGCTGGGACCCTCTGCTCAAGCTTGATCGGATCACCATTTAACTAGGCTTACTTAGTGCTTCAGGGAGTTTTCACGTCCTGCATCTCCCTAGAACAACACAATAGTAAAAGGACCATAAAGAAAACCAGACAGAACCAGAAAAGCTCAGAGGTGTCTGTCAGAGCAAGACTCTAACCAGACCCTAAACCCAATTTACATGAGACACTCGTCCTCTTGGCTATCCCCTGACCTGCTTGCTGAGAACATATACACAGAGAGCTCCACATGAACCACAAGCCTCCTTCCTTCCAGCAATATACTGCTTGGTGATAGTAGACCCAAACCTGAAATCCATTTGAACCCTTGTCTTACATAAATGCTACCACTGATCCTGTCTTCCTGACCCCTGCACGTATGGATTCAGTGCCCACTGTACACAAAGGTTCACCTCTTACCACTGCGTTTGCATTATAAAACAAACAAGTAGCTCGAAGCCAGAGGTGATCCACAAGGGCACTGTTCTCCCTAAGGACACAGGAAGATGGACACACGCACGCATGCACGCACTCACACGTGACTCCTTGAGTTCTGCAAAGTAATAAATATTCTTTTACTTACAGCAGCATTTTATTCTCTCCTTGCGATCTAGGTGTTTTTCTCCTTCTGACGTTCCTCGAGCTTCCATTAAGCCGAGTAACAGCAGTCGGATGGAATGTTCCACTAGGAATGCAGACCTCAAACAAACCCACACAAATTGCACGCTTGCCCGACAGCAGCAAATTGAGAAGTCCTGACATCTTTCCTTAATGCAGCAAGCCAAGCTGGCGCGGTGCTGCCATTCCCTGCCCCACCTCCTCCCCTGACACAAGAAGCTATTTACAAGGCTGAAAGTGCCCCTTTTGTCTTGTACTAGCTGGGCAGAGCTCAGGCCCCAGGAGGAACAAGAGCCGGGCAGCTAGGCCATTTGCTGCTCTTTCAGTCTGCCACTCCAGAGTCACTGAAGCCATGCTCCCTAACCCGGGCTGGCAAGCTCTAACCCTGGGCTGGCAAGCCACCTAAAGCTAGATTTGTTTAAGCCATAGCCTAGGAACCAAAGAACACTGGGGTTGTGCCCTAGAGAAAAGGAAGCACTGGCCATCATACAGATGGGAGTCGTCAGGGTGAGGGGAGGCAGGGGCTGCTCCCACATCTGTGGCCCATCTCAATAACCCAGGGGACTACTTAGGTGATTCTGGGATCCTCTGCACAAAGATACAAGTGTCTCCACAGAGACTCTCCCACATCTGTGGCCCATCTCAATAACCCAGGGGACTACTTAGGTGATTCTGGGATCCTCTGCACAAAGATACAAGTGTCTCCACAGAGAATCCATTACTGCCACCCACTACTTTGGGGCTTTTCCAGTCAACCAACTATAAAAATACCTTAGACCATTAAAGTTCCTGATCCTGTAGATTACCAAGTTAATTTCCTTGAGTATCTTGTGCATTGTATGGATGCATCACCCATCAATTAAAAAGCCTATGGCCTATGGCCTATGGCTTAGGCAAGAAATAGAGGTGGGACATCTAGGAGGAGAAAAAAATCTGGGGACAGAGCCAGAGGTGGGAGTTCTGCCCAGAAAGATATGAGGAGCTGGATGCATGGTACCTGAGCACAGGTAACCAACCAGCCACGGGGCAAAATGTTGACTAAAATAATTGGGTTATTTTGGCTATGATCTAGGCAAGGTAGAGCCTAGCTATAAGGCTAAGGTATTTGTAAATATATTTTGAGTCTGAGTCTTGTTTCTGGGAACATGAGGCTGGGAGGAAGAACCCAGGGTGTAACTACAACACAAAGCGGAGATGTCTTTTTAAAAACTTGATTTATTTTGTAAAATACTGGAGTCAAGTTGAGTATTCCTGTACTCAGGCTTTCTGCCAATCCCTCCTACAGTTTTCAGAGGAAGAACTGAACACACAACACATTTAAAATGAAATATAATACGCTACTATTTTTATCCAGTAAGAGTAACAGTGGTTCTAGGTCACGCTTTCATACATGTACCACCCACAACAGAACATCCCAAACACAGTGGCATTGGTTCAACTATCTGTTCATAATGATTTCCCTATTCATTAAATTCATATATAGCCAGGTGTGGTGGTGCATGCCTTTAATTCCAGCACTTGGGAGGCAGAGGCAGGTGGATTTCGGAGTTCGAGGCCAGCCTGGTCTACAGAGTGAGTTCCAGGACAGCCAGGGCTATACAGAGAAACCCTGTCTCAAAAAAGCCAAAACAAAATTCATATATAGATAAGCCAAGTGACAAACTAAATTACTTAAGGAATATTGCTTAGGCTTGTCTATCCTATCTATCCTATCCTATCTATCTATCTATCTATCTATCTATCTATCTATCTATCTATCCGTCCACCCACCAACCAATCTAACAAAGAGGATCTTACTACATAGCCCAGGCTGGCCTCAACCCTCTTGCCTAGTCTCCCTAGGGAGTTCTGACTTAAGAAATATACCACCATGCCTGGCTTGGGGTCGTCTTCTAGACCACCTTTTCATGCTCTACAGTTTTCTGTGAAGTATCTTGATATTTTTCTCTTTCATTTAATTTATTTAAGTTGGATCACTTTTGAAATCATGTATGCATCTATCACTACAGGCAATATCCTTCCCCATTACAGGGATACATTTAATTATGGATCTATATTTATATCCTTGATTGCTTTTTAAAGTAGTTTTTTTTTTTTTTTAGAACATTATTCAGCATTTGCTTTACAAGGCCCAACACCAACAAGTAATTACCTACCTATTTCTCTTTGCATTATAAAAAGTCCATCAGTTCTTTTACAGGAACCTGAGAGCGGGTTCAGGAGAAGTGTTCCAGGACCAGGTGTTTGCCCTACCTGATGATGCTTAAAGTGGCTCACAATAGAACATTAGTGAGACTGGTAACATGAAGACTGAGCAAGGGAATGTGGAAAGCCTGTCTTTGTGGTGACCGGTACATGAATTCTTTCCCACCTAGAGGAAGAACAACTAAGAAAAACTTAGCCTGGTCTTATGACTTAAAACACAAACACAAGAAAGAGGGCATAGCAAGGAAGCGGTACAAGAGACAGAGACAAAGACCTTAGGGGGAGCTACATGGTAAAAGTCTAAGCTGGCCCCCAAAAGGTAGGACAAAGACAAGATAAGAAGAAGCAACTCCTCACTTAGGTCTAACACTATCAATAAGTAAACCAGGAACAAACTAACAAACTTAAAGTGGGTAAGAGGGGAAGGATGATATCGGGGAAACCAGTTGAATCATGATTTTTTTTAAAAAGATTTATTTATTTTATGAATGTGAGTACACTGTAGTTCTCTTCAGACACACCAGAAGAGGGCATCAGTTCCCATTACAAATGGTTGTGAGCCACCATGTGGTTGCAGGGAATTGAACTCAGGACCTCTGGAAGAACAGTCAGTGCTCTTAACTGGTGAGCCATCTCTCTAGCCCCAAGTCATGAATTTTTCTTTGTTGGGTTTCTTTATGTCCTAGAATAAGTCCTGGAGACCAAGGCCTTGAATTCAGAGATCTGCCAGTCTTTGCCTCTGAGGGCTTGGATTAATGGCGTGCACCACCACCACCTGCAGAGATATGATTTTTTTTTTAAAAAATGTGTTTATTTTTATTTTACGTGTATGAGTATTTTGCCTGCATGCATATATACGTGTGTATCATGTGCACACCTGGAGCCCTTAGGAGGCCATAACAGGATGTTAGATCCCCTAGAACTGGACAGTTTCGAGCCATCATGTGGGTGCTGGCAACCAAATCTGGGTCCTCTGGGAGAGCAGCCAGTGCTCTTAAGGAGTGCCATCTCCCCATGCCTTAGTTCCAATGTTCTTAAGAGTTGGCATCAGGTGAGTATATATGTATATACATATGTATATATGTATGCACACACATATAGAGATATATCTGTACACATATATGTATATACACATATACACACATATATATCTGCACACACACACACAGAGCCACACCCCAGATCAACATTCAGCCTTTCAAAGGAAATCAGGAAAATATCACAATACAGGTTAATATGAATGAACATAGAAAACACCAAGCTAAGTGAAACGAGCCAAAGGGAAGGACACACTCTTATCTACCTGAGGTGTGCGGAATCAGCAAATTCGTGGACAGAAATGAGAGCAGAGGTTACCAGAGGCTGGCGGCAGGGGAGGGAGGCATGGGAGACATTGCCCAACAGCTGCAAAGGTTTTGTTTGGGGTGATGAAAACTGTGGGGCTGGACAGTGGCGAAGCTTACACAACTCACTCAGCACCATTGGGCAAGTTGTTCACTTCAAAACAGTTCAAATGGTAACTTTCACATTTAGATGAGCTTTACCACAAAAAGAAAATTCCAAACGATATACCAAAGGCAGAGATTTTGGTAAATAATTGGCAATAACAGACAAGGCAATGGAGAGCTGAGTTCCGGGGCCTGGGAGAATGAATGACAGGAACAGCAATAATCAACCCCCCCCCCCCCCGGAGTTTAAGACAAGAAGGTGGTCTGTGATCCAGCTACCGCCCCTACTTTCCAGGTCCCTAAAGCCTTCCTCCATAGGCAAGATCAAAGGTTTTGAAGTAACCACACTTCCTTGGAGTGGGTCCGCTGTTGCATCTCTGACCCAGAACAGGCCCAGGAACAGGTTTCACAGTATAATGCTGCCTCCATTCCCTACCTAAGCATATGCACCTGCCCTTTACACTTCCTTCCTCCCTCCCAGCCTTTCCTAAAGAAAATCTTCCCCTCTAGTCTGTGGCTCTGCATCTCCCTCTCTCCCTGGATTTCTTCAGACCCATTTTATGATGTGCAAATCCCACCAAACAGGCCAGAGGCCACTCTCTAACAAATTCTTACAGAATCTCTTCACTGACAAGCTCATCCTTTAGTTGACCTCCAAGGATACTTACTTTGTAGCCTATGTGAGGTACCTTGTTCCTCCTGCTAGACACTAAGTCTGTGGTACATAGCTCCTTCTGACTCCTCCTACTCTGGTGCTTAATATAGTGCCCAGATCAAAACAGGTACTCGTGTTTACTAAGGAGGGAGGGGCCCTCCCGGATTCCCATTATTGTTTAACAGAGATCCACCGGAAGAGACATTTACACAAGGGTGAGTCTAAATTGGAAAGAGCTATCCAGGGTGTCCTCACATTTCAGCAGTCCACTGCATCCTGGCTTCCCTCTGCAGAGTCTCAAGACCCCAGAGCAGAGAGTAAACTCCGTGGTCGTGGTTAGGTGATCTGGACTGGCTGGTGAGGCTAGAGAGCCATGACTTTGTATATAAAGGTATCCTCTTGCCCAGTCCCCATGATGCCTTGTATTTCTCCAAGGCTTTTGCTTCCTGAGGAGTTTGTCAGCACTAACGGAAACAGTCCTTGGGTATTTAGGGATGGGATCATGTTTAAGGCCACACAAAGGGGCCCAGGTTCCATGAGCAAATGACAGATATAGGGCAGGTCCCACTGTGACACACTAGGTGAGTTTTCTATTTCAAAATTGAATCCTGCAAACCAGAGAAACACATCGGGCTCCTAGGCCTGGAGCTGGAGCAGCAGAGGACTCTGGCGAGGACAGCATTCACCAGACTGAGTTCACCAGACTGAGAGAGCTGGGTGGATGGCCCTCTGAGGCATAAGGGAAGCTGCCTATAGGACCTGCTCAACACTCCCCAGAGCACGGGTCAGTCACAAAGTCCACACAGCATAGAGTCTCCACCCCCTCCCTTTCCACACAGCCACAAAGAGGATCCGTGTGTTTGGAGATTCCTAAGGCCATATGAAGGCCTTTATATAGGGCGCCAAGGTTAAACTTGAGTGAGATGTATTTAAGAAACTTCCTATTCAGAGATCAGCCGAGGGAAGCAAGATTACTCCATTTGTCCTCAAATATTTACTGTGCAGATGAATACCATCGGACATGGTGGGGAGAGGGATTTTTTCAGTGGTGTGGCTGCTGATAAGGTGCCCAGCTCCTGTGCACAAACACACATTCGTGCAAATACTAAGGGAATGCACTGGGCCAGGAAAAGGCAGGCAAGTGGAGGGGGGTGCTAGTGGGAAGAGGAAGGGGACTGACAGGAGTGATAAGGAGGTATTATAAACATAAATAAGACTATCATAGTAAAATCTATTATATATAATTATATACACAGGCTAATAAGATATTAAAATACTGAACTGACATTTTGAATGGCACCCTTATATATAATTAACGCAGGCTAATAAGATATTTAACTATTAGTTGATTTAACACTGTTCCATTCTGTATAGATTTCATAACAAAACAGGGGCGCTTACTGAGAAAGGAAGTGGACTTGGAAGGAAGGGAATGCTTCAGTCAACCAGCTTCAGGGGACGGGAAGGGTAACCTGACCCAGCTCTTCCTAAGAAAGCATCTGATAGGGCAGGTTTTGTCAGATGATACCTGACCCAAGACGAGAGGATGACACCACGGTCTCAGGGTGTTGGGCAACACAGGTAGAGCCTGCTACTGTAGCAGATAAGAAGGAAATAAGAGTCCCCTTGCCACAAGAATAGACCCTCCATTTTACAAAGGAAGCCAGAGGTGAGACACATCCCCACGAGAAGGATGAACAACTTAATAAATAAAGGGACTCGTGTCTACTTAACACAGCTAGGGCTAGAACCCAGCTAGGCAGGAAGGCCTCACTGGAGGCCTCCAGGGAGTGGAAGGCAGGGTTTCTGTGTTTGAGAGGGGGCCCAATCCTTGTGGTCCCCTCAGATATTCTGTCTAAAGCCCCTACCTCAGAGCAATGACTCCAGAAACTGTACAGACCACGGAAAGGATCCTGGACTCAAATACAGAAGGCTCCATTCCAGGGACTGACTGTGTCCAGATGAGCCGCACAATCATGAGCCAGGCTTCTGCCTGTGTGGCCTCAGAGGTACAAAGGGAGTGAGACCAGTGGAAAACCACTTCCCTTTGTGTCAGGAAAGTCATCTGGCCCCTCCAAGACAAGAAGATGGTGGGGTCAGTATGTCATCAAACCAAATCAACAGGATTCCACACACACCTCGAAACCCTGGGATAGGCACAGGAGGAAACCATTGAAAACCACCAATTCTGAGCTGGGGGGATGACTCTGTGGCTAAGAACATACAGTTTTCCTACAGAAAACCTGAATTCTGTTCACAGCACCTATGTAGGGCAGCTCACAACTTCCTATAACTCCAGTACCAAGAGGAGCCAAGGCTTCTGACCTCTGCGGACATCAACAGTCACCTACACATACTTACACAGACACACAGACACAGACACAGACACACAGACACAGACACAGACACACACACACACACACACACACACACACACACACACACACCTCTGCCCTCTGTGGGGATTGGAGTCACCTGCACATACTCACACAGAGATACAGGCAGACAGACAGACTCTCCTACACATACTTACACAGACACACAGACACAGACAGAAACACACACACACATACACACCTCTGCCCTCTGTGGGCATTGGAGTCACCTGCACATACTCACACAGAGATACAGACAGACAGACAGACTCTCCTACACATACTCACACAGACACACAGAGACAGATAGACATTCACACACCTCTGCCTTCTGTGGGCATTGGCAGTCACCTGCACATACTCATACAGAGATACAGACAGACAGATAGACACTCACCTACACATACATACAGACACATACATACCACACAACTTAAAAATAAAAATCAAACATAAAACCCATCAGTTCTATGGAAGCAGACCTGTGTTTATTTTTATTTTATTATGCTTTACATTGGGTTCCCCACCCCCTCAGCTTTTTAATTGTGATAAATGCATAACAAAATCTGCCATACCAACTACTAACTATATTTTCAATAAACAAGATATAACCGGATTCAGGTTGGCTAATGTTCTTTTGTATTTATGTATTTTCCACCTGCTACCCAGAGGATTTAGGGTGGTAACCTGCCCTTATTAAGGAATGACAGATGGGCTGTAAACCTCTCCCAGAAAACCCAGTTAAGCCTTACTGCCGGTCCTGAGCTGGGCCCTGGTGCAGGCCTCAGCAGCCCTGGGAGCAACTTAACGCATATGTGTTCTTTCAGAGAGGACCTCACTGCACACCAAACAGTACTCTGCACACGAGAGGGAAATAAAAGTTTTCACTGGGCCTCTGCAAACAGGTCAGTGCCAGGAGGAGAAAGCCCTAGTAATGCTCTCTCCACCTTCCACAAGTTCAGGAGAACAATGAAGGCAAAGACACCTGGGGGAGCTAACCCGCATCCCCAGACACCTGGGGATGATGCTCTGGCAGGAAAGTGGGAGAGCCATGTTGCTGCATGCATGGACGGGAGAAAACATTCTGTGTATGTCCTGGAGGCCCATAGAAGGCTGTGCAGAGGCCAGTGTGGAACTGGGCCAAACCTAACCAGTCAAAGATGAGGTGGGGGAGATGACCATCCATGAAAAACAGATCATATGGGGAGCAAGGGAAGTGGGCAGGAGCCTTGCAGGAGCCAGAGTCTCTCTCTTAGGATGTTATTCCCGTCAGCAGGTTATGGATAAGTTGCTGAAGGCTCCCTCATCTTCACTCCAGAATACTTACAGAGTCAGCCATGTCCTTGCAGGGGGCCTAGGTCAGTATGGAAGAGAGAACAAACTCTGGCCTTGTCCTCAAGGAGTCCACAGGGCCCAGTGACTCAGAGGTCGCAGCTATCAAATGGCAGTGACCTGGATAAGAAGGCTCAAGAGGGCACAGGTTGGGTAGGGTTACTCACACCTCTCAAAATAGAATTAAGGCTTCAGAGTGACTGTCAACTAGAGAAATGGCTTAGCCCTACAAAGTGTGAGTCTCAGACTGAATGGAAAACACATATACACGCAAGGTTAGAGAAGTCACCCTTTTAGTTTTGCCAGACCTCAACAGGTAACTTAAAAAGCAGAAACAAATGGACTCTTTAAAATATTTGTAAGTTGTAGGGCTCTCCGGAATGGAGAGGAAACCTTTAAAGAACATGGACCTCTGTACCTTTGTGGAAGGCAGTGAAGTTAGAGAAACCAACAGGTGAAACAGAGGGCAGGTTAAGCAAGATTTTGCTCATTGTCTGAGGAGGCAAGGAGAGGTATCCGTGACACCACGGGACACTAGCTAAAATTACGCCGAGTTCAGGTAACTATAAGAAGAAGCGACTTGCTTAGGGAAGCTAAAAACAAAACAAATCTTAGTTACAGTTACGGAAGGGTACAGAACAATGACCTACTTTATAAAGGACAGGAGAAACAACAACAACAAAAATAAATGCCAAGTTGGGTTGTTATCTGCTTGAAATAACCAAGTTACATTAGTTTGGGGATCTTTACACTCCCATTATATTTAGTTTAAATTCTTGCCACAAAGGTCCCCTATTCAATAGTCTATGAAGTACAATAAAATTACCAAGTACCTTTGACCCTTCTGTTGGCTTCAGTTGCAGCTAACAGTTAGCTAAGATTGTTTTATCCGGCTCTCTTTCTCTTGAATGGATTTTAAAGCAAATCCCACACATCCTGTCATTCAGGAGACACTCCAAGGTGCCAACAGTTCTCTGACTATACGTTAGGAAACCATTCATGAGGCGGCACCCAGCCTAACCCGGCGCACATGGTGTATCCTGCCAACAGCCCAAAGATCTAAACAAAGGGAGCCAAGTTAAATGTTGACTTGGAGCAGGCAGTCCAGCACAACACTTAATTTCCATGCGAGATACAAGCCCATGTACTCGGTTGGCAAATAGTCACTGCGTACCCACTATGTCCCAAACCAGCCCACGCCTCGGGAGACATGGCTGTGAACCAGAGAGAAAATAAAGGACCTGTCTAATTAAGGCTTCCACATTGAAAAAAATCTGCAGAACAAAACCAAAACACACTCGGGCTTTTACTAACTTGCCTGAAGTAAGACACATTATCTGATATGGATCAGAACCTATTTTCAGAGAAGTTTTAGTTTGGATCCCCCTCTGACAAACTGGCTCGCCTTTTAAAGAAAGTAGCCCTCAGAGATCTACTGCCGTGCTGACAGCAGAGAAGGGGACCATGTTCTGGTTCACTATACCTCTAACACATCCCAATGGTGACAAATAAATGCACCTGTAATACTTGCATGCTTTCATTCATATACAATACCTACATGCTCCAAAATGTTTTATGGCCAATGAAGCAAATATAGATTGAAGGAAAGGCAAGATGATATCTCTAATAGTTCTAGTATTTACACTGTGAATCCTAATGTGTGGTCTAGCTGCACTGGCCCCCCATAACAACCAACCAAGGGTGAATGGAACCACAGTCAGAAACCACCCTCAGTCTCTAGGGAGCCTCCGGCAGCCTCTTAAGCACCTGCCTGGGGAGGCTCATCTGTGTCTGCCACGGACGAGGAAATCTGTCCTAGGTGGGAATCCTACAGCTTTAGCCCTTACCTCCCATAGCCAAGTGTCCTTACCTTACTTATACCCTGCAACCCTGAAGTCATCTCCAAGTCATGGCAGGAAACAACAACAGACTGTCACTGTCCTCAGAGGCTAAGCCAGGGCTCTGGAGGGCTCTGGGTTTTGGATCTGTCCTCTATGGGGTGCCTCGCTGGACTGGTGACACATAGGTCCCCGTTGGCTCTACATGCTAGGCTGACTCACGGCTTGTCTAAGGTACAATGTGGGTAACTGTGTTAAGGAAGGAACAGAGACCTATTTGACCGGTGAACTCCTGGCACAGAAACAAGGCACACCTTTAAAGTAGGAATACCAGGTAAGTCGACTCTAGTACAGTTATATAAGATTATCTAGAATTTGACACTAATCTCCTCCCACATCCTGGGAAACCCAGAACCAGCTGTGTCTCATCCACACTGAACCACAGGGGAAAAAACCCTGAGCTATACTCTTAAACCCAAAGTTCACCTCCAGGAGGCACACGTGTTGGTCTGAAGAATTTCAACCCCTTGATCCTAAGAGCTAGCTTAGCAGAGACACTATGTATTATTGTCAGGGGGCATTGCTAATGTCTCCCAGCTGCAACCAGTCATCCAGACAGCAGGAAGGGCCAAGCAGGGGTAAGGCGCTGTATAAAATGCTGAGAACGGTGGACTGAGGCCATGCTATACAAGGAAGGAAGCCTCTAACAGACAAGCTTGAACCTGGGGCCCGACAGTGGAAGATCCCTGACCATGTCTGCTCAGGAAGGAGCTGATGAGAGCTTCATTTCCAGAAAAGCCACTGCTAACCCTTCCTCTCAGCACTCACCCCCTTCGCATCTTCACGATGAGCCCCCACTGTCTATGTGGAGGTGGCAGATTACAGACTTGGTTGGTGGTACTGAGAATCAATGTAAGGAACAGGTGCCCACTGGTGACATTGTTCAGCAAGTACACGAGAATAAACAGACTCTGCCCACTGACTGGATTTGGGAACACAAGTCAAGGACAATACCTAACTTCAGGCATCTCTGGACCAGTCCAGGGCCCAGGAGCATTTCTGAAAATATGGAAACGGCAACTATTAGGTCTCCCTCTTACCTGGAGCTTACAGTTTGGTTGAAGTGCTCCTAAGAGAAAGAAATATATGTACATACATACTAAGACACACACAAGTCAGAGGCAGGAATGCTAACCAAAATATTAAGTGACCAGTGAAAAAGATCAGAATTAGTGGTTAGGACATTTGGGACCACAGCCATTTTTTAACTGGTTATAGGTGTACTTCAAATTTTTAGCCACTAGTTTGGTTGCTGGTGCATCCAAGCTGAGTGTCAGAGAACCCAAGGTTCCAGTGTATGAGAGACACTGAAAAGGGAGAGAGTCATGCTCAGAAAAGTACCTCTGAGCAATGGCACTGAGGAAAGAGGCTGAGAAAATGACCAGCATTTAGAGCAAGATCCATGTGGGCACAGGCATGGAGGCCTGGCCCCCTCCCAGGGTACATGCCAGCAACTCAGGTCCCTGGGCAGCTCAGTCTTAGGGTGTAGAGATCCTTTAGCCCCATGGCCACATGCCCTGATGTTCCTTCTTGGGGCTTTGAGATGGGCAGGGAACCAGCCAGCACACTGGACCAGGCTGCAGAAGCTCTTGAAAGGTTAACTAAAGACAGACTTGGGACTCTGATGGTTTCTGCTCTCAAGTACTGCTTCAAAAAAAGTTACCCCCTTCTTTCTTAGCCTACATCATCGCCCCTCCGCCTCCCTCCCACACCTTTTCTCATTTTTGAGAGAGGTTAGTCTCGTCCCTAGTATGAGCTAGCCTGAATCATAGAAGGTAGCCCAGGCTAACCACAAACTCAAAGCGACTCTCTTGCCTCAGCCTCCCATGTGCTGGGATCACAGATGCTACCATGTCTGGATTTGTTTCTTTTTTCTTTCTTTCTTCTTTCTTTCTTCCTTTCTTTCTTTCTTTCTTTTTTTAAAAAAAACAAGGGCTTCTGCTGTCTAAACTGGAGATAACAGACTGTGAACTTAAATACTAAGAATGCAAGGGAGAAACGGGTGTGTGCTGGGTAATGTTGGGCAGAGAGTAGATTACAGTAAGCAGAAACCTGCTGACTACCTGAGTCTTAGGACAGTAAGTCAAGGACAACACTGGGAGCCAGCCATTCCTCAAACAGGCACAGGGCCCAGGAACCATAGGAACCAACTCTGTGTGTGTGTGTGTGTGTGTGTGTGTGTGTGTAGTGGCCAGAGGGGAAGGCAAGTTGTGTAAGCTTGACTAGCCATACTCTCTCCCTCTACTACAGCTACTACATCAGTGAGAAGGGGGAGCTAGGCTATTTCAGAGGCTGGGGTTTGTCTGACAGGACTCTGAGGTGCCAAGACACAGAAGTGACTGTGTGGATCCCTCCCATGCTCAATCCACCTTACTTCACCCACAGCAGGCCTGTGACATTTAGCCCATGGCTTCTAGTTCTGTACTTTTACCAGGAAAACAATTTAGTCAGAATCCGTGGGCAATACCACAGGGCCTGCAAACTGAAGACAGAGGAGTCCATCCTCTGTCCTACTGAATGTTCCCAACAGCTTCACTAGACCACGCCAGGAAGCAGGTAAGAGTGCCTCCCAAATCCACAGCAGAGAGCAAATCCATGTGTCACAGTGAGGTGAATTCCTACCAACGTGCTTTGGCTCCACAGTCTGAACCAAGTGAGGGCCCTGTTCCCTCAACATTTGATGCATTGATCATTCAGCCCAACTGTGCTCCAGACGTCCAAGACCTGCTTCAAAGGCAGATGAGACCTTGTACTTTTTAATTCTCACACTGAACTATGCTCAATCGATCAAGCTCTTATCTCTCGGAACTCAGGTGTTATGAAGAGAAAATTCATGGCTGAGTATAAATGAGATGAAAAAAAGTCAAGGAACTTTCCAGGCCTGAGAAAAATAGCTCCAGAGGAACATAAGAGGAAGCACTTGAAAAAGCACAGGCCCCAGAGCCAGGCAGCCTAGACGCAAATCCTGCCTTGGGCAACTTAATCGCCAAATCTCAGAGAAGTGGTTCTTAACCTATGGGTCAGGACCCCCCTTCAGGGTCAAAGGACTCTTTCATAGGGGTCCCAGGGGTCACCTAAGACCACAGGAAACACAGGTGTTTACATTATGATTCATAACAGTATCAAAATGACAGTTATGAAATAGCAATGCAAACACCTTCATGGTTGGGGTGTCACCACAATGTGAGGAACTGTATTAAAGGGTCGCAGCATCAGGAAGGCTGAGACCCACTGTCATCATTCTAAAAGGAGTACCTGCCTCACAGGGCTTCTGGGGGACCATGGGAAGCACCCAGAACATAACCTCTACTGCATCCCCGAGATGAGGGACAATGTAACAATGTAATCCTGTGGCAGCTTCCTCTTAATTCTGCTTGATCGATGGTGTTCTGACCTCCCACCTACAGACATTTCGCCTCCAACAGACATGAGTGGAAAGTAGCCTTTTCTATGGCAGCCCAAAACCCTGCAAATGCGTAGATAATACATTTATCAGAAGTCCGCACCCAAAATGTGGAAATGCTCTAAAAGGCAACGCACACTTTTCTGATGCCCTAACGTCTTCTTATTTATCTTTCCAAACCATGAAATCCTTATTTCAACAGCTTTTCACTAAAATATACGAACCCAAAAGTCCATTAAAACCAACTCAGTAATTTTCAAGTAATTTACAAACCCATGAGAGTTTTCTTTTTTTTTAAAAAAGGACGTGCTTAATTTTAAACATGTTTCTTTTAATTAGAGAAAAGAGCTTGGTAAACTGTTCTGAAATAAACAACAAAAAAAAGAGTAATGAATGAATTAAAAGTAGTCATCTTCAAAATATGTTAACAAATCTGAGGAGATCACCCACATAACTGACGTGATTAAAAATGAATCGTCAGTCTGGAGAGATGGCTCAGCAGGCAAGAGCATCGGTTGCTCTTCCAGAGGACCCGAGTTCAATTCCCAGCATCCACAGGAAGCCGCCAACCATCAGTAATTCCAGTCCCAAGGATCCAAAGCCTCTTCTAGACTCTGCCGGCATTGCATGCATGTGCTAGACAGACATATATGGAGGCAGAATATCCAGACACATAAAATAAAAATAAAGGTTAACTTAAAAAATGAATTGTCAAAATGTTTAACTTCAAATGACAATATATGCCCTAAAACTATTTTTCAATTTGCTTATAAAACAACTGGAAGAAAATAACCCCAAATGTCATTTCTTGAAGATGTTTTACATGTCCTGGTTTTTCATAACAAGTACATATTACTCTTATAACATGAAAAAGTAAAACTATAGTTTAGATATTTAGACAGCTCTCATTTTTTTTTTTTTGCTTAAAACTTGCAAATAATTCATAAAGAGAACAACCTCAGGGTCCTATGTGCATTAAATCACTGGTTTTGAAATCTCAGACTTAAGATATAGGACATCCGCTGTTCTCCAGCAGGCTCCCACTATCCTAAGGGAGTACAGCCCTCACAAGCCTCCAGGTTAAAGTGGCACCCTTCCTAGCCAGTCAAGACAAAAGAGAAGGACCACTCTACTGGAATCTCTAGCCGTCCTCCCCCTGACTCCTCAGAGTTTACAACTGACAAATATGACCGCTTCCCAAGGTTAGGAAATTATAAACTTAGGACAGACAAAGTAGAAAAATTAACTTACTCATGTGGTAATAGGTTTCTTTCCCTTGGCCATGTTACCGACTACCCTGGGATTTCACAAACTGAAATGCCTCAGGAGTTGACGTTCCGAGTTTTTGTGAAGAGGAGAATCTCAGTGTACCGTCACAAACACTGCCCAGTCTGCCTCTACTTCCTCTTCAAGTTCAGCTACTACTTTAGACCTTGCATTTCTTTCAAGCTCTCTGAAGCCCCTCAAAGTACCAGGATGTTGAAACCTTAAACTCAAGCACAGCAGCTTCAGAACACCTCTGTGCACCCCCACCCTGAGAACTGAGAACCACCCTCCAGCCACCCATGGCAAAGGTACACCATGACCCTCAAGTGCAAATACCTAATCACTAATTTGGACTGAAGACCTTCACGAAGGGACACAGGCACCTTAAGCTATCTGGGCGGAACAGTCAAGCTCAAAGAGGGTTCAAGAAACTCACAGCTGGGAGCTGCCTGAAAGTGAGTTCTTCCCATTTTTGTAGCCCAAAAGCTCTGCACACTGCACTGGGTAAACAAGCCTGTCCATAAAACATTTCTAACGGTGTGACTCAAATTGGATTTAGTCGTAAGAGACAGTGCACGCAAAAGAGCAATGGATGGCAAGCTCAGCCATCAAAGGAAACCGAGCTTACTAGCTAAATGACTCTAAAAAGAATGAGGATAAACGTCTAGAAGTCACCGTAGGCATCCCACAGTCTAAGGACAACCGCAGCAATGCCACAGGGAGAAGGACAAAACCTCTACAGGTAAATGACTAAACCACCTGATCTTTCCCATGCCCTTCTTCCAAACACGGAATCCCACAGCTCTAGAGAGCCACATCCAGACTAAGGATGTGCTAAAGACATTAATTCGCAACACTCTGACACGCTGGCTTGCCTGTGGTGACTCTCGGGGAACAGAGTCGCTGAAAAGTACCTGTATGGTATCGATAGCTAGCCTGTCCCTACTGTGTCAGATGCCACACGTTAAATGTCAAAATTTCCAAGGCCGAGTGATTTCAGTCAGGCTGTAATAATAATAAAACACTGATAAAATATAAATAACAGAGACAGGAAGGAAATATGTCAAAATGCTTAGAATCACAGATGGGGGGTTGTCTGTTCTTTGTTTTAAGTTTTGTTTGTTTACTGTAAATTTAGAGAAGTGAATAAGGTGTTGCTTTTTTTTTTTTTTTTACCTTCCCCAGTCATATAATTTTAGCTCAAGATCTCAATGCAGACCTTTCTTCACAAAGAACCAGCCTCCCCACCAGAAAGAGGTTTCCTTCAGTTGAGCTACAAGAAAGAACATCTCCCAGGATCTGGCCCTGTCTGTTTTCTGTTTTTGTTTTGTTTTTGTTTTTATTTTTTGGTGTTTTTCCGAGACAGGGTTTCTCTGTATAGGCTGTCCTGGAACTCACTCAGTAGACCAGGCTGGCCTCAAACTCAGAAATCCACCTGCCTCTGCCTTCCAAGTGCTGGGATTAAAGGCGTGCACCACCACCGCCCGACTTGTTTTCTATTCTTATCACACCTCACCGCGTTGCTCCAAACCGATGGTTCCTTCTACCTGCTCCACATTCTTAACCTTTCCCGCTGCAGACCTTTAGTTCTTAACTTTGGTGAACTAGAAGGGTTTGGATGGTCTCTGAGTTACGCTAATAATTTTCATTGGGATAACCACAGATTACGTTTTCAAACGTGTATACCAGAAACATAATCAAATGTCAAGTCCTTAAAGGGAAGAGTACAGATGGATACTCACAGTTCCAAGATGAAGCATTTTCATAATAGCCATTCTTTCTTAACTAGGCTCCATAACCATGAGCTTGAGCGGAGTGAAAAGATGGTCTGTAAGCTCGGGCATAATGCAGTGATTAGATGGGAGCTTCTTTCTCTAGCTTCTAATCCATGTGTTCTTTTAAGTCCTGTATCAAGACTCGGTGTCTACGTTTCAAGGTGATAAATATCATTTTTGCTCCCTAATTTTTTAAAAAACCTAAAAGCCAAATTGCCTTAAATCAATGACTCCATCACCACTGTGTGTAGTGGCTCTGGGAGCTCCTCTTGGAGACACCGCGAGAATTTCTACTTATGACATCGGGCTCTGAGCGCTGCCTCTGACCCTCCTCGAACGCTCGGCGCAGGGGCACGTCACAGAGCAGAGCAGCACCGGGACAGTCCGTGTCCACGCGCCTCGATGAGTGCGCGCCTCACAATCCCCGCCTCTGGGGCACGAGGGATGCGGTGGCGGAGACGCCAGGGTCCCCAGCAAGCAGGACCACCTCTCGGCACCTGCACCGGGTAGAGAAGGTCCCAGCCGCCACACCAGCCAGGGACCGGTGCAGCAAGGACCTTCCTGACTCCGTGGTGCACCAGCCCCGCGCGCGCACGGCCCGCGGGGGAACCCGGGCTCCGGCACCGGAAGCGGCGGCCGCCGGAGCGGCCCCGGAGCCTCCCGAAGCCGAGGGAAGCGAGGCCGTGGAGCCCAGGCCGGAAAAGCGGAACGTCCCGCAGAGCCGTGGGGCTGCTCTCCGGTCTCCGCCCGGCTAAGGGTCGCCTTGGCCGACACGCGGCCCTTCGCGGCTGGCGCACTCACCTCCTCCGCTGCCCGGGCTGCTCCACAGGCGGCTGTCACTGCAATCCACGAACTGCCCCGCGCCGGGCTGCGATGCTATTTAAGGAGTCGCGGCTGCAGCTGCTCTCTTGGCTGCGCCACCACCGTTGCAGCAGCAGGGCCGGGCGGCTGGTAGTGCGCGTGCCGTGCCGCGCCGCCCCGCCCCGTCCGCAGGCTCCTCCCCGCCCCATCCCTTAGCGCGCCCACTCCCCCTCGCCAGCTCCTCCCCTCCGGTCGCACAGGTGGAGCCTGTCCCGCCCCATCACACCCACCGCTCCTCTCGGGCCCCGCCCCATCGGCGCCATTCCCGCCTCTCAAGACCCGCTCCATCTGGGCGGATCCAGCCCTCTCAGACCGGCCGCTCCTCTCAGGCCACGCCTATCAGCTCCGATCTTTCCCCTCCGGTCACGCCTCCTTGGTCATTCGTCCCGCCCTTCAAGGGCCAGTCCTTCTTCAGGTCCCGCCCAATCCTACTGACTCCGCCTCTCCCTCTAAAGCCGCAAGGTAGGCGTGGCCTCCCTCAGGTCCAAGAGCATGGCTTGTCAGCAAGCAAAAGCCACTAAAGTCACCCAAACTGCCCTCTAGTTTCACAACGAATCTGAGGTAGGGCAAAGGGTAAATCTGAAAGTCTCCTGAACCCTGATAATGGGATGCTTTGGAATGTTGCAGGTGCCCTTTAGCTCTTCCATCCTTAACGTTCTTCCCAGCGGACTTCTTGGCATGGCCTATCTGCTTGCTTCTCTGCTTGAAGGGACCATGGTAGCTGAAGCGTTCCCATCTTTCTTTAGCACAGATATGCATGAACCCCTTTAATCCAGTTTCACCACGGTCCCCACACCAAGTTTCACCACAGTCCTTGGCTAGGAATACTGAACTTCTGCAATGTCCTGGCCATGAGACATCTCTGGACAACCTGGGCCCTTGTGTGGTTAGAGTGAAAAGCATACTAGACGTTGCTCAAGGACCGTGTCCACCTGCCAAGTTTTAAAGGCTTGTCTGCCCTGCTCAGCTTTGGCTCTGCAGACTTGACAGATCCCTTGAGATGACCTTCTAGTGGCTTCCAACGACCAATGTGAGGCCAGTATGATGGCTCATTGGGTTAAAGGCGCATGTATGTCACAAAGCCTGATATGCAATTCTCAATCCTCAGGATTGTGAGTGCCATTTCTACACGTGTATCATGTTCACATGTGCCGTCCTCCAAATGTCATAAAAAAAAATCTTAAATCTACTTTAAAGCTTTAAGATACTCTTTTAAAAGCTTAAACACTAGAAGGGCCACTGTTGCTTGGTATCCAGAACCAGTGAGTGTGGCTAAGTTGAGATGTAGGTCATGGTAACATTTTGAATGAAAAAAAAAGGGTCAACAACACTGTCCCCAGGTTCACCAGCTGCATGTTACTTTGCTATTGCATGGGGCCAGTCATCCAGGACAGTAGAGTTTACTCCCAGCATTAGGTGGAAGGTTTTCTAATATTGCCTTAAATTTGAGGGACAATTATTGCCAGAACACCTCTAACAACATATCGTTTACTAGGTGACACTGTTAGTAAACTATAATGCTCATAACCCCTATGAGATGGTCCCACAACTGATCATCTTTTGTAGAACAGAAAACTGAAGGACAGAGTCAGGGTTAAGAAAGGGCAAGGCCATTCTTAGAATTCCAGATCATCTGCTTCTAGACCATGGGCTTTACAACCACAGAGGCCTACACTCTTGGGAGATGATTCGTTCTCTCTAGTCACAAGTATTCTCAGGCTGACTCAACAAGTAATTACTTTTCCTGCGTGTCTCTGGCCTTCCTCCCATGGAGTCCGAGGCTGTGTGTCCAGTGCTGGTGAGGCAACCCAACACCAACAGCTTCCATGACAGCGCTTCTTAACCTGTGAGTCATGACCCCTTTGTGTGTGTGTGTGGGGAAACTGAATGACCCTTTCACAGGGGTCACCTAAGACCATCGAAAAACAGATATTTACGATTCGTAGTAGTAGCAAAATTGCAGTTATGACACAGCAAGGAAAATAATCGTATGGTTGAGGGCCACCACAACATGAGGAATTATATTAAAGGATTGCAGTGTCAGGAAGGCTGAGAACCACTGCTCTATAGCAACTGGCACTTCTAGGTCCTTGAGATATCTTCCAGGTCTACACTTTCCTGTCTATAAGGAGAGAGAAATGGACTCCGTTCATTTTCAGTTGACTATATCTTGGCTTCTTTGCGTCTCTCTCCCTTCACCTGCAAAATTGTCCATTTTTCTCCATCTCCTTTTTATTTTTTTGTTAACAAATTAATTCATTTATTGTAGGCTAAGTCAATCTCAAATGGTAATGCTTCTGCTGGTCTTTGAGTTAGTCCCTTTGAGACAGAAGTGATATTGTAAACCCAGGCCCCCTGCCAGCCACTGTTTACATGCTGGAACCATGGTGCCAGATGCCAATGGCTTATCTCTTCATCTTGGTCTTGCCACAGAAGGAGCACGTGTATTTGGCATGCTTCAGCATTTTCCGGAGGGAGACGCCATAGCAGGTCCCATATATCTCCGTGCAATTTGCCACGTTGCTGGAAGCTAAGCCCATTCCTTATCTAATCTTAGCCCAGGGCTGCCTTAGGCATTTTCTAGATTCTGTAGTACAGACCTGTACTAGTACTATGCAACCACATACCAGAAATTAGGTGATTTCAGGCTGGCGAGATGGCTCAGCGGGTAAGAGCACTGACTGCTCTTCCGATGATCCTGAGTTCGGATCCCAGCAACCACATGGTGGCTCACAAACATCCGTGATGAGATCTTCTGGTGCGTCTGAAGACAGCTACAGTGTATTATGCCCGAGCAAGCTGGGCCGGAGTGAGCAAAGGTCCTGAGTTCAATTCCCAGCAGTCACATGATGGCTCAAGGCCATCTGTACAGCTACAGTGTACTCATACACATAAATCTTTAAAAAAAAATTAGGTGATTTCAAGAACAGAAATATGTAGTCCCACGGTTGTGGTGACTTACAAGAGTAAGGTGTCAAGATTTGTTCCTGAGGTCTGCAAAGAAAGGGCCTTCTCCAGGTCTCTCTTGGGCTTGCAAACATCTGTCTTGGCCCCTAGCCTTTCTACAACATATTCCCAGTGTCTCCTCCCCCATCCGTCCTTTCCAGTGTGTGGTCTAAATCTCTGAGAGGCACCAGTCATACTGCATGCATTAGTGCCCAACCTAAGACCCTAGTTTTTAGCTTGACAGAATCCATTAAGATGCCATTTTAAAAATAAGGCCACATGCTGAGATTCTCCAATACATGAAGGGGGCACGTAGGATTACGTGTTGGCAGTTGATGGGGTCTCTTGCCTCATCACTTCCCACAGTAAGACATTTGTCCCCAAATTGGGTATCTCATTTTGGATCCAAGCCCTGTATCTTAGTCAGTGTTCTATTGCTGTGAAGAGACATCACTATGGCAACGTTTATAAAGGGAATCTAACTGGGGCTGGCTTATGGGTTCACAGGTTGTGTCCATTGTTATCATGGCAGGAAACGTAGAGGCATGCAGGCAGACATGGTGCTGGAGAGGTAGCTGAGAGTTCTACATCTAGATTTGTAGGCAGCAGGAAGAGAAGAAACACTAGGCCTGGCTTGAGCATTTAAAACCCTAAAGCTCAACCCCAGTGACACACTTCCTCCAAGGCCATACCTACTCCAACAAGGCCATACCTCCTAATCCCTGTCAAATAGCTCCACTCTTTAATGACCACTCATTTAAAAACTATGAGCCCATGGAGACATTCCTATTCAGACCGCCACACCTGAATGCAGGTATTTTACATTTTGTAGAGCCAAACATAGAGTCAATTAGGAGATTTCTCTGTGGAAGCTGGAGTCTCTTTTCTCTGTGGAAGCTGGAGTCTCTTTTCTGTTGCTTAGCCTCTGTTACATTTGACCTGATTTTTTAAAATGTAGCTAATGCCAGCTATATTCAAATCTTTATCTGTCTAAAATCAACTCATCAGTCTTCTAGAGAAACTAAGCAGAGATGAAGTTCTCTGGGGGAAAAAGGCTGATTGGCAGATTGACAGTGGCCTCATGGCTAAAGTTTCATTACGATCCTCTACTGCAGTGTTGTGACATATATGGATCACCAGCCCAGGCATGGCACCTCCCACAATGGGCTGGGCCCTTGCCCATCAATCACTAACGGAAAAACAGCTGGATCTTAAGGAAGAATTCTTCTCAACTGGTGTTCCCTCCTTTTGTCTAACTCTAGCTTGTGTCAAGTTGACATCAAACTATTCAGCACACCCACAAATCCTCAGAAGTTGCCCTAACTTTTCCCATGCCTCTGTAAGACATGGCATAGTATTTGTACCTGGTGCTTGTCAGCTGGTTAATTGGACATTTTCCAGCGATTCATATAGGATCAATGCCAATCAATGGTGCATGGGGGTTTTGAGAATCAGAAGCTTATACAGTTCTGGAAGCACCTTTAAGATAATTGCAAATATAAAGTTGGATATAAAAGTGAACATTTGCATGGGGGGTCACACCTTTAAAGAGGCATAGCAAGTGAATACGAGTTGAGACTTAGTCTACATAGCAAGTTCTAGGTCAGCCAAAGCTACATAGTGTGACTCGTATATCAAAACCAAACAAAATTTAAAAAAATCAAAGTGAATACTTCTTTTGAATGAGAGAACAGAAATTATATGATACAAATTTAGAATGCCTGTGTCCTTTTAGCAGTAGGGAGGGAGACAAAAAATTTTCACATAATTATGCTATAAATTTCACAAAGTTAAGAAAAAGAACCTAAATTTTTAAAAAAATATATTTTCCCTATCTGAATATTAAATTTGCATGCTCATCAATTTCTTCTTTAGGAGGTTTTTAGTGAGTTTTTCTTAGAACACTTTTCAGTTTATAGAAAAAAATGCAGAGTCAGGTGTTCTATAGAATATTCTGTTAACATTTGCCTAATGTCAACGCCTTTACCCGTTCTCCACTCTGAGACTGTATACGAGTACAACATATTTATTACTATTAGGAAACTAGTTTCAAAATATCATTAATCTAAATTTTATCCAGTGTTCAGACCTCCTCAGTCTTTACTTACATCCTTCTTGGGTCATAGGATACCAACCATGACACCATACTTTATATAGCAGCTTAGCCTGTTCCAGTCTTTGACACACTCTTGGATTTTTGTTGTTTGATTCTGATTCGCTTTTGAGACATAGTCTTACTACGTAGCCTCAGCCAGTCTGGAAAGTATTATTTCCTCTATGGACCCGAGGTAGGTCTACCTGCCTCTGCCCACCCCCCCCATCCCCCAGTGCTGAGACTAAAAAAGGAATGTGTTACCATGCATGTTGAGATTTTCTTGTTTATAATCTTCAACTTTGAAGGATACTCATCAAATATTTTAAAGAACATTCTGTGGACATTTGCCTAATGCTTTGCTCATGATTCGATCAGGATGGAAGACTGTTAACATGTTGAGAGGAAAGCCAATAATTTCCTCCCCTGCCTCCCTTCATTCAGCATGTGTGCCTGCCTGTGTGTGTGTGTAGTCAAGCTCAGAGTGACTGGGACAAACTCATGACTTTATGCACTCTTACCCCTGCACTATCTTTCCAGCCCTTGATGGAAGGTTTTGTTTTGTTTTGTTTACGTTTAGTTTTGTGTGAGAGTGGGTGAATGACATGGCACATGTTTGGAAGTCAGGAGACAAGCTCCAAGACTCATTTCTCTACTTCTACCACATGGGTTTCAGGAGTAAACTCAGGTTGTCAGGCTTGGAGGTGCATGTCCTTATTTAGATAAGCCATCTGTACTGGGTTGGAATTTTTTCATTAAGAATTTTGATTAGCTTTCTGTAAGAACCAAATCATTTATTTTCCCTCTTAAATGGGTGCCAACTGGGAGACCTATCCCTGCTATCCTTTGTGGCATGGATGTTTCGTTCCATTTCTCTTTCACCACACACTTCCAGACACCTTCCAGATGACAAGTTAATTTGGAGGGATGGCCCTTGACCATTAACCTTCTGCTAGGACTTTAGATGAGTTGACAGAGTGGGCGGAGTAGTCCTGAAGGCATTCCTATTAATGCCAATCCCATAAATACAGCTCATCAAACCTAAATAAGTGTGTGTGCGATGCCGGTTCTCCTTAGCTGGGTTCCAAAACTGATCTCAGCTCCCCAAGCACACACACACACACACACACACACACACACACACACACACTCCACAGCATGTGTATGGAAGTCAGCAGAAAACTTAGGAAAGTGGGTTTCTTACCTTCTAACGTATGGGTTCCGGGCATTCAGATTGTGAGGCTTAGCTGAAAGTTCCTTACCCACTGAGCGATGGCCCCTCCAGTTGGCAAATCTCTTCTACCATTTCTGCTCCACTGTTTGGATTTGCTGATAGAAGTCTCTTGCGCTTGTTTTACAGCTCCTGATAGCTGTCAGGCGGGCCTCAGTGGCTCTAATCAAGCCATCGTTCTGCTGTCCTCCACAAGCCTTTTGGTCTTTGAATGCACATGACTAACCGTCTTCATGTGCTTATATTGGGGAGCGAGACTGCAGCTGCTTAGGCAATAACTTCCCTGGATATCTCTCTTCTCCACCTCGGTCAGAGTCCACCAACTCTTCCAGTGAAACTGTCTTGCAGTTTCACGAACCGGGTTCTGCCTCTACCGAAGGGAGAAAGGAGACTTGAAACAGTTTGAGAACAAAAGGACACGAAGCCAAGATGAGGGTTTCCAGCCTCCCTCAATGTTCAGGAACTGCATTTCTGCTCCAACACAAAGCTGTCCGTAGGCCAAGCTTCTCTCCTCTCACCCTGTATCCCACAGAACTCTATTTCCTTATCTTCAGGTGACATGAAGATTTTAAGTAGTCAATGTAAAAAAAGAGCTTGTAAATCCTTGATCTTTCCAAGCCTTTGCAAGGTCATTTAAGGGACATAGTCTTATCTATCCTTAATTTCTCAGCAACCGGCTTGTTTGCTTATCCCCTCCTCAGCTAGATGTAATTAGATGGGGGCTTAGGAGCCTAGAGTTTAGTGTCAGACTGCATATATATAATATATATATATATATATATAATTAAAACTCTACAGCTTATTTATAGGCTTTTCTAATCAGCTAAGTAAATCTAAAATTGCATTGCATCAAATTTAAATCAGAATTATTAGAGGCACTATTATTTTATGCAACTAAGAGAATAGATGCTACTCACTTTAACTAGCACACATTATCAGCCAGAAGACACATACTGTATCAGTTAGCCAGTGCTGTGTAATAAATCACACCAAAACTTAGTTTAAAACAACAGTCATTTATTTATCATTCTGTGAGTTAGTGCTTGGGCTATACTCAGGTCAAGTGCTTCCTTACTGCTCTCTCCTGGGCTAACTCGAGCAGATCCTACCAGATGTAGGCTTCTCTAGGGTAAATGTTCTGGAATGGTCTCTACCTGTTTGATGGTCAGCAGACCATTTACTGAAGTCCTTCTGTTCTCCACATGGCCATTCCAACAGTCTGGTTGAAGCATGTTCAAATGGTGGTCTCAGAGCTCCAACCAAATGTCATTATACAGTCTTCAAACCTTTGCTATGTCCCTGTTGGTGAAACCAAATGACACGATCAATTGAGAATCTGTATAGCAAAGGACTAAGCAAACATAACTACCAGGAAGAGGCATTAGAGTGGCATTTTGCAAACCACCCGTCCTGATCTCATGGATATTAAACTCAGAAAAATCCATGCCCAAGAGTGTATAGACCATAGTAATAGTGCTCCCCTCAACGACTTGCTCAGTGACAGGGTTTCCAAAGCACCCAGAACTGTGCTTGCTTCTAGAGGATGCTCTATAAATATCAGACCCTGTTGCTCCTCTTGGAGAGGACTTTGACTCTGTGCATCTTCCTTATTTCCCCTCCGACCCCTAAATCATGCGACACTCTCCTCACAACATGCTTGTTTCCAGGGCTATGCTGCTCGGCACTCCAGACTCACTGATTTAGTTACATATGGCGGGCTATCATCTTGCTCCTCCTAGCCTGTGGGCTTAGTTTGGGACTTGTTCACAGTATATTTTAATGATAGTCTGAGTCTAGACACTTTCTGCCCCCAAGTCCATGAAGGGCCTGATGCGTCATCTGGTATTTATGTAATCGAACTGCCAAGTCACCTCCAATTAAACTGCTTCTCACCCCATCCTCCAAATACAAGCTCTCTTGCCTGTAGGTGTGCCTGCAGCACTTTATTATGGGATTCGTGCAGAACTTGTCATGTTGAGTTATGGTCACACATGTGTACAACATACACACGTATAGAATCCACCTGATTTCCTGTTACACAGAGCTACCTAACATCATGCCTAGTTGGTAGCAGACAATATTCTAGAAATACTGTGAATTTATAAATGAATAAAACCAGAGTTCTCAATCTCTATCTTCTACACAGGAAGGCTGGTGACCTAGAAATCTAGATCAAAGTTGGATATAGTCCTTAATTCACCAGTGATGTTTCTGACACTGCTCCTGGAGTCTCAGATCCATGGGTTTCACTCCCCACATTACAACACAGATCACTGCCAAGCTACAGAGATTGCAATCAGGCCCAGTTCTGTCCCTGTGGCTTATCTAACACCACACACCCCAAAACATATATACAATTGCATATACTAATATTTCATGCTTCTAAAAGTTGAATATGGCTCTAAATACAATAAACAGTGAGTAGGACTTGGGATATGACATTTTTTTTTTAAATCCTTGAGGGTAGGCTACTAGAGCACCCTGGAGTTGGCATATCAGCTTGGAGGAATGCTCCACTGTGGGCAAGCAGAGCCACATGCTGTCTTCCTTCACCACCACATGCATCGCCTCCTCCTCCTCCTCCTCCTCCTCCTCCTCCTCCTCCTCCTCCTCCTCCTCCTCCTCCTTCCTCCTCCTCTCCTTCTCCTCTTCCTCCTCCTCCTCTTCTTTTCAATCCACTGGAGCACAGTGCACTAGGACAAGGCATAACCCACATATTCATTACCTTCTGAAACTTGTGAGCCTCCCAGAGAGTTTGAAGAAAAACTCAGAACTGTTGTAGAAAGTATTTAATCTCAGTCAGGGGCTTCTACCCAATCTTTGATCATTCAGTTCCTAGATAAAAGACACACAACTTTAATACTCATAGTAAGTCTTAAACAGCACTGCAGCTGGGCAGACATCTACCCTGTATGCTATTAGTTTTTATCTCCCTATCAATCAATTACCCAAGTTATGATTTGCCATATTTTGTGTGAGCTGTTCTTCCTCTAATTGGCCAGCCCACATGGCCAGTTCTTATAACCCCTTAGCCCAGGTGTCTTCTTTTCTCTTTCCTTTTCTTCCTCCTTGTGGTCTCTCCTCAGACCCAAACCTGGGAACCCAAATTCTTCCTATCTCTCCTCTGCCTAGCTACAGGCTGTCGGCATCTTTATTCTCCAATCAGAGATAACTTAGAGGGCAAGGTTACATAGCATCACGTGTGTATATGTAGATTCTCTCACCCCTGATGGCAACCAGGCTTTGGGGGCCAGTATTTAAGCATTACAATACATAGCGAGAGACCAAAGCAGAACCTCTTCTCATAAACATTTACAATATGAAATCTTTGGGGGTTCTTGGGTTCCTAGTTAAGGCCCTTGGTAAATTAGGATAGGCCAGAGAGCTGTTGTATTAATAAAGATCTAAGTTCAAGACTGCATTCCTCTTTTCCATCTTCTGACTAATCTTTCTGAGCCTTGGTTTTCACATCTGGAAATGATGCATAGTGACAGCTGTCACTGTGGGCTGTCACGTGCCTGCCACATAAGATGCTTGGGTGGTTCCTCTCCATCCCAGGCTCCAAGATATACCATAGTCACCCATAGTTTCTTGTAACCAGTAATGGGTTAAAAAGCTACATTTCAAATTTTGGATGTCATTTCTTCACTTAAAAATATTTATCAAGCATTTACTATGTGGTAGCCACAGTGGTAGAAGCTGTCACATAAAGATATGTGCTTATATTTCTAAGCACCTGGCTCTTGCCCTGAGAAGTGTCCTGAACACCATAGAAGAATCGAGAGGCTTACAGTGTGGTGGCCTAGTGCCCTTTTATCATTACCATGCAATCTCTCCTAAAATGTTTTAGCACAGAACAATTTTCCTAATTAGCTCACTAGCAAGACATGGCATTATTGATACTTACATCACTCTGGCCATATGATCAAAGGCCAGCCCTTGTCTGCCTCCCACATATCTCTGAGCAAACATTTTCTTCCTTGACTATTAAAATCAAGTCTTCATAAAGAATATTCAGGGGTAGTCAAAATTAAATAGACTGTATTTAGTCTTAATATATTTAACTTTTATATTGATTTTAAAATGAGTTCAATGGGATAAACATTGACATAGGATTAGATTTTTTACAACCCCCTTTAATAAGAGTTCTTAAACACTTTAACCTCCTCCTAGCCCATCACCTGCCAGAGGTAAAACAAAGGAAAGGTTAATATGGAAAAGGGGATGCAGATCTGTTTAGAAGTAGGTTTTTTTTGGGGGGGGAATAATTACAATTTTCTTTGTCAAGATATTTGCAGTTCAGTTCACACAAACCAGTTCACATGAATCAAATGTTTGATCCAGAAGAAATGGGAAGTCTCTGCCAATCAGCCAAAGTCTGGAGAAGTGGCAAGAAGCCACCAGAAATTACAAAAATTTCTTTGATGCATTTTCCTTTATGAAGTCACAACAAACAAGGATCAGTGAAGCAATCAAGGTGAGCCAATGCCACACAGCATCACCAGCAAAGACCAGCGTCAGTAAAGCCCAATGAAGACCAACAAAGAGATGCAAGGTGAACCAATGCCACACCATCATCCACTCTTTGTTGGGTTGTACTTATACTCTTTCCAAACATCATGAGTTCTCTCAAGCATCTGTTCTAGAAAAAAACACCACAAGCTCTTTTTCCAGGCAGGTTCTAGAAAAACACATGTCTGTTCTCAGCAAAACATTCTCCCATGTGTCTGCCTCAGCAAGACATCCTCTCATAAGACAACTTCCCGAAAGACATTCCGTAACACACCTGAAATTTCTACTTCACACTAATGCTTTCAATGAATAAAATTGGTTATAATATTCACACTGGGAAGCTGAAGGGTATTTAGATGTGCTCAGGGGACACTGATTTTGTTTGATGATGTCTTAAATTTCTTTTTGTAAACAATACGCTGGTCAGGCCATCCTTTAGCATAGCTCTCCACCTAAAACATAAGCAGCTAATGGAGTTCTGGTCATTTGGACTCATATCTCATCTGCTTCTGTGAGCTCTTCTCTCAGTGAACCAGAATGTGCTGAGTTCCCAGAAGGTAGCCTGTTAGAAATCATCTGGAGAGATTAAATAGTATGGATGCCCATAAGTCTCCATCTCCTCAGTCGTTTTTATTGTATCACTTACCACAGCAGTCCCATTATTCTCATATTCAATCAAACTCCACCCATGCTGTATAGAAAGGCTACTCCGGCCGAGGGTGTGGCTCAGAGGCATAATGCTTTCTCAGCACTGTGAGGCACTAGGTGTCTTTCCCAACACGAAAGGTGGGCAGGAATGTGCAGAAGAGTAAAGAAGCTCAGAGGGGCTAATAGTGACAGGAAGAGAGTGACCTTCAACACCCACCAGTGGGGATAGCTTCTCAGGGAAAGAGAATGACATTTTGAGCTCCATGAAGATAAACAGTCGCCTTAAGCTGAATGATGTGAGGTCTCAGGCTGGTACTGTTAAAGTAGAGAGGGAAGGCCGGTGAGGGGAGAGCATAGGAAGAGAAGGTTTGGGTGAATGGGAGAGCAAACAGCAAAGCCAAGTCACGTTTAAGAAGCACCAAGATAATCAATAGAATGTGATAGAGTACCTGAGAAAAGGGTAGGAGAAGATGCTAGCCCTCCTATGTGGACTGTTCCCCGTTGGGATTAAAGGCGTGCACCACCACCTCAGAGTCGCAAACACTAGGCAAGTCTCTAGAAACGCAACCATGAGCTGGCCGCCTCTCCACGGAGCTAATCATTCTTCTATTAGACACAGGAGAATGTCAAACATATTTTCAGCCATCAGCGGTATTCCTATTGCTCTGTATCTTGCCATCTTTCATCCAACTCTTCTAGTCCACTAAGCTCTGGGCTCAGGATGTTTGCTCGCTCTTGGGGTTTGTTAGTGTGTCACTCCACTCCTCTACACCTTCCTTAGCTGTCAAGATTCCGATCAAGCAAACACTATGATCAGCAGGCAATCTCTCATACCTCCGGCTAAAAGAGGTCTCTGCCACTCCATGTCACTCATCCACCTGTCTGTCCCTCCCTCCCTAGCTAGCTCTTCCATTTATCTATCACGTTCATTGATCCTGCCCCATCCCCACCCACTAGGCAGCAAGCATGTCTGGGCTCTGCTGATGCAGCATTCAAAGAGAAATATTCCACTTTTGAGTATGAAATAGTGAAGTCAGGCAAGAAAATCAACCACAAAAGTATTGGAAAATACTTTAATCATTAAAACAAATGTAGACACTTGCTGTGGAGTCAGTCATATTCAGCACAAAGCACAATAACAAAAGGTAAAATATCAAATCCCGACTTCAGGAGTGTGTGTAGTTGGCACACACTAACTAAAAACAAATTATCCTGACATTAAGCATGGGTCCTGTTTCACAAATACTGTTTGAGATGACTATTTGCAAACAGTAATCTCAATGTGGGGGATAGATATTAAATATCGTCTCGTTAGACTAAAGCAGCATGTGTTAAAGTAGGGCCCACATGGGTCTGCACCAGGTTCTATGCATACGGCTTTCAGTTTCATACTTTTATGGGACTCCTGAATGTGTAAACGGGTGGTTCTCTGATTCTGTGCCTTTACTCAGGGCTCTTATTTGTCTGTAGGCTTGTCCAACTTCAATATGGTGGCTTTTGTTTTATCTTATATTTTACTCTAAAACAAAGAAATATTGCTTCACTGTGACTTTACACACTCTCTTTAAGTGATTGCTAATTTTCATTATTGAAAATATGGACTTTCTCTTCCTCCCTTCCCTCTCTCTCCACGTGGCCATGGCCGGCCTCTACTTTTCTATCTCTTCTCTCTCCTTTCTATAATAAAACATCTCACAACCATGAGAAAAAAAAAAAGAAAAGAAAAAGAAAATATGTAGGCTTTTGGCTGTCAGACATGGGCACACTGCAGAAGGTTGTTTCTACCAAGCTAGATGCCCCTGGCACCCTGCCAATCGAGAAATACATCTACTGATTCACCTCCTGCAGCTAAAAAGATGGTTATGAGTTCCATATGTCTGAGTATTAGAAAATTAGTGGCATTTATTGGACTTTGGCAGTGATGGTCTCATGGACAGCTTCATTGCATGGACAGAGAAGGTGTACCAGTGTTTATCAAATCTTGCCGACATGAATGCTGGGGTATATGTGCTAGAGTTGGCTATGATCCACATCTTCTATATACTCTTAGTGCTGTCCTGATTCTCACGCTGTCTGATAGTGTTCATGTTACTGACATGTATAAAGTTGTGGTGTGTGTTCAAAGTCCACGGGGGAGGGGGATACCTTCTCAATAGAGGCCTAAAAGACCAAACATGAGAATCCAACTGGGTTATTTGGTAAAACACAGACTAGTTTCCTCGTATATGATTTTCACCAACAGAACCAATTTTTTAAATAGGATCTTTGTTTCTTTCTTTTTCCTCTCTTTCTTCCTTCCTTCCTTCCTTCCTTCCTTTCTTTCTTTCTCTCTCTCTCTTTCTTTCTCTTTCTTTCTTTCCTTTCTTTCTTTCTTTCTTTCTTTCTTTCTTTCTTTCTTTCTTTCTTTCTTTCTTTCTTTCTTTCTTTTTCTTTCTAGACCCTGTCATCTATAGGCCAGGCTGGCCATACACATGCCGTATAGTTGAGGGTAACCTTGAACTTATGATTCTCAGGATTCCACCTCCCACATGCTAGGATTACAGGCATGTCCCACCACACTGGTGATGAAGATGGAACCCAGGGCTTCCTGCATGCTAAGCAAACACTCTCCTAATGAGACTATAGCCCCTGTCAAAATCCAGTTCTATATTGATTTACCAACTAATCAAAAATTATAATCCCATCAACTAGATATTGAGGAAGACTACCTTTCCAGGTTTTTTTTTTTTAATGCTTGTATCTAATTCTGAAGATAAGATTTCTCCAAGCAAGAGGGTAACTCTATTTAAAAAATGGTGTGTAGGATATGAGTGCAATGAATCTGGAAGAATATTGATTTGGGAGGTTTTTTTTTTTGTTTTTGTTTTTTAAGCACTAAAGCTTTATTACAAAAGGAATTAGGGCCCTCTCCAGTCTTTCTCTGTGGTGTCCTCTTCCTTTCCAATATCTACCTCCAGGGGAAGTCAAGCGTCCATTATAGAAGAGGTGTCTGGGAGAATGAAATATGGTAATATTTTTTCCAAAGTTCCTCCCAATCCTACTGGGTGCTGCTGAGACTTTTCAGGTGGAATAGGTAGGAACTTCAGCTCTCATCTCCAAGGCCCTCCACATCTACGACCTGGGGAGCTTTTACCTTCTTTTGCCGTTTGGGCTGTGGCTGACTGGTTAACTTGGAGGGGCCTTCCACTTCCATGGCTGCTTTTTTCTTTCTGGGCAAGTCAGATCTGCTGCAAGAGTTTCCTGCACTTCTTCCCAAGAGAGCGCAATGTTGGGAAGAGCACCGCACATCAGTTTCTTGAGGTGTCGCCTCGTAGTCTACCCTTCATCTATCACAGCCCCAACCACCTGGCCCACCTGGCGCCTCTGTCCCCCATTCCTGCTTGATACCCTGCTGCGTTTGAACAATCCAGGACGATTGTCCTCTCCTCCTGGAAGATGATTGATCCTTCCACCAGCAGGTCCTGTTGCTAGGATTATTCCGATTTGAGGATTTGGGAGGTCTTGAACTGATTATTTTGTGGTGAGCAAAGTTCAGATGCAAATAAGAGAACAAACCTCCCAAGCTGAGGAGATATCATCAGAACAAACAGGTTTTTGGGTTTTTTGTTTGTTTGTTTGTTTTTTGTTTTTGGAAGCCAGTGCCATTACAAATCAGACACTATGTGGACTCAGCCTCATCCTCAGCACCTCTTCTATGGTCTAACACTTTCAATGGTGTTAGTTAACTGGAGTTTAAGTCACTGCCTGGGTAAGCCCTCAGGAAACAACTTTGGCTGTTAGTTTGGGAGCAGGAATTAAAAGGAACAGGAAAGGGGAAGGCATGAAGAGGGGACAGTGATCTCGAAAGTCACAGTCACATGAGACATGAGCCTGCTCCCACGAGGCCTATTGGTCTAGGAAACATTTGGAGGATTGTACAAGAGCTGGTGACCAGATGGAGTCAAGGATGACATCACGGACTTAGGAGAAAGAGGAGGATCTTTTAGGAGAAGGTGAAATTTCAGAGCAGGAAGCAGGGGAGGGCATGAAGCTGTAGGCTTACAAACCTAACTCCGAGATGGACATTGGAGGAGGTGCCTGCATTGTGCCCAGAAACTAGCCTAGGTGCCAGGGGAAAGGCTCTGGCTTTGACGGACCCCCTCCATTTCTAATAACCAAGCCCCTGCTCCCTGCCACTCTACAGCACTCTAAGCTCATTACATATCCAAACCAGCAAAGAAGGTATGCAATTTAGTTCCATAGGGGATCTCGATTCTGGTTTTGTTTTTTTCCCTGTGATCCTGCAGATGAAGGCTGGTTTTCATGTTCTGCAGGTTTCAAGTAAGAGGCAAGGGCTGTGTTATACTTCTGAAATAGGGAACACCCTAGAAGTCCCAAAATACACCCAGCTGAAAGAGCCCTGGGTAGAATGAGGCAATGCCTGCTACGGGGATCATGCCCACTCACCCCGGGGGTGAACGAAGCAAAGCCTGGTCTTGCTCATCTAGATTGATGTCTAGACCACCTATTGAAAATCTTGAAGGCTGGTATGGATTTAGAGCAGTGGTTCTCAACCTTCCTTTAACTCTGCGACCCTTTAAAACAGCTCCTCATGTTGTAGAAGCTCCTAACCATAAAATTATTTTTGTTATTATTTCATAACTGTAGTTTTCCTACTGTTACGAGTCATAAATGTAACTATTTTTGAAGGCAGAGAGTTGCTGAAGGGGTCCTGACCCACGGGTTGAGAACCATTGACTTGGACGCCTGCTTAGAGGTGTCTGCTCCTGCTGCTTTCCATTTCATGGCTTTTTAAATTTTTATTTTATTATTATTTCCTGTGTCGGGGCATTTTGCCTGTGTGTATGCTGTTCATGGGAGCCAGAAGAAAGCATTGAATTCCTGGGAACTAGAGCTATAGACAGTAATGAGTCACTATGTGGGTGCTGGGAATTGAACCCGAGTCCTTTGGAAAGGCAGCCAGTGCTTTCTACCTGCTGGGCTTCCATCTCTCCAGCCAGCTCCATCTCATAGTCTATGTGCTCTGCATTGAGGCGTTTGTGAAACACAGATAAAAACCATCATATCCTCTCTCAGTAACTGCAGCAGGCATCCGGTTTTTCTTCCTTAGGATGACAGCAGCTCACACAACATCTGATGCTGGTGTCAACAGTAGCTGGACCAGTAGGAACAAGGGGGTCAGGTGAGATGTGTATGTAGCGTATATGGCGGTGGAATCAGAGACAGTGGGGAAATATGTGGACATTCAGAATCTCTGGCAATATAGAGTCAATAGAATTGCTTCTTGGTTGGATGGTTCGGGGTGATAGTAGGTGGAGTGGGAGAGGGAATATAAAGTCAGAGGCTTGAAAGAAAACCTTCCAGGTGTTTTGTCTGAAAAGGTGAGATGACAAGAACCTGGACAGCTGCTATCTTCTGGGGAAGGAAAGGCATTCTGGGTTAGAGACTGTAAGGTTCCTTCTGCATGCTGAAGTGGGTGAGGCAAGTGGACAGATGTGGCCAGGGAGAGCAGGGGTGGAGACTCTCGGGTGAATAGGTAGTTTCACACCTCCTGCTTCTCTCTCAGACCCCAGGGCAATATGATGAAGGCGTAGAACTGGTCCTCAAGAGAAATGGATAACTCCTCTTCATCTGTTCACCCGTTTTCCCTCATCCATCAGAGACTATGGCGGAGTGCTTCTCAGGCCTGGGGACCACGCAGTTCCGGAGACTAGATCAGCAAAACCAGATAGAGTCACTGTCCCATTGAGCCTGACATCTAGTACAATGGAATAGATGCTATATTTGTAAGCTGCAAAACAATATAATTTTTATTTATTTTGGTATGTATGAAGATGCATTATATGCCTGCCTGCCTGCCTGCTTCTCTCTCTCTGTCAAAGAAAATCTTGGCCATCATTTCTAAGGCATCTTCCACTTTTTTTTTTTTTAAGACAGAGTCCCTTGCCGGCCTAAAATGCACCTAGAATTTGCCAAGTCCTCTGGGCTGGCTGTTCTGCAAGTACTAGGCACCTGCCTGTTGCTGCCTCTTCAATATTGGAACTATAATCATGTGCTACCACACCTGGCTGTCTTCACATGTGTTCTGGGATCAAACCCAGGGCCTCGTGCTTGTATAGCAAGTACATTGCTAACAGAACTATCTCCCAGTTCCTGCAAACTGCACTCTTCTCAATAATTGCCTCACAATGGTAAAATAATACAAGGCGGCTAGCTTAATCATATATTTTGTTCACTTAACATGTCCCCAAATTAGTATTATTTCATCATTTGATCAGCATAAATACCACTGCTGGGATACTTTGTATTTTTTTAGCTCACACTACTTTCAGAATTCTTTGTGGATGTTATACATGTAACACATCTCCATTTGGATTAGCCACATGCCGATCGCTCAGTACCGCGTGTGACCCTGATGGAGCACAGATCTGGAAGACATTTCAGCTTTGCTTTTTCGTGCCTAAGTTGCTTTCTTCTGCCAACACTGGGAGCCTGAAGCTGCAGAAAGCTATCATTATCCACTATCCATGGAACGCTGTCAAACACTGGGGTAGAAAACTCCAAGGATAATAGTCCAGATCAAAGTCACTTGAGTTCTCACTCCCTGAGGGGTCGACAGTGGCAGTCTGGGTGTACCTGAGGCACTATTACACAGGTTGTTATCTGCTGCCCGTGGCCACGCTTGAACCAATTAGTGACCCACCAGGGGATACCCTGAGACTATGCCACTTAACTAAATGTATCTGTTGGCAATGGGAAGAAGTAAATCGTGTGGCGATAAAAGCTGTTTCAGTCCTGCACTCTTTGCACAAGCGCCTTTTTCCTTGACACTTGGTGGTAACTCCATTAGACAGCATTTCTCAGAGTCTTACTGTCTGGGTGGAGTGTGGCTCAGATTGTGTTTGGTGGGTGAACACATGTAGAAATGGTAGGTTTGAAGTATGACTCAGGTGAGGAAAGTGTAGGTTGGTGCTTCTGGCATTGTCTCTTTCTCCAGTGACGCATAACCAGACTGATGCTTTCTCTGATGTCTTCCTATCAGGAGGAATCTATAAGCATGTTTTTGTGTGTGTGTGTGTGTGTGTGTGTGTGTGTGTTTTATAAGAGTGCCCTCATGGCAGGCTGTCTCTTCCTCATAATGTACAGTTCAAAGGTCAACAAAAACAGGCCATAACAGGGCTGGGGAGGTGGCTCAGTGGGCTTGCCACACTGGCATAAAGATCTGAGTTTGTTATCCCCAGACCCCACACAGAAGGTTTGTGCAAAGGGCCTCATCTATAACCACAGTGCTGGAATAGGCAGAGACAGCCAGATCTTAGGAATTTGTTGGCAATGTGTCTAGCCAATCAGCAAGCTCCAGGTTCAGTAAAAATCTCTGTCTCAGCAAATAAGGTAAAAGGTAAGAGAAGACCATTGGACTCTGCATGTGCACACATGATTGTATGCACCAGTGCATATATGTACATATAGACACACACACACACACACACACATACACCAAACAATAACAAAACTGAACCTTGACAACTTTGACTTTTGGAGCCTAAATTGGATACAGAAGGCCACGTTGTTTCCCACAGTGAGATACGCTTTGTGGGGTCCAGGGGAACCACCAGTAGGGACAAGCCACCTCTTTCTTTGTCCATTCCAAGAGACTGTTCACACACTTGTGTCTATAGCACAGTCATTTTCCCTGCCTTGTTCCCCCTGCCTAGCACAGTCTTCCAAGGTCAAAGCTAGATTCAGGGCAGCCCTGGCATGCTTTGTGGAAGTCTGCCTGGCCTTTCTGTTCTTTGTTTTCTTCATCTGTCTGCTGCTTCGCTGGGATGTCTGAATACTCCTGACCCCAAGGCTGCCTAAGATGCCCGTTAGGGACCTCCGCAGCTCAGGCTGAGACAGACAGGAGTCTCTGAGAGTCGAAGCTAAAAAGTTTCTTAGGGAACTAGAGAAAGTTGGGATTCCCTCAGACTGCTATGTAGGGAAAGATCTGGTATATGAGGTGGCAATCCCCTGCTTGTCAGGAGGGGTTGGAGCTCTGTCAAAGAGCTCCTTGATGAAGACCATTTCCCCATGCTCAGGTTGTCTTATAGACAAGTGGCATGGCTCTTCCTTCCTTCACACATGCATAGAGCAAGTATTCCCCACCATGCTGGAAGATGCCCCGGAATTGGTTTCCAACCTTGATCTATCATGATTTATAGTCACATGATCTTACACAAATCAATGAATGTCTGTTTCTATTGCTATAACTGAATGTCACAGACTAGGCGATTTATAA
>NW_022196905.1:186806820-186847907 GCF_008632895.1 Mastomys coucha | reverse complement strand
AAAAAAAAAAAACCACCCAAAAGTTTATTTGGCCCATGATTCTGGAGGGTGGGAGGTAGGAGGGCTGGTTCTGGTGAGGATCTTTTTGCTGGTGGGAACTTTGCAGAGGAGCCCAAGATGTCACATGTATGTCAAGAAGCTGTTCTTGTGGGCTGCAGTCCAGGGTGGACACAGCAGTAAGTATGAGGGCACACAGGGGTCACAGGTTTCTAGGGCAGGGTTAGCAGGAACACCCCAGAGGCCCTGGCCTGCAGGAGGTCAACACCTGGCATTTCCAACAGACCTGTTCTTGAGGTAACCCGCTGACATGTCAATCCACAGACTCTCCACCAGCATCATCTCTTAGTAGCTTATGATGGGGATTGCATTCCAGCATGTGTTTTGGTGGGCATATTCTATGCGTAGCACCAGCTCTCTGAGCCGACGTCTCTTCATTTTAAAACAGTAACTGTCTTACAGTGTTGTGTAGTGGGAAATGACCTCATATAATAATGTTTTATACAATTGAAGCTTTCCCTCCCTCTCATGCTAGGCTTCAACCCCAGGGCCTTGAACATGTGAGGCAAGCACTCCATTAGTGAGCAGTAACCCAGCACCACGAAGCACAATTATTAAAGACATAATTAAATTATTAAATGACAGAGATTCTGGTGTTTTGCTGTAAGGAGACTGTACTGGCTACAAGTTTGTCAACTTACGACAAAATAGAGTTTCCTTGAACGAGAGGAACTCAGTGGAGGAATTGGCTCCATCAGACTGACCTGTTTGTGACACATTTCCTTCATTAATGACTGACTGGGGATGGTCCACAGTTCACTGTGGGCAGAACCGTCTCTGGGCAGGTGGTATTGGCTCATATAAGAAAGCAAGCTGAAGCTGGCCAGTGGTGGCGCACGCCTTTGATCCCAGCACTTGGGAGGCAGAGACAGGTGGATTTCTGAGTTTGAAGCCAGCCTGGTCTACAGAGTGAGTTCCATGACAGCTAAGGCTACACAGAGAAACCCTGTCTCGAAAAACCTAAATAAATAAATAAAAAGATATAAGTTAAAAAAGAAAGAAAGAAAAAAGAAAGCAAGCAAGCTGAGCAAGTCCTGGGGAGCAAGCCATTATGCAGTACTCCTCTATGGTTCCCACTTGAGTTCCTACCTCAGTTTCCCTTGGTGATAGAGTATAACCTGGAAGGCCAATAAACCCCTTCCTATATAAGTTGGTTTTGAACCTGGTGTTTCTCATAACAACTGAAACCAAACTAGGAAAGAGCCTCCGTGACAATGGCAGCGGTGTACCCATCTCCTGGTCCTTAGGTTTTTATGCAGTACTGAATGCTGCCAGGCATAGATTGACACACACATTTAATTCCACTGTACTTGGAAGGCAGAGACAGGTAGATCCCAATGAGTTTGAGGAGAATCTGGTTTATACAGCAGGTTCTATGTCAGTCAGGGCTACATAGTGAGACCCTGTTTCAATCAATCAATCAATCAATCAATCAATCAATCATCAATCAACTCAACATGCTAGTTCAGTATTCTAACTGTACAGTGATCTCAGTGAACCAGCTACTGGCGGCTGTATCCACTATGTTCTTGGCAGATATTTATAAAACTTTTAAAATTCACAAAGATCGGGGAAGATGAAGATTATTCCGGAAAGGCTTAAAATTCTTACAAGAGACACAATCTGCAGATCTTGCGTGAGTCCCAGCTGGCGATCAGTGTGACCAGTCAGCAGTTTCCCCCTGTTCCTTTGATTTTCTGCCGCTAAGATGGGGGAAGTCACTGGTGGCTTCAGGTCAGAGACATCCCTTGGTGTTTATTCAAGGAACTACAGAGGCCGGAGAGGCTGCAGCACAGAGAAGGATAGGTCCTGCTGCTTCTCTGAGACCCAGCACCCAGGCAGACTCACTGTGGACAGATTCCAGAAGATTGGGAGAGCAAAGTACCTATGGCTCTGTGGGTTATTTCTAAACAGCCGAGGGGGTTAGAACTGGCTTGATTGGACTCTGAGAAAAAAGGAGAGGCAAGTAGATAAGCTTTCCTTAAGGAACTCAGTGCGGCCCTGAGGATGCAATCAGAAATTAGATGTCACACTGGTAGAAGAAACCAGGGAGACAAGGGTGGAGGCTCCCAAGAGATGAGTGAGTCACACCATGAACAACTTGACGGTGAGGAAATACATCACCCCATCTGAGAGTACACACCCCCAAACAGAAGCCTGCCCAGCCAGGATACACCACCCCTTTGTTGATCTTATGAAGTATTTAATTTTTTTTTTTTTGACGCCACCCATGATTTGAAATGGCAAGGATTTCTCCTTCACTCCCAGCCTCAGATCTGTGGGCTTTCCCTTTTGTTCTTTACTTTTGACAATATTACTTTGACCACCCCATAGCAGTTGGTAAGCCAGTTCAAAGGGCAAGTTGTCGACAGCCGGAAGGAACAAAGGAGACACTAATTAAGCAGTGACCAGCGCTCCAGGGTTTCTGAAAGTGTGGTGTTACGGTAAAAGCCTTGTAAGAAGGAAGTGTGTGTGTGTGTGTGTGTGGGGGGGTGTTATGGGTGTGGCCCAGTGGTAGAGGGCTCACCTGGTGTATAAGACACCCTGGGCAGGACCCCAGCTACAGCAAAACCAAGCAAAATGGAAAGAGATGTCTTCTTTCTATAACACAGTTGGGTGGCCTGGAGGTCACAGTGGAACATGGTTGTTATTGTTTTTTTTTTTTTTCCCTAAAACAACCAGAAGAAAAGTGGTTTTAAATATTTTCACCACAAAGAAATGATAAATGTTAAAAGAGAGACTGTTGCCGGGCAGTAGTTGGTGCATGCTTTTAGTCCCAGCACCTGGGAGGCAGAGGGAGAGGCAGGCGGATTTCTGAGTTCGAAGTGAGCCTGCAGCCTGGTCTACAGAGTGAGTTCCAGGACAGCCAGGGCTACATAGAGAAACCCTGTCTCAAAAAAACAAAAAACAAAAAACAAAAAACAAAAAACAAAAAACAGAGAGAGAGAGAGAGAGAGAGAGAGAGAGAGAGAGAGAGAACTGTCTAACCTATTTGATCTTTATATAAAATATACATGCACTGAAAGATCATGTGGTACCTAAGTATGTGCAAATATTGTCAATTAAAAATGCAAAAATATTTCAGTGTATAATCCCAGGTGTAATCCCAACACTTGGGAGGTAGAGGCAAGACAATTGCCATGACTTTAAGGTCTGTAATGAGAGGCTGCAACATAAAACAAAACCTTTGTCCTTCTCTTCCTTCCTTCCTTCCTTCCTTCCTTCCTTCCTTCCTTCCTTCCTTCCTTTCTTTCTCTTCTTTTTTCTTTCAAGACTTCATTAACCCATCCAGACCCACTCACTCAGAATGTATACAGGTGGGATGCAGAGTCTGTATTTCTTCATTTCCAGTCTTCTCTGACTCTTGCACAGACAATAGTAAGAAATAACTAGCTAGCCCAAGAGCTGTCACATAAAGTCTTTGTGACTCAGGATCACTGTGGGAAATCTTTCTCAGTCACTGCAATTTTGAAAGTTACAGCTCCTTCCTTGTCTTTATTTTTGGAGTGACCTTCCTTTGCTGCCTGTTTCTTCAAGACAGGGTTTTACTGTGTAGTTCATATTGGCTTCAAATTTACTATGTAAACCAGGCTAGTGACGAACTCATGGTCTTCCTGTCTTAGCCTCCTGACAAACTATTCATAAGATAATAGATTGAGTTTATGTTCAGAAAAACAACAACGACTAAAATATTGGAGGTGTCCTGGCTCGAGAGTGCTCCAGAGTTAGCAGGGTGGCTGAGAATATTTGAAACCAGCTCTGCTTTGGGGCAGAGGGTGGGTCTGATTCTCCAGGAGATTTCTCTTTTGAGCAGTCAGTGTTTATGCTGTTGGCAGTTGATAAATATATTGGATGTCAGCCTTGGCAGTAAGTTCTGTGAGAGCTAAGCCACAAAATCTCTAACATTTTAGAGGAAGAAGACACCAAAACTACTTAGGACCATTAGGAGGGCATTGCAGAAATGGCATCTGAGTGAGCCCTCACAGGGCCGCTAAGACTGCAATGTAAGAGGACGTTCTGGTGGAAGAAATAACACAAGAAAAGATACAGCTGTGTAGAATTTTTGCTAAGTCTGTTCATGAACAAGGAGAAGTTCAGTTCGGATTGAGCAGAGAGGGGCTTAGTTAGCAAGAGGAACGGAGTATCTGTTATCTTCCACTGCGTCAAAGTGGAAAGTCGAAAGGCCTTTTACAATCGTGCTTTGTTTTGCTTCTGGATCTACAGCATGTCTTGGTTTCCCCGCAGTGTGGACCCACACTCAAGGTCGCTTCCTTGCCTGGCTGGAAGTTGGAAGCCACCGTTTGTCCTTTTGTGGTTTATCTATACAATCTGTGCTTCCTCATAGCAATGTGTTTCAAGAGACCCATGTTAGAGACATATCAGTATTGGTGAGCTGGGTTGGGGAGTCATTGTGATCATGAGTCTACTTGAATTTAAAGAAATTCAACTCAATCTCTTAAAGGTTGAATGCTGAAGCCATAACTGTAAGGAGAGACTCTCATAACTGGGAAGGGAGACTCTCTTGTGGGAGCCTTTTGAAAGTACACATGGGGCCAGGTAATGCTTGCACTTGGGAGGATCACAATATCAAGGTTAGTTTGGGATACACTGTAAAACCCATCAAAACACAGGAAAGTAAAAAACCACCCATCCCCCAAATGCAAATGAGAATAAACTGCAATGGTTCATTAAATGATAACACTTTTTTTTATTAGATATTTTCTTTATTTACATGTAAATTTCTCCTTTCCCAGTTTTCCCTCCAAAAAACAAACAAAAACAACAAGAACAAACCCCTGTTCCCTCCCCCTCCCCATACCTGCCACCCCACTCTTTCCCACTTATTGGCCCTGGCATTCCCCTACACTGGGGCACAGAACCTTCACAGGGCCGAGGTCCTCTCCTCCTATTAAATGATAACACTTTTTAAACACGCATAGCATTTGGGCTGGGGAGTATATCTCAGTGGAGGAGAGCTTGCTAAGTATATGCAAAGCCCTGTGTTCAATCCTTAGTATTACAAAATCAAGAAACAATCAAAGAGCCTCATAGAACTTGATTATCTGTCAAAATGTCGTCGGATTTGACAAAGCAAATACCAAATACTATTCTTATTTTACAAACTCAAGATGTAAAGTAAAAGGATTTTCTTGCCTTTTTAAAAAGCATAATTTATATTTGCCTATTTTATATATATGAGTGTTTTGCTTTTGTGTATATCTGTATACCTCATGGGTGTTGGCTGGTGCCTTCAGAACTCAGAAGAGGGAGTTGGATCCCTGGAACTGGACTTTTGGATGGTTGTGAGCTGCCATGTAGATGCAGGGAACTGAACTTGGGTATTCTCTACCAGAGCAGTAAGTGCTCTTAACTGTTAGCCATCTATCTCTTTAAAAAAAAATTTAAAGTATAGTTATTCTATTAATTCTGCAAGAATTCCATACATTCATGCAATGTATTTTTGTCACATTCACCCCTGTCTGAACCCTAACTTCCCAGATCTACCCTACATCACCTCCTATTTTGCCTTTATAATTTAAAAAAAAAATTCTTGTATTTTTTTTGAGATTATAAAATAATTAAATCAAGCCAGGAGTGATGGCATTTGCTTTTTAATCCTGGCAATTGGGAGGCAGAGTCGAGTGTATCTTTGTGAGTTTGAGGCCAGCCTGATCTACAAAGGGAGTCCAGGACAGCCAGGGCTACATAGAGAAACCCTGTCTTGAAAAACAAAAACAAAGCAAATTAAACCACTTTCCCTTTCCCTTTATCTCTCCAAACATTCCCATTTGTCTCGCCTTGCACTCTTTCAATCTTGGATTCCATTTCATTAAGTATTGTTACATAGGAGTGTGTGTGTGTGTGTGTGTGTGTGTGTGTGTGTGTGTGTGCTTACACATGCAATTGTACAAGTGTGTGCACATGTGTATGAGTGTACCTAAATACAACCTGCTCAGTGTGTACAATGTTCCTTGTGTACATATGTTCTCAGGGCTGACCATGGGTATTGAATAACCAGTTGGTGATCTCTTCCCTGGTAAAGACTCTCTCTCCCACTCTCAGCATCTTTTAGTCGCTAGTATTCTCTATGTGGGGTTGAGGCTCTCACACCCCTGGAGCACACAATCTCATGGCAGACTCCATGTTCCCCTGGCTCTTACAATCCTTCCGCCTACTCTTCTGCAATGTTCCCTGATGATGACTACATTTATCCATGGGTGGAAGAACAAATATTTAGAGTGTACTTAGGGGTTGTGCTGGCTTAGTAAAGTGGTAGCTGTAGGTTCTCTTCCAAGATCCATGACTTCACTAGCCCTGGGTGACTTTTCAGTGCTAGGCATGATTTCCCTCCTGTTGACCAGATCGTAAGATTTTATTTTGTTAGTTAGTTAGTTTGCTAGTTAGTTAGTTTTTTAAAATAATTCATCAAATCCAGTCTGTGCTGGCCATAAACTCGTGGATGTGGGATCATCCACTAGAACATAGCTTATTTTAGCATGGATTTTCAATGGCTTTAGTGAAGTTTAAACCTTAAATTTTTGTACTAGTACTTACCCCTTCTTCCTATAATAGTGGTCATATGGTCATATGGTCATACGTTTAGTAAATTTTTCAGGAATGACTATTTTTAATGACAGTTGATTAAACCTGATGAGACCTTTTACTTAAAAGCCCTTTATCCATCACATGCCTCCTTCACTGGGTGTCACTGGAGTGGTTGTGGGCACTCTGGAGGTCCACTTAAGGAAAAACTGAGTTCCAGATTCATTTGGCTTTGGTGGCATATGTTGATATGGCTTTCAAGAACTTTGATGTATAGTTTCTGGAATAGAAGTAGTTTCCCCAAGTCCTCCTAAGCTTATTGACTGACTCAGTATCATGATGGCAAAGTCCAGCACATGATACTTTACGATGCTGCACAATGGTGCCCAGGGATATCAAGAGTTAGATTTAAAAGCATGAATAGTGATAGTGTGCTGGATAGTTTTATGTCATCTTGACACAAGCTAGAGTCATCTGAGAGAAGGGAATCTCAATTAAGAAAATGCCTCCATAAGATGGGGCTGTACCCAAACCTGTAGGGCATTTTCTTTTCTTCTTCTTCTTCTTCTTCTTCTTCTTCTTCTTCTTCTTCTTCTTCTTCTTCTTCTTCTTCTTCTTCTTCTTCTTCTTCTTCTTCTTTTTCAAGACAGGGTTTTTCTGTATAGCCCTGGCTGTCCTAGACTCACTCTGTAGACCAGGCTGGCCTCTGACTCAGAAATCTGCCTGCCACTGCCTCCCGAGTGCTGGGATTAAAGGTGTGAGCCACCTCTGCCCTGCGGGCATTTTCTTATCAATGGAAAGAGCCCAGCCCCTCTTGGGTGGTGCCATCCCTAGGCTGGTGGTCCTGGAGGTCTATAAGAAAGCAGGCTGAGCAAGTCCTGATGAGCAAGCCAGTAAGCAGCACTCCTCCACAGCCTCTATATCAGTTCCTGCTTCTATGTATCTGCCCTGACATTCTTCAGTGATGGATTATGATATAGAAGTAAAAGCCAAACAAATCCTTTCTTCCCAACTTGCTTTTGGTCATTGTATTTCTGCACAGCAATATAAACCCTGATTAAGATAGGTAGAAAAATAAAGTAAATGCATATCTAGAAGCTAGTTTGCCGAGAACTTTTCTACTCAGTAGACATAAAATGATAAGAATAATATCTTTAAATATAATTTTTATTTTTGAAAGTTTTATGGTTTTTCAAGACACAGTCTTTCTGTATAGCCCTGGTTGTCTTGAAACTCATTCTATAGACCAGAATAGCCTTGAACTCAGAGATTCACATGCCTCTGCTTCCTGAGTGGTGGAATTAAAGGTGTGTGCCACTACCATCCAGGTGGCTTTTCAAAAAAATTAATATGGCACATATTCAACTCACAAACAGAAATCAAAATGAAAGAAGTTTAGTAAAATTTCAGAGAGAAGAAACATTTTTTTAAAAAAGTCATCTGTATGTCTATACAATATAAATGCACTAGCCAAGAATTAAAGTAAGAGTTCAATTTTATTTATAATAAAAAAGTCAAAATACTTGGGAATAGATTGGCAGAATATAAAAGTTATACCCCCAAAACTATGGGCCATTTTGGAAAGAGATGAAAGAAAACCTAATGTGAAGGAGATCCCATGCTCATGGATCAGAAGAACTAGATAAGAGGGCAGTTATTCTCCAGATGGATGTACAAGATTCCACCCCCTTGCTACCAAAATCTCAGCCAGAATTAACAAGCTGATCCTAAAACTCATATGTAAGTTCAATGGACCTAGGATGGCCTACAGTGTTTTGAATAAGATGTCCTTCATATTTTCAGACATTTAAATGCTTCGTCCCAGCTGGTGGTCCTGTGTGGGAGACTTAGGGGTATGGAGGAAGTAGGTTCACTGGGGGCCAGTTTTAAGAACTTAAAGACTTGTGGCATTTCAAGTTTGCGCTCTCTGCTTCCTGTTTGTGGTTTGAGTTGTGAGGTGTCAGGTGCTGCCCCAGGTACCACGGCTACTCTACTACCAGCCTTCCTGACCATGATGGTGATGGACTCTTATTCTGTCAGCTCTGTAAGACCCTCAAAACCCTTCCTTCTGTAGGTCAGCTTGGTCATGGTGTTTAATCACAGCAATGCAAAAGTAATTAAGACATAACCAAAACTGTTCTAAGTTAAAAATAAGAATGGACAGACATGAATCGGTAAGTCTATACTTGGTCTTAGCCAAAAGGCCGAGAAGCAATGAATAGGTAATTCTATAAAGCAATATACACAAATGACCAGCTGGCAAATGAAGAGATGCTTTAATCATTAGCCTTCAGAGAAATGCAAATTAAGGACACAATGAAATGCCTCTAAGTGGCTGTAATTAAAGACACAGATGACAGTGTTTGGAGAGTGTAGAGAAACTGGAACCACCACACTGCTGATGAAGATGGCCAGCTGCTCTAGAAAACAACCTGGTGGTTCTTGAGTTTACATGTAGCACCACTCAGTTTAACAATTCCGTAGCTCGTCTACACCAGGGAAAGGAGAACACATGTCCACACCAAAATCTGTCCATAAATGTTCAAGGCAGTGTTTTCCATTAAGCCAAAATGTAAGGGGGAATCCAAATGTCAAAATAATGATGGTCTAAGAAAATGTGTCATAGCCATACAATGGAATACTATTCATGGGTGAAAAGAAGCAATATTATTTACATGTCTGAATCCATGAAACTTGAAGACATACAAAGAGAGAAAGAAAGAAAGAAAGAAAGAGAGAAAGAAAGAAAGGAAGGAAGGAGGAGAAAAAGGAAAAAGAAAAAAGAAAGAAGAAAGACCAGGCACAAGAGAGTATTTAATAATTCGATCTGTATGAAGTGGCAAATCTAGAGACAGAAAGGACATGAGGGTTGTCCAGGCCTGGGGAGACTGGGAACTGAAGAATGATGACTAAGGAATGCATAGTTCACTTTGGAGTAAACAAAAATTAAAAATTAATTGTGGTAGAGGTGGCAACACCTTGTTCAGCAGGTAAATGCACTCGATGCCAAACCTGATCAGTGAGTTTGACTCCTGAGCTCCAGTGGTTGAAGGCAAGAACAAGCTCCTGAAAGTTAGCATCTGACATCCACATGTGCGCAAGCATGCATATACACTCATGCACACACACACAGTCATGCACACACTCATCCACACATACCCATGCACACACACACACACACATACACATAAACACACGCATGCACACATTCATACACCCCCACACATAAACACACAAATAAAGAGAAATTTAAGCAAACTTTTACAAGAAAGTTGAGAGGGAACAGATAAAGATTCCTTGAATATGTTAAAAGCTATTACAGTTTGCATTTTAAATAGGTTAGTTATGTGCTGTGATGCATGAAACATATTCTAACAAACTTACTAAAAAAAATAAGTGTGATTGGGTTACCTCACTCAGGAGGTATGCACTCACTGACAAGTGGATATTAGCCCAGAAGCTCAGAATACCCAAGATACTATGGAGCAGAGACTGAAGGAAGGACAATCTAGAGATGGCCCCACCTGGAAATCCTTCCCATATTCAATCACCAAACCCAGACACTACTGTGGATGCCAGCAAGTGCTGGCTGACAGGAGCCTGATATAGCTGTCTCCTGAGAGGCTCTGCCAGTGCCTGACTAATACAGAAGTGGAAGCTCACAGTCATCCATTGGACTGAGCACAGGGTCCCCAATGAAGGAGCTAGAGAAAGGACCCAAGGAGCTGAAGGGTTTACAACCCCTTAAGAGAAGCAGCAATATGAACTAACTCGTACCCTCAGAGCTCCCAGGGACTAAACCACCAACCAGAATACACATGGTGGGACTCATGGCCTCAGCTGCATATATAGCAGAGGATGGCCTAGTAATTCATCAATGGGGGGAGAGGCCCTTGGTCCTGTGAAGGTTCTATGCCCCAGTGTAGGGGAATGCCCAGGCCAGGAAGTGGGAGAGGGTGGGTTGATGAGCAGGGGGAAGGGAAGAGGAGAGGGAATAGGGTTTTGTTTTGTTTTGTTTTGTTTTTTGAAGGGGAAACCAGGGAAGGGGATATCATTTGAAATGTAAATAAAGAAAATATCTAATAAAAAATTAGTGTGGAAAATCCTAAAATTTTTTCTGGAAAGAGTCAAAATGATGATGGAAGATGCATCCCCCATTAAGAAAAGCAATTTTGTTTTTAAAAATGATTTGCTAGTCTAAAAATGGCACAGATACAAACATAAAACTGTATCTAGCAGGCTTATATTTCAGTGTTATAGAAGATTAAACGTTCTGCAGCTGTACTAATGCATTATTAGATAGCAAACAAGTGTGAACCTAAAGGTATTTGAAAGGAGTAGAGGAAGAAGAGTCCAAACTGAGAATGTGAGAGGACACCGTGTGTCCCCCTGCTACAGGAGGCTCCTGTACCCAGCTCTGGATGCTGCAGGGTCTAGGAATGATGCTGCTCCTGCAGCAGGAAGTACACACAGCATCTCAGTCCTGCTCTCTAAGTCTCGTTTCCCACTGGGAGAACGCATGCGTCTTAGAGAACTAGGCAACACTGAGACCGCAGAAAGGCCTTTGAACTTCTAGGTGATAGTGTAGGTTCATAAAGGAATGAAGAATCAAAAAAAAAAAAATGGAGACATGCTAAAGGGATATAGGGCTAAGTGAAGTAGACCCCATTGAGTGAGTTTGAGCCATGTAGATTATAAGGACAGAAGTGGATTGTAACTCAAGGGATACAATGTGAACACATTTCCACGTGAAACAACCATGTTAGGTATGCATGTGAAAACTGAAGGGGGGAAGAAAAGAAACTCTATGTCATATTAAAATGTAGCTAAGATGTGAGTTCGCAGCAAAGGTGTGTGAAGGAACCTCCAAGGCCACGTTCACTGGGAGGTCAAAGGTGACATCAAGAGTAGACGTGGCAACATTTTGTGTTTCCTCTTGTGCTTATGCAGGACAAAGGTTCTTACCCAGATGTCAACATGTCCTCCGGGAATCCAAAGACACTTTCTGTTTCTGATTGCTATTTGAAACACATTCTTAAGTGAGGCTTCCCAGAAGTCACAAACCATTGTTCTGAGCTCATGACACAGCATAACTCCTATATCGTTCCTGCCCAAATTCATTACCCAAATATTCATAAGGAAATGTCACATAAACCAATACTGAAGGCCATCCTGGAGGATAACTAGCTGGTATATTACAAAAATAGCCTCATAAGAGAAAACACAAAGCCAAGGGATCTCTTTGGATTACAGGAAACTAAAGAAACATGAAATAGTGCCCATGATTCTGTAATTAGCACTGTCCTGGTTTGAATCTGAAATGTTCTCCGCAGGCTCAAGTTTTGAATTCTTGTTTGCCATCTGATGGTGTGATTTTAGGAGTTGATGGTGTGATTTTAGGAGTTGATGGTGTGATTTTAGGAGTCTGTAGAATCATGAGCACATTGAGTCTGGCCAGAAGAAGTAGACTTAAGGGGCAGGCCTTTGAAGGCTATTCTTGACTTTGACCTCTCTGATTATTGGCCCACTTTGATGGTTTTGGTTTTTTTTTTTTTTTTAAGATTTATTTACTTTACTTATATGAGTACACTGTAGCTCTCCTCAGACACACCAGAAGAAGGCATCAGATCCCATTACAGATGGTTGTGAGCCACCATGCGGTTGCTGGGAATTGAACTCAGGACCTCTGGAAGAGCAGTCAGTGCTCTTAACCATAGAGCCTTCTCTCCACCCCACCTCCCTTTTCATGGTTTAAATAGGAATGGCCCCCATAGACTCATGTGTTTGAATGATTGGTTATGGGGAGTGGCATTATTAGGAGTGTGGCCTTGATGAAGGAAGTGTGTCATTGAGTAGGCGGGCTTTGAGGGCTCATATATGCTCAAACTGCATACAGTGTGATATACAGTCTCCACCTGCTGCCTTTGGGTCAAGATGTAAAACTCTTGGCTCCTCCAGTACCATGTCTGCCTGGACATTACCAAGCTACCTTCCATGATGATGTCTTAGTCAGGGTTTTACTGCTCTAACAGACACCATCACCAAGGCAGTTCTTACAAGGACAACATTTACTTGGGACTGGCTAACAGGTTCAGTCCAGTATCATCAAGGCAGGAATGTGGCAGCATGCAGGCAAGCATGGAACAGGAGGAGCTGAGAGTTCTACATCTACTTCTGAAGGCTGCTAGCAGAATACTGACTTCCAGGCAGCTAGGGTGAGGGTCTTAAAGTCCACACAAACAGGGCCATACCTTCTAATAGTGCCATTCCCCAGGCCTAGCATATTCAAACCCTGACAAAGATAGTGGACTAGACCTCTGAAACTGCAAGCCAGCCTCAATTACATGTTGTCTTTTATAAGTCTTGCCTTGGTTATGGTGTCTCATCACAGCAATAAAACCCCTATCTAAGACACCCACTATGCTGAAAATGCCTCTGTCATACACATCTGCCACCTAGAAGTGAGCTGGCCTGCTGTATCTTCCCTACCACAATGAACTGGAAACCCTTGCAACCGTGAACCAAAGTAAATATTTCCCCACTTAATTTATTACTATCAGGCATAATGGTCATAGATATACAAGTAATACAGAGAGTAAGTGAGAAGAAATTGCTGTGTCAGACATTACTGGTGCAGTTGGTAAATGGGACTATAGACTCTAGATTAGATAATATTATATCAGTATAAAATTTTACCGGATTCAATGGCTATGCTATGTTATGACTCTTTTCTTAGAAAATGCAAACTAATGTTTAGATAAAGAGGCACACACGGGCTGGAGAGATGGCTTAGTGGTTAAGAGCACTTACTGCTCTTCCAGGGGTCCTGAGTTCAGTTCCCAGCAACCACATGGTGGCTCATGACCACCTGTAATGGGATCCGATGACCTCTTCTGGTGTGTCTGAAGACAGCTACAGTGTACTCACATATATAAAATAAATAAAAATCTTTAAAAAACGAGGCACACACAATACAGTCTCAAATGATACAGAAAAAGATACAAGCATACCCACACCACTCACAAAACAACAAAAATATACTAAGCAAATGTTCTTAAATTGTCAATTTGGGATAAAGGGTATATGGGCATGTGCTATGCCGTGCTTATTTTTCTGTGTGTTCAAAACTACTTTCAAGTGATGATTTTTGTGAGCCATGATCCCATGAGTAAAGGAGAAAAAAATTATTAAGAATATATTGGAAAAATAATCTCAGGGCTTTCTTGATTTGTCATGAATGGTGGCTCCAACCAATTTAACAGAAAGCCAAGCACAAGGAGGGAGCCGATGACAAGCTGGCTCATAAGGGAACTCAGCTCTGAATACTTAAGATTAATCATTACGAAAGGGAGCCCTTAATCCTATGGAGACTTAAGAGAGCTGGAGTTTCACAATACCCTAGAAACAGCCACAAGATATCATAAAGTTGAAAAAAGCAACTATTAATAATCAATAAGTTGGTATCAATAAGACTAGTCAATCTTGCTAGAAACAAAACTGAGTCATCTTTCTACACACTCCCTGGCATGCTATAAAATAATTGTCATGTAGTGAAAATAAAATTAAAGAGCCTTAGATGGATGCTTATTTTCAAACATTATGTTACTTTTTCTGCATTATGTTTGTCATATTGGCTTGCTTTTAATTCATTTGTAAACAGTTGTCAATTACATATTTAATGTTGTATTTGTAGGTATATACTCTTTTTTTTTACTTTTTAAAATATTTTATTTTACAGTGTTTCCCGGGTCTTAAATGTTGGGTTATAAATGTTTTGTTTGTTTAAGACTGAGCACTCAAGAATTAAATATTCTCACTTTGAAAACAAAATTATTTATTATTTTATTTCATATGCATTGGAATTTTGCCTGCATGTATGAGGGTGTCAGATCCCCTATAACCGGAGTTACAAAGAGTTGTGATCTGCCATGTGGGTGCTGGGAATTGAACCCAGGTCCTCTGGAAGAGTGGTCAGTACTGCTGAGCCATGTCTCCAGCTCCAATATACTCTTCTTCTTCTTTTTTTCTTAAAGAAAGTCTGCCAATTATAAAGTTCACAGATAGGGTTCCGTCCTTGGTAGAAAGTATTCTGTCTGCTGTCCTTTGATATCTAGTCTGACCTCTTGGTTCCCTGCCACAGCTATTTAGAGAACAGAGTTTGAATGAGATTTACTGGAGGTGCTGGTGAGGGAAAGGCAATGACCTCGAGTGGTTCCAGAAGGTTACATGAACCGTGGAGCGTCCTGCACCAGACTGAAGTGAGTAGGTTCAAGTCAGAGGCTGGGGGTGGGGAAAGGGAGGCCAGGAAGATTTGAAAGGAAGGGATGTGAGAGCCTTCTCAACGGGAGAACAGACAGGAAGTTCCAGAGTACTTTGGGATCGCAGGGTCTGATGGCATAAGTTCTTTCTTTTGTTTTGTGCTACGTCACTGAGGAGGAATTTCAGAAGTTTCTGTGACGGAGAACGTTGCCAAACTATGGAGTCTGTACTTTATGATGCTGGTAACAAGGAACCATCAGATGTTTATAAGTAGAGATGTTTATTATAAGTAATAATCTGGATATTTCAGGAAAACAACTCTGGCATGACTTGGTGGAAATAGAAACCAATAAAGTAACTAGGTCGACTCTATGTCCGAAAACACCTCTGGGTGGACGAACAGGGAAAGAGTAACTGGCCTTTGTCATGAGTGATGTGGAGCTGGTAAAGTTACTTAGGAGACAGGACCTCAAAAGGGATTAGTTTAGCTACTTTCCCATGACTGCATCAAAACACCTGAGAATGCCAACTTAAGAGTGGCGGGATTTATTTTAATGCACTATTTCAGTTTATGGTCACCTGACTCTGTGCGTGGACAGTCCTCTCAGGACTGTGTTGAGTTAGAACATCATAGAAAAGGGTATAGAGCCTGGAAACTGCTTGCTTTACAGAAACAACAGAGCAGAGGGATACAGAGGAAGGGTCTGTGGACATGGTGTACCCAACGGGATCTACTCAATCCTTTTGATCAGATTCCAACAGTCCATTCAGTTATGAAGTCATTAACAGATGAATCAACGGGTTCACCTGGAGCCCTCATGATCCAATAGCCTCTCAAAAACCCTTCAGCTTGCAACCCAGCCTTTTGTACAATGACCTTTCAGGGGGGTTAAACCATAATAGGAATATAGCTCACATCATTAGTTACTTTTTTGTATAATGTTTCTTCTCCTCTTCTTCCTCTCCCTCCTCTTCCTCCTCCCCCTTCTAAACTAGTTCTAAGAAGAAAAAGAGATGGCTAGCATAGTTTATGCCTCTCTTTTCATGACTGGGACAGTGAGACTTCTCTCAGTACTCTTAGCCTTGTTCCAGGTTTTTAGGACAGAGTCTTCTTGTACTTGGATGTCCCGAAGTCCCTATGGGATGCTAAGATTCACCTTAGAGAGTTTGTGAGGTCCCCGATGGACAAGCAAGATTTTGTTAGTTTGTGCATACATCCTTTTCTATAGAAAGATGATCCTACAGTTTTTTTTTAAAATGAGCCATTGTTCATGGTCCGAAATGATCTTAGCTTGGAATGTTAAGCTATAATTTCAAGTCTTAACAGCAAGTCACCTCCCAATTCCATTTTGACCTGGATTAGGTCCTTAACTCAGTTTTTATAATAAAACCTCTATCTCTTAAGATAAACTTACCATCTGGATCCTATGAAAAGCCAAGCCAATGGACTGTGTACTGTATAACTCACACAATTCCATTTATATGAAGTTTTATGAAAACAGGCAAAACTGGACAATGTTGTGAGAGGCTATACTGCAAGGTTATTGTAGGGAATATAGATCAAATAAATAAAGTGTTGGAACTATGGAAATAGAGTGAATATGGAGTCACTTGTGTCTATTCCTAACAAGAAATAATAATATTAAGGATGGTGAGTTCATGCAGATATGTCTGATACCTAAAACTAATCCTAAAAGTCTTTGTCAGGACTATAATATCACACAATGATCATTGAGACCTAAAATAGAAGAGACTTCTATAAAACACCTGTTCAACAGCTGCCTATTCAACCTTGGTCTGACATGGCCCTTATTAATTGATCCTTGTGTCAAAGAAGGTTCAAAACAACTTATGTAATCTTCCTTATTTTTTTGCCTTTAAGAAGTTGTTTCCTCAGCCTCTCAGACATATGCACAACTTATTATGTCATACACATTCTTATTACAATGCTATTCTCAAATATATTTACCTTCTAAAGACTCTCTGTTATACACTGTGACAGCTGTATATATAAGAGATGCCTACCCTTCAGGGTTTCTTTCTTTCTTTTTTTTTTTCTTTTTTTGAGACAGGGTTTCCTTGTTTAGCCCTGGCTGTCCTGGAACTCACTCTGTAGACCAGGCTGGCCTCGAACTCAGAAATCCGTCTGCCTCCCAAGTGCTAGGATTAAAGGTGTGAGCCACCATCGCCCAGCTCCCTTCAGGGTTTCTGTGGAGTTTAGAGATGAGGAAAGTCTCTGACACCAATCTCAACTGCCTTTTGCCAGTGTCCAAAGAGGGCAGAGCAAAGCCTGTATGTTGACTCGCTATGCAGCTACGAGTGGCTGCATGATATAGTTCTAAACAATGAAATGTCTGCAAACAAACACGACTGGTGCCACTCTCTTGTGCACTGAGTTTTTAAAATTAGTCCACATGACAATAGCCACCTCATGACCTAGAGGGAATCGCTAAGAACATCCTTGAGATACTGTTGAGCTACTGAATGAAGTAGCATGCCTATGTCTCTCTGCTCCTTGCTACTGACCATTAAAGCCATGTAAATCACTATTATGATCAGAACACATTTTAAACTGACACTCTTTAACTTCTCACTATTATTATCGTTATTATATTATCATCATCATCATCATCATCAAACAGTTTTTGACAGTTTTACATGGCCATTTCTATTTCCAACTGGCCAGTGATGAATTAAACATTAGGACCCACATGAGGACCAAGTTGTAAAGAATTTGTGTAAATCTAAATCTAAGACTCATCCTGTTAAGTGTTAGGCTATTTTCTTTCCTCTTACATTTTTCAGACATTTACAGCTCTTAGTTAGTATTTTCTGCTCAATCAATATCTGCCTTTTAAAAAGTCATGAGGCTGAACACACTGGCACACACCTTTAATTCCCACACTCAAGAAGCAGAGGCAGGGGTGATCTCAATGAGTTCGAGGCCGGCTTAGTCTATGTCGTGAGCTTCAGGCCAGCCAGAGCTACACAGTGAGTCCCTGTCATCCCCACTCCACCCCGCAAGAGAGTCATGAACCAGCTTCTCTTTGGAAATTTTAAGAACCTAAACTTTCATGTAGCAGAGGTTTCCTGTATATTCCTCTCCTTCAGCCCATCCCTCCTCTCAGGAAGTCACTATCATATTTGATACCTAAGGCCACATTCCTTTTAGGGAGCTTTGGACCATTTTGGTGGAAAGAAAGAAAGTGTCCACATATGGAAAATGGTCACCAAGGGTGTCACACTCTGGTGAGGGGCAGGCTGAATGTACACCCCATGAGTTGAAGGCTTGGTTCCATCTGGTGGGACTATTGAAGGTTAATTGCACCCTAAGACATTAACTTCTTCAATAGGTTAGCCCACTGGTCAATTCATAACTGAATAGATTATAAAGAACTATGGCATACTTGGGGGAAGTTCCTTATTTAGGGCCATGCCTTTGAAAGGTATATCTTACTCCTGGACCCTTCCTCTCTCCTTCCTTCCTTTTGTCTCTGTCTCTAACCTGACCACCATGAGGTGAGCAGTTTTACTCAGCCATAGCCTCACACCATAATTTTCTGTCTCAGCCCAGCTCAGAAACAATGCAGCCAGCTGGCCATGAACTGAAATCTCAGAAGCCATGAGCCAAAATAAATCTCTCTGACACAGTTTCTCTTGGATGGTGTGATGATAAATCTTCACTGTCAACTTGGTAGGATCTGGAACCATTGATAACTCATGTCTTTTGGTATGTCTGGCGTTTCCAGAATGAATTAACCGGAGGAGAAGGGGGGAGGCATACAGATTCACCCTTAGAATGAATGCCACTGTTCCACAGGTGGCCCAGATTTAAAGGCACCTGCTGCCTCCTCCTCCTCTCCTTTTCCTCCTTTTCCTCCTCCTCCCCCTCCTCTTCTTCCTCTTCCTCTTCCTACTCTTCTTCCTCTTCCTCCTCCTTCTTTACAGGAACAAATTAACTAATTCACTAATTAATTAATTAACATCCCAATTGGAGTTTCCCCTTCCTCCTCTTGTACCAGTTCTCCCCGATTCCATCCCCCACCCCCTTTTATGCCCCCTCCCTTTATCCTGAGAGAAGAAAAGACCTCCCATGTATATCAGCCCACTTTGGCATATCAAGCTGTACTAGGACTGGGCTCATCTTCTTCTACTGAGGCTCAACAAGGCTGTCCAGTAGGGGAAACAGGTCCTAAAGCAGGCAACAGAGTCAGAAATGACTACTTTTAGAGGTTCCACATGAGGACCAAGCTATATATCTGTTACCTGTGTGCCAGGGGGACTACATCTGTCCCATGCATGCTCTCTGGCTGCCTCAATCTCTGTGAACCTCTATATGCCTAGGCTAGTTGATTCTGTAGGTTTTACTGTGACATCCTTGACCTCTCTAGTTCTTTCAACCCTCCCTTCCCATCTTCCACAAGATTCCCCAAACTCCGCCTAATGTTTGTCTGTGGCTCTCTGTATTTCTTGTCATGAGCTGCTAGGTGAAGCCACTCAGATAACTGTTATGCTAGACTTCTGTCTGCAAGTACAGTAGAATATCATTGGTAGTGTCAGGAGGTGGGCTCTCGCTCACGGCATAGGACTCAAGTTGAGCCAGTCATTGGTTGGCCACTCTCTCCCCTTCTGCTCCCTCTTTATCCCTGTGCCTCTTATAGGCAGGAAAAGTGGGTCAAAGGTTTTGTAGATGGGTTGGTGTCCCCATCACTCCATTGGAAGTCTTGTCTGCTTACAGGAGTTGACCATTTCATGGTCCATGTACCCTATTGCTAGAGGTCTCGGCTAGGGTCACAATCATAGGTTCTTGGGAGTTTCCATTGTCCTAGATTTCTAGCTAGTCCCAGAAGTGCCCCATGACTGATTCCAGTTCTCTATCCCACCATCCTCCCTACACTTGATTGCTCCTCTTCCCTCTCCAACCCCTCTCACCTAGTGTCCTCTCTTTCTCCTCCCCAGATGACCATTTTTCCCCCTTCTTAGTGAGATTTGAGTATCCTCCCTTGAGCCCTACATGTTATTTAGCTGTACTTTATGGCTAATGTCCACTTATAAGTGAGTACATAGCATGTTTGTCTTTCTGGATCAGAGTTATCCCACTCAGGATGGTATTTTTCTAGTTACTTCCATATTTGCCTGCAGTTTTCATGATGTCCATTCCCGTCAGACTCCAGCTTCTTTAGCCTCCCAACACAGAATGAATGCCAGAGACTCTTTCCAAAACATCCAGGTCTTCATTGTTGGATTGGGATTTCTGAATACCCAGATTTGTGGGAAGAACAGCTATCAAGCTCTCTTATATTTCTAAAATTCAGGCAGCCATCATTGGATTACTCAGCCTTTCTTGTGTAAGCTAATCTAATACATGTTCCTTTTATGATGTTTATTCTATCAGTTTTGTTCCTCTAGAGAGTCCAGCCTAATACAAATATTTTGTCAGAGTGACAAAAAGTCATTGTGTAACTTTATTTCCAACAAAAAAAAGGAGACCCTCTTGTCATTTAGTTCTCCCTGGCTCCTCCCAGTTTGGGCTCCATAATGTCACTTAATGGCCTGGAGAAGTCTTTCCTGGGTCCTCAGTCTTCTCCCAGTCCTTTACCCTTGGCATGGCAGCCCTTGTTTCCTTTGAGGATCCCTTATCTGTTCTGGACCCTGTAGTCTGCTTTTACCACTTGCTCACTCTTTCCTCAATGGCTTGTTTCCCAAATGATGTTCACCAACCATACACACCCCTACATGACAGTCCTAGCCCTCACCTTATCTCTTGATGCAGGATTCTAGTTCATCTCTATCTATCAATCAGTATTGCCCTTCTGTTCAAATCCTCTTTCACTCACTCTGGACAGTTTTGCCAAGGCTTTTAGTATGTACTTCTATATTCCTATCAACCAAAACCCAAAATATCCAAACTCACTCCATCATCCCCACCCCAAACTAGTTCTCTTCCTCATTCTCAATTTCTGTTATGTTATTACTCTCGAATTCCCCCAAATGTGTAATCTCTGGACTTTCCCTATTTGGGCTCTTAAATCAGTCACCATGTCTTGTAATTTCCTTTTTACCCCTCTTCAGATCCATCCTGATTCTTCTTTCTTTAACCAGAGAGCCCTAAGACATCTCATTAACATTCTTCAAGAAATAGATTTTCTTCAGGCTGGCACTGTTGCAGTAGTATCTCACACACTTAAGTAAAAGGCTTAAAGACTTTTTCTCATTTAAACCTTTCAGCCTTACAAGTTGGTGGCACTGCTAAGCATGTATTACCAAGAGGAAAACCAAATCTCGGCAAGATAAGTATAGTTTCTAGACTCACACAGATACCATGAAGTAAAGCCACAAAGATAGATCTTGTCCAACTGCCAAGCTTGTCATGCTACTATGACAAACTATAATAGCCTAGGTCAACATCCTCCAGACTCACATGTCTACTATCTAGCATCTCGGCTTTCCAGAGTGGTACCTTCTCAACTGCCCCACAACATACCGTGAATTAGAGAAGCATAGGCTTCAGGGATCACTTGCATGGCATAGTCAAGCTTACAAAGCATATGTGACAAACAGGAACCACTGTGATTATTCTAGTATCCTTACTTCTGTGCTTTGTTCATAGAATTTCCTACATAGGATATGTTTGAATTCCTTAATTCTCCAGTATAACTGCTCTTAAGTACAAAATTCTCCCTTTATCAAAACCCTTTCCACATTACAACACATATTGGCTCATTCCCCTCTGTGATTCTGAGTGAAATTTTATAAACAATAGACAAGTCATGTTACATATTATTCTGTTCTTTTTTTTTTTTTTTTTTTTTTTTTTTTTTTTTTTTTTTTGGTTTCTTCAAGACAGGGTCCCTCTGTATAGCCCAGGCTATTCTGGAACTCACTCTGTAGACCAGGTTGGCCTCGAACTCAGAAATCTGCCTGCCTCTGCCTCCCAAGTGCTGGGATTAAAGGTGTGCGCCACCACCACCTGATATATTATTCTGTTCTTAATGGTTCCAGGGAGACAGGTCTCCTGAGTTATGGACAAGCTCACTTATATTTCCCGTTATTATCTTTCTGTTTTTACCTCACAGCTCCCAACAAAGGGTCCAAGAGTGATCCACTTACTCATTGATGGGGATATTTAAATATTACACCGTTAGAAAGATAAAGAAAAAGAGCAAATTGAAAATTAATTTGTTTTACTTCAACTGACAAATGATGTCATGTATTAAAATTATCCAGGGAGAGAACTGAGTCATAAGGGGAGACCAGGAAAAGAGATGGTATCGGTTTCTTATGGGGAAAGAGAAACAGACCTCTGTATTACTGAAATATTATTATTGAGTTATCACCTTATAATTCTTTCTCTTAAGGAAGGGACAGCTCCAGGAGGTAAAGGCTGGAGAGAAGCTTTCAGGGGCCATTAGTCCCTGAAAAGAGACAGCTCACAGTAAGGAAATACAAATTGATACGAAGGTACTGTTGGCTGGTGAAAATGAAGCCATAGATTCACATTCTCAAATCAGAGGACCTAGATCTGGTTCCTAGGACCCACAGAACCTTCCATAACTCAGGGAATCTGACTACCCGTGGGCATCAGGCATGCATGTGGTGTACAGATACAGGTGTACAGATACAGAAGCCGGCAAAAACACTCATAGGAACACAGATGAAAGGAAATCTAAAACAAACAAGAAAAAAGGTGCAATTGTGGGTGCTCTACTCAGAAGAAGGGGAGCCTTGAGTTCAGGAGCCCAGTGGATTAGATTTCATAAAACACTGCTAAACTGCAAATAAAGGAAATCAGATAATCATGTTGTTTAGAAAGAAACCTGATTGCTAAGTGAATAGAAAGAACTGAAAGCTAGGGAGAAGTGTTTTGTTTGGGTTTCTGAGACTGAATCATATGAGAGAGCCCATTTGTAGAAATATATTCATGTAATGCAGAGAGGGAAAGAGAGAAAGAGAGAGAGAGAGAGAGAGAGAGAGAGAGAGAGAGAGAGAGAGAGAGAGAGAGAGAGAGCTGATGACCATGGACAAGGAGCAAAAATAAGTTGAAAGGAGGACAGTACTGTTGCCTTTCTTACCCAGCTGAGATGATATCCGTTGTACTAAGTCACTTGTAAGGGAAGATGACTAAGTAAGAGCTGAGTGAGTTATCTCTAAAGCGTTAGCTTTAACCAAGTCACACAGCAAGCCTTGGGTAAAGTCCAAGCAAGTAAAGATCCTGTAGGTACAATAGTCTTGGGTTTGCTCAATTAAAAAGAAAAGTCACCAAGGTCTGTTAAGAGCTCTATCAGACAACGTAAGAATTCTACTTAGATGCTTGGAGCAGGTATGAGCATTGGCCTTCTTCATGAGACTCAGGGCAGAACTCACTAGAATGCATACTGATACTAATGCGTGGCTTGCAGGTCATTTCCACGCCACCCAGAGAGCAGGAGGAGGCAGAGGGATGAGGGCATCCTTAGTCCCTGAGTGGAGGTATCATTTCCCCTGCACCGTACTGCTAGGAATGAGTCACAGCCAGAGGCAGCAGTGACTGAGAAATTCACTTGACTGTTTCCAGGAAAAGAGGAGCGCATGATGAGTCAGCTGGATAAAAATGTCTCAGTAATGATTCATATTTTTCTACCAAACCAATTTGCCCACCTATATGAAATCCATTCGTTTTCATATAGATGTTTTATAGTGTAGAGACCCTCCAAATATAATCTCTCTCCCTTCCTCTCCTTCTTTCCCTCTCTCCTTCTCTCCCTCCTTTTCCTCATAAAAGCATATGGATAGATGGGGCACAAGGGCTCTCATTGCTGGATGAGGCGACTACATCCCTGAGGTTATGAGGTTTTTCTTAGTGCCCAGAATCGGAGATCATAGTCAGAGGTGGCAACTAATTCTGCCACCAAAGAAACAATTTTTTTTTCTAAGATGCAAGAAGCAAGCATGAGAAAGGGCTGTGAAACCAATCACTTGGACAAGCACAGCACCCACGGAGGGACAAAGAAGACAGAACCTTGACGCGGTTGAAATTCAATGATTTTAAAGTCCATAACAACAGCAGGGTGACATTTTCCTTTTAAAATATATTTTCATCACTTTCTGGTCTCCAAGTCTCTTTACACTGAAGAAAATCGTCCTGCCTTTTAAGCTAGTGGCATAATATACAAAGGCAAAGGGGACACTTTACAGAGGTGGAAATAATAATTTACTATTCATTTAGTTAATTCGAGACAGGCCCTCATTTCATAATTCCAGCTGGCTTTAAACTCACTGCGTGAATCAGGCTGGCCTCAAATTCACAGAGATGCTCCTGCTGGGACTAAAGGTGTGCACTATCATGCCTGGCTTATTTTGTTTGCGTGGGTTTTTTTGGGTTTTTTTTTGCATGTGTATATGTGGTGTGAGTGCCTTGGTGCATGTTTCCATATGGTGTGTGCACGTGTGTGTGCATGCAGATGAAGGCCAGAGGTTGACCTTGGGTGTGGTCCTCCCCTTTCACCTTCTGGGTTAAAGCAGACTGTCACTGGAACCCATAGCTCATGGATTCAGTGAGCCCAGCTAGCCAGCTCACCCCAGGCATCCCCTGTCCTGCTTTACAAGGACTGGATTACACGTGAGCCATGGAGCCTGCCTGGGAGACATTTAAGTGGGTTCTGGGAATCCAAATCATGGTCCTCAAGCCTGTATGGCAAGCATTTTCCCCCCACGGAGTCATCTCTCCTGCAAAAGTGTATTTTAAAGTAAAAAGAGAAAATGACCAATATCCTATTGCTTATGTAAGTAGAAGGGGGATTCTCAATTGCACTAGGGATGTGAATTAGAATTAAGAACTGGAACATTTACTTGTGGGAAGGAAAATTTCCAGAATATCTTGAGGACAGACAGACTTAATCTAAACACTGAATGATGACAGACAAGTAAGCCTGTTTTACCTCTCAGGACACTCATGTCTCAGAAAAGAGACCTTAGCCTTACTTCACATTACGTTATAGCATGACAACATAGTATAATTTATGCCCATGTTAACTCAGGCTGCTGAAATGATTAACCAATGTCATAGCTGAAACACGGCAAAAAGAGATTGCAGTCCTAATGCTACTTAGATACAAAATATGATCTTTGACAAGGGAAGTGATGGGGTAAGAAGGAAGGGGTGGGGGTTTGTGGGGCCAATTATAAATTCATAAGCAGATAATGAAAAAACCCTGGCACCCAGTTGGCAAGGTCTGAGAACAATGGTTTTAAGCAGCCTTCAAGGGTTTAGGAGCAGAGCCCAAGAAGACAGTCTTTCCATTTCAAGAGCTGACAGTGTAGGTTGGTTCATATTCCCAGGGTGGGGACACATGGGTTGCCAAATCTCCAGATGTAAAGATTCCAGCCAAGCTGTCATGGGTAGACCCTGGGCCCTCGGGATAGACTGGACCGGTGGCTCATTCTCCAATGCTACCAGGTATGTGATGGTTTAGTATTGGTCAGGTCCTGAGAAGAGGCTTAGCTGGAAGGAGTAAAAACACTGTTGCTGCCACACATGCCAGACTATCCGCTGAACCTCTGGAATCCCAACACAAGTTGGTCACTGGTTGCTTGAGCTTGATGGTATGTCTATGCCTTCAAAGCATAAGAAGGGACAAAGGAAGTTACAGCCTCTTTAAAATGGGGGCTGAATGTGTGGCTCAGTGGTACAGTACTTGACTGAAATATGCAACAGCCTAGGCTCTACTCGCAGTGTTACTAAAATAGATGATAGATAGATAGATAGATAGATAGATAGATAGATAGATAGATAGATGATAGATAAGGAGATGATAGAATGATAGTTGATAGATGATAGAAAGATAAATAGATAATAGATAGATGATAGATGTAGGTATGTAAGTAGATAGATGGATAGATGATATATAGATGATAAATTGATAGATGATAGATAGATGATAGATGATAGATAGATAGATAGATAGATGATAGATAGATAGGGAGATGATAGAATGATAGTTGATAGATGATAGAAAGATAAATAGATAATAGATAGATGATAGATGTAGGTATGTAAGTAGATAGATGGATAGATGATATATAGATGATAGATAGATGATAGATAGATAGATAGATAGATAGATAGATAGATAGATAGATAGAAGTATGATAGAAGATAGATAGACAGACAGACAGGAGACAGAATAGCAGAGGAAGCGTAAGCAGAGGGTGTTGATCCTCCGTGAGTGTGTTCCTCTTCCCCCAATAATTATGAGCCCAGTTGACAGACGGTGCCACTGATACACAGAGAAGTCTCAGCCATCAAGACCTGGAACTGGAATCTAAGCTCTGCAGCCAACATTTTTAAAGCACCAAGTGCACAAATGTCCCTTAGGGGAAGACGCTCAGCCATGAACAGAGAAATAAGAAAGGCACAGAAACTTCTAAGGGCAGGGCTGACAGGTGAAGACCTGGGGAAGGAGATAAGATAAAAAGAATGGAAATGAATGCACCCCCACCCAAAAAAAAGCATCTGTTTTTTTATGGTGAAATTTAAAGAGGAAAACTTGTCTTGAGACTATGATTAAAAAGAAAGCATCCAAACTGGTTTCACTCATTCATCATATTCTAGTCAATGAAAAATTCATAGGATAGTTTGAATTAAACATGCTATCATGTTTAGTTTAATTTTAGCTCAGGCTAAACTTCAGATGTTCTTACACCTCCAGAATCTGGTTCAATAATGAATGAGGCTTCTCACAGTGAAGCCTCAAGCAGACCCCAAGCCATAGGCTGGGGAATCAAAGGAGCTTTCCAGCCCCAGATGCTAGGATCTCAATGCATAGAGCTTTACAGAAGGAGGTTCAACACTGACAGAGACCAGACAGGACTTCAGGGTTCAATCTTTTTGTGTGTGTGTGTGTGTGTGTGTGTGTGTGTGTGTGTGTGTGTGTGTCTTGGCACAGAGAAGTTGTGAGATCTCTTTAACACCACTATGAAGAAAACAGAGTTAGTTGAGTGTTAGTGGCACACACCTTTAATCTTAGCACTTGGGAGGCAGAGACAGACAGATCTTTGTGAATTTGGGGCCAGGCTGGTCTACAGAGTGATTTCCAGGACAGCCAGGGATAGACAGAGAAACCCTGTCTGGGAAAAAAAACCAAACAAACAGATAGACAAATAATAAATGAGAAAGAAAGAAAGAGAGACAGAGACACAAAAAGAGACAGAGACACACACACAGAGACAGACAGAGACAGAGACACACACAGAGCCAGAGAGAGGGAGGGAGGGAGAGGGAGAGCACACAGTTCAAGTAGCTCAGACTACCCACCACTCACAATCTTAGGCAAGATCAGACAAGAGTGAACAAACCCTTAGTGTCAAATATCTGGGGCTAGAGAGGGTATGTAGAAATTAAGCCACTGGGGACTTCTTACATTACAAAATTCTAAAATGATTTTCAGTTTTCCTATGTTGTAAGAGGAGCCCAACATTGGTAATTTCTTCGAGGGAAGGTGCAGAATTGGGTGCCTTCACTAAGCTCTGTCTGGTATTTTTAGTTAAGTTTTGGGAGTCTTCAAAAATGTAGCGGGTGGCTAGACAGTGGCCCAGTGGGTAAAACAACTTGCTGTGCAGAGATGAAGATGTGGATTGAAGTACCTAGAACCCAGCAACAGCTGGATGCAGCAGCATGCAGCTACAATCCTGGCACTCCCGTGGAGAGACAAGAGGCAGACAAGATAATCTCAAGCAGTTTCTGGCCCAGATAGCTTGGCACACACAGCAGCAAGCAAGAAGGTAAACGGCAAAGATCGACATATGAGGCTCTCCTCTGATATCAGCATGTGCTACACAGCAGGCATGCACCTACACTCTCATATACACAGACACACATATATCCACATATCACACACATACACACACTACACACAGACATGTTATTACACACATATAACCTAGACAGGCACAACACATGCACACACATCATATACATACACATACTACACACAAACATGTCAGTACATTCATACAACATAAACAGACACATAAACAAATACACATCACATACATAAACACACTCCACACAGACATGTTATTACACACATACAACATAAACACAGATACAACACATGCACACATCACATACATAAACATACTATGCACAAACATGTTATTACACACATACAACATAAATAGACACATAAACAAATCAAATATATATACACACTACACACAGACATGTTATTATACACATACAACATAGACACATAAACAGATACACATCAAATACATATACACACTACACACAGACATGTTATTACACACATACAACATAAACACAGGCACATAAACATATACACACATTACACACACATAGAGACATTACATACATCACATACAACATATACAGAGACACAAACACATATAACATATTGCATACATAACCTACACATAGGCACATTATATATGCATCACATACAATATACCCAGAGACACACAGAGACAGAAGTCGTGATGGCAAGGCAAGTTTAAGGAATACAGAACAGCTGGCACTGCAAAGGGAGGGCTCCTAATCATTTGACCATCTGCATAAACTGCCGTCGGCATGGGACAGAGCAAGCCAGGTGAAGCGCTTGCCAGTTCCATTGATGAACGAAACGTTCTCTTGTTGGTTTAACTTGCATTAGATCAGTTACTCAATTTTCCTTAAGCATATGCTCTGGTATCTACATGAGTCTTCACAGCAGGTATGATTCTAACAGAAGAGGAATTTACAGTGGGAAAGGCAGAAGACTGGCAACTGGGAGGAAGGGGAGGAGAGGACACAATGTGAAATGGGGATCATCACATTGTATGTATGATTAGGTTTCGTGGGGTCTAGTAACTGCAGTCCATCTACATTTGAAAAGCGCATAGGCCAGCCTAGTCTACAGAGTGAGTTCCAGGACAGCCAGGGATACACAGAGAAACCCTGTCTCGAAAACAAACCCCCCACCAAAAAAAAGCACATAGGCCTCTCCCTCTGCTGCCAAGTCATTACAGACAGAATCTTTTTCTTTGTCTTTAGGGTTTACAGGTTCACTGTAACTCATCTGGAATAGTGAATGGATGTATAATTCTATAATTCTAATTATATAGCTGTAGAGCATATATAGTATATATAATTAATTATAGTATAAATGGTTATAGAATTCTAATAGGTCTATATAATTCCTTTGGCTCAGCAACCATTAGGATTATTATTTGCTTTTTCATAAAGAAGATCAAAGCTCAAATAGCCAAAAGACTAAGCTATGCTTTAAGGCTGTCTGGCTACCTTTTGCCCCTGAATCCATACTTGAAAACTGCTGTTAACTGCTGTTATGTCAGGTACCCAGAAGTGAATACTGATTTCTGCTATTTCATGGGGCACATCATTTTTGTAGTATTATTTTTAAAGTTTGTATACATATGAGTGTTTTGCCTGCACGTATGCATGTGTATCACATGCATGTCTAATGCCTGTGAGGACTAGAAGGTATTGGATTCCCAGAGACGGCATGCAGTTGGAGACCATTGTGGGTTGCCATGTGGATGCTGGGAAATGAACTGAACTCGGGTCTTCTGCCAAAGCAGCATCTTCTTTTACCTGCTGTATTGCTCTCCAGCCCTCGGTTTTATACTGTTTTTTTTTTTGTTTTGTTTTTGTTTTTTTAAATAGGTCAACAGACCTAAATGAGCTGTGCAGTGTTAGAATATTCTCTTTTTAAAATCTTAGAATTCATGTTGAAAGCATGCTGAAGGCCGTGGAGGCATCAGATCTACCAGGAATCCTCATGTCTCTGTCCTCCAAACACTAGGATCACAGGTACATGCAGGAACACCCAGGGTTTTTTGCATAGGGTTGGGATCTAAGCTCAGGTCCTCTTGCTCGCACAGCAAGAATTCTTACTCACCAAGCCATCTCTTCAGCCTCTGGTGCATTTTTTGTTGGTTTGCTGTTCTATTTTTGTTGCTGTTGTTTTTAAAGACAGGACTCTGGTAGCCAGGCTGCCCTCAAACTCACTCTATAGATAACCTTGGACTTCTGATCTTATAGATCCTCTATCTGTCTGTCTGTCTGTCTGTCTGTCTGTCTGTCTGTCTATCATGCATGTATGTATGTATCTATTATGTATGTATGTATCTATCTATCATCTATCATGTATCTATCATCTCTATCATTTATCTATCTATCACATATCTATCTATCCATTTGTCTATCTATGTCTGTCATGTATGTAACTACTATCTATCTATCTATCTACCTATCTATCTAGAATCTATCATGTATCTTTTTATCTAGTATCTATCATGTATGTATGTATGTATGTATACATCTATCTATCCATCCATCCATTCATTCAGAGAGATATGCAATATTTATGTGACAGAATATGCAACATTTGTCTTTTATTTATTTTTTAGATTTATTTATCTTATTTTATGAAGCTGAGCGATTTGCCTGCATATATGTTCACCACGTGAATACCCAGTGCCCTCAGAAGTCAGAAGAGGGCCTTGGGTCTCCTGGAATTGGACTTAAGGATAGTTCTGAGACATAATTTGGGTGCTGGTAACTGAACCTGGGTCCTGTGCAAGAGCAACAAGTTGAGCCATCTCTCCAGCCCATGTGTGTTTGATTTTGTCTTCCTTAGTCTCTCATTGCTCCTCTTTGCTCCTTCTTCCTAGAGGGACAATTTTTGCACGTAGTTAGGTGTATGTGGCTTGTAGGTACATTTGTAAAATTTAAATTGTTTTAGTTATTTGTAGAAATTCTGTCATGATTATGTGTTGAACATCACCAAATTACTTTTTAAACATTTACCTAGGTTGTACCATGTTTTGCCCTATATAGTATCACAAAGAAGGGTTTTATGATTGTCCATATCTTAAACATTCTTGCATATTGAAGTAGGTCCATTTCAACACGGCATATTCTCTTCCTGCAGGTATTGCTCGATTTGTTTCATAAATGACATTAGCAGTAAAATGGATTTAAGGGGTTCTTTTTGTTGTTTTATCAATGTATACCATGGTCATACTTTGACTGTGAGAGGCCCCCATAGGCTCATGTATTTGAATCCAAGGTCCCTAGCTGGATAAGAGGCCTCCCACTGCTGCCATGCCTTACTATCACGATGCTCTCAAACAGTGAGCCAAAATAAACCCTTTCCCTTCGATCTTTTCTGCCAGGCATTTAATTGAAATAATACAAGTAACTAATAGAACACTATTCTATACAGGCCAGTAACTTTCCTTTTTTATAATGATCTTGTTAGCTTTTATTGATAAGGTAAACTGAGGCCTCAGAAAGAGATGAGAGATAACCCTACTTTTTCTACTCTCTGGGAAAGTTTAGGTATAAGTAATGTTATTTCATTCTTAAGCATCTGGTGAAATTTATCAGCAAACTGATCTGAATCTGGGGTTTTCCCTACAGAAAGTTTGAAATTATGTGTTCCGTGCAGTTCAAACTCATCTTCTGTCGTCTGCCTGGTGAGGCAGGACATGGGATCCTTCTGTGCATCCTTTTTTTTTTTTTTTTTTTTTTTTTTTTTTTTTTTTTGTCAGTTGGTTCCCTCTGAGGCTGTGCCAGTGAGGATCGCTACAGAAGATCTGATGGTTGAGAAGGAGAGAGATAATTATCCTTTGGTGTGGTTTCCCTGGGGCTTCCTGTCTGTTTTGGTCAGCATCAGAAACCTCCCTTTGTCCCTCTGTAGCTGATGTTATTCCTGTGTCGAAGGCTGCAGCTCCTTTGCCCTTTGAAGCAAGCGCCTGTCTCCCTGTACACTTTCGGAAGCACCAGCCACTGGAACCTCATCCTCGGAGGGCTGGAGTTTTTGTTTTGTGGGCTCCGTCCAAAGCTTCTAAGAATACCTATTAGTCTAGTCCTAGGGGAGCTTGGTGCTCCACAAAGTTGCTCATTCACTCTATAAAGTGTAAGACATTACAAAGTTGCGCATTACTCTCGAAAGTGTAAGACATTAATGTTTTATCTTTGCCTTGTGGGTTTCTCTAGGATAACCTTTTCCCAAAGAGAGTCACATCCTAATCCTCTGAACCTGTGACCGTGTCACCTGACATAGCAAAAGGTGCTTCGCAGACACAATTAGTTGATCTGAGATGGGAAGATTATCCTAGTTCCCCTGCCTGGTCCCGAGTAATCACAGGGTCCTCATGAGAGGAAGGAAGTTGGTCAGAGTCCGAGAAAGAAAAGCAGAACAGAATATGGGTTGGAGCAATGGGGAGGGGTGGGGTGCTGACACAAGACATGCAGATGGCTTCTAGGAGCTGGGAAAGGCAAAGAAAGAGCTTGTCCCTAGGGATTAGCTTCAAAAGGAACATAGTTCTGTCAGGACTGATTTAACCCAGTGAAGCTATTTTGGACTTCTGACTTCAGAGCTGTAAGGTAACAGATTTATGTTGGAAGCTAGAGAGACAGCTCAGCAGTTCAATGCATGTATTGCTCTTATAGAGGGCCCGAGTTCAGTCCCCAACACCTAAGTCAAGGATCTGTTACCTTCTGGCTTCTACAGGAACCAACACATAGACCCCCTTCTTGCCTCCCCACCCTCCACTACATATATGAACATGATTAAAAATGAACTCAATAAGTCTGTGTTGTCTAAGTCACTAATCTGTGATAATTTGTTGCAACAGTAATAGGAGGCTAACTACTTCATTTGCATGGCTAATAGTCTACATCCAATTCTTCCTGTTAAAATAGCAACCATAGTTTGGATGGTGTCTTAGTTACTGCTCTATTACTGTGAGGAGTCACCAGGACCAAGGGAACTCTTACAAAAGAAATCATTTAAATGTGGGCTTGCATGAAGTTTCGGAGGTTTAGTCCATTATCGTCATGGTGGGAAGGAAGTATGGCAGCACACAGGCAGACATGGTGCAGGAAAAGTAACTGAGAGCTATATTCTGATTTTTAGGTAGCAAAGGAGAGAGTTAGAAACACACACACACAGAAGGAGAGGGAGAGGGAGAGGGAGAGGGAGAGGGAGAGGGAGAGGGAGAGGGAGGAGACTGTGCCTGGTGTAGGCTCAAAGCCCACTCCCAGTGACACATCTCCTCTAACATGGCCACACCTCCCAATCCTTCCCAAACACTTCAGTTGGGGACTAAGCATATAAATCTGTGAGCCTGCGAGGTGGTGGGGGAGTGGAGGTGATGGGCAAGGGGCATTACCATTCAAATCACCACTGACTTTGATCTGACTTTTGGTCTCAATGTGCCACATTTAGAGGCCACATTCTCTGCCTATAAGATACAGAATCAATCAATTAGTCGAATCACTTCAATCAATTTATTGAGGAAAAAGAATGGGGTGAGTAAGTGATTGAAGGTCTTAAGACTGGATCTCAAATCACAAAGGAAACACACCTGTTGTCATCCTGAATTGAGTAAAAGGTACATCCCAGTGGGTAGCCAGCATTTATCCTTCTTTGCATCCTGACTGTGGCTGCCTTGTGACCTATTGTGGAAGCTCCTGAGGCTATGGTGCCCTGCCCTTATGAGCCAAATTCGCCAATTGTGAAGGAAATAAACCCTTTCTCCTTTAACCCATTTGTGTGTGTGTGTATGTGTGTGTGTACGTGTATGTCACAATAATAAGAAAAACACTCACTATTCCCCCCCCAAAGGAAAGATTCATCAGCTGTATGAGTGACAAAGTAAATTATTACTGTAGTAATTTCCATTTCTTTGCTTGCACTTTTCTCACCTGTATTGAGATCCAATCTATAAAGCTTTTAAAGATGCAGCTATCAGGAAGCCAGGAAGGATGGTGCCCAACTGTAATCCTGATAGTTGGAAGCCTAAGATGGGAGCTTCTCAAGTTTGAGGTCAGCCTGGGGTATGTAGAATGATCCTGTCTCAAAAACAAAAGATAGAAAACAAATGAACAAAGAAAAACATAATGAGAGAAAATAAATCCATTGTCTATTTTTTCCCTTGGTACCTTGTATCTCTCTACCATGCCTTTTTGTTCAACGGGCTTCATAGGGTTTCTATTGCTGTGATAAAACACCATGACCAAAAAGCCACCTGGGGAGAAAAGTTTTTGTCTCATCTTATAACTTTTAGGTAACACTCCATCGCTGAGAGAAATCAGGGCAAGAGCTCAAGGCAGGATGCAGGAGCTGAGGTAGAAGCCGTGGAAGAGTGAAGCTTACTGCCCACAATAAGTTGAGTCTACCCATGCAAATCATGAATTAAGAAAACGTACTTCCCAGCACTTGGGAGGCAGCATTCGGATTTCTGAGTTCAAGGCCAGCCTGGTCTACAGAGTGAGTTCCAGGACAGCCAGGGCTATACAGAGAAGCCCTGTCTCGAAGAAAAGAAAAAAGAAAAAAAGAAAATGTACTTATGGATTTCCCCACAGGCAAATGCTGTGGAGAATTTTCCTCAATTGAGAGTCACTCTTCCCAAATAACTCTAGCTTGTGTCAACTTGACAAAAACCTAACCAGCAGTACATCAGGAGTGTCAGAGACCCAAGTGCATAGAAAGCAAGGCTGAGAAACGAACGAGAGCTCTGTGACCCAAGAATTTCCTTCTTGCTTTGAAACTAAGATCTTTCACAAGACATCACTGTGTCTTAAGCCTGAGGAAATCAATCTCCTATAGGCAGAGTTCATCTAGTGATGAAAGGCTTTGCTAATGAAACATATTGGAAAGAAGACCAAGTCTGGAGAAATCAGACTATGCAATTGTCAAGTTCATGAAAAGCAATTCCAACACCAAGAGGCCCTCTACTTCTGGGCCAAAGATCACTCAAGAGCTTAATCTTCAATCTGGAACAACAGACTCTAGCTCTGTGATGCCGAACAGCTTTCTTCTATGGCTGGAGCTTTCTGCATGGTCTCTTGGTGATGTGTGTGTAATGAGCGCACCTACTCAGGCAAAGTGCCTTGTTCTCAGTATTGTCAAATTTGCCCCAACACTTGGCTAGGTTGGCAGTCAGGTTGTAGGATGTCTGGATGTTAGAAAATTCCAAATACCTTCTTAATGTAGCTTTAAAAATGGTGATGTGGCATTTTATAGCAAAAAGTGCTTCTGTTCTAGGGTAACAGCTCTGTTCTAGAATGTCTGCCCAAGTATAAGGCCCTAGGGCCAGTCTCTAGCATAATAACAAAAATGAAAAGTATTCTTACTGAGAAGTAACTAGAGTGTTGGGAAATTCAGTCAAGAACTATTCAAGACTGAGGAAAAAAAAGATAGGTGTCTTAGCAATAGGTTTCTATTGCTGCAAAGAAGCAACATGACCAAAAAACAACTAGGGGAGGAAAGGGTTAATTCAGCTTACACTTCCAAATTGCTATTCACCACCAAAGGAAGTCAGGACAGGAACTCAAGCACAGCAGGAACCTGGAGGCAGGAGCTGATGCAGAGGCCATGGAGGGGTGCAGCTTACTGGCTTGCTCTTCATGACTTGCTCAGTCTGCTTTCTTATAGAACCCAGGACTACCAGCCCAGGGGGTGGCACCACCCACAGTGAGCTTTACCCTCCCACATCAATCACTAATTAAGAAAAACACCTTACAGCCAGGTCTTATGGAGACATTGTCTCAGTTAATGTTCCCTCCTTTCTGATAACTCTACTTTATGTGTCAAGTTGACCTAAGCCTAGTCAGGCCAACAAGAAAATGCAGGAGGTTCTTAGGGTTAATGAACACATATGTATGATTTTTCTTCTAAGTGTATGATTGTGTTGCTATTAAATAAATGGTAACTGTGCTAGCTAGCCTGCTCTGGCAAGTCTAGGGAAACAGATCTGGTTCTGGGAATCAGATAAGTCAAAAATGTTCCCTGCTGGGTCACAGTTTCTAATTTTGGATGAAGTCATGTTGTCTGTGGGACATTCAAGTACCCAGCTATAGGAAAACAGGATCCTTCAAATCTCATTTCAGAATTATACATGTTGAAACCTCAATGGAAAGAAATTTGACAAAGTCTATTCCAATCAGTCCAGAAGCATCTTTTGGCCCAGCAGCCCTACCTCTGAGTGTCTGCTATTTTCCCACAGACACACTTCCCCACACGAAACAGCATTGGCACAGTGCCATGGCCACACTGGAAATAGTCGAATTGCTTTGCCATCTACAACAGACTGGGTCATAAGGTATTTGCATAGTGGGTATTACAGGGACCATCTCTACAGTGTGACATGTTGTCAAGACAAAAAAATAAAGTACTAAAGTCACCCAGTCTTGTCCCCCCCTTTTTAAAAAAAAAAAACTAGCAGCATTTTTAAAAAAAATGCAACCTTTTTGTTTTTTTGAGACAGGGCTTCTCTGTATGGGCTTGGCTGTCCTAGAACTTGCTTTGTAGAATGGGCTGGCCTCAAACTCAAAGAAATCCAACTGCCTCTGCCTCCCAAGTGTTGGGACTAAAGACATGCTCCTTTAAAAAATACTATTCAGAAAAAGAGAAGTCTTGCTATTGTGGATCACATCTGTGAGCTCAGAACTTCAGAAGCCAAGACAGAACCACTGCCAGTTCCTTAATGAATCCAATATCAGTGTGGGCTACCTGAAACCCTACTGAAGGAGAAAAAGAGGAGTGGGAAGGAGGGATGGAGAGGAGCAGGGAGGAGGGATAGAGAGGAGCAGGGAGGAGGGATAGAGAGGAGCAGGGAGGAGGGATGGAGAGGAGCAGGGAGGAGGGATGGAGAGGAGCAGGGAGGAGGGATGGAGAGGAGCAGGGAGGAGGGATGGAGAGGAGCAGGGAGGAGGGATGGAGAGGAGCAGGGAGGAGGGATGGAGAGGAGCAGGGAGGAGGGATGGAGAGGAGCAAGGAGGGAGAAAGGTTTTGAAGTAAACCCATTTTCAGTTAGAGAGAGAATAAGTTAAAGAGTGAAAGGAGAGAGACAGACAGACAGACAGACAGACAGACAGACAGAGACGGAGACAGAGAGACAGAGAGAAGAGGAGAAGGGGGAGAACTTGGTGATGTAAGATCACCTAGAATTGACTGTCTACGAGCCTGTGAGACCTTAGGGAAAGCAATGAATGTTTCACAGCTGTTGACTGTGGTCCTTCTCATCCTTAGCTCTGTCGTACTTATGGACTTTCCCTGTTTTCCTCCAGACATTTAACTTAATCATCTAAGGTCTTTCCTTGCATGCTATTCCTGCTGCTTTGATTGGCCTTGCTACCCTCAAGCACTCGGTCTCCATTTCACCGCTCCGAAGAGTTCTTTTATTCAAGTCCTGGTTGCTCTCTCAGAGTTAACATGTGGTTTTTCTGGTTCCTTCACAACTCTCAGGATTTGGGCTGAATGTAGAAGCTCAATAAAGCAGTGACCATGTGGGTCACTGCGGGTGCTCTATCTCCTGTGAAATAGTTTGTTCTCATCAGGCTGTATTGAATGGATTTTTTTTTAAACAACCCTTTTATTTGTTTATATTCTAACTTCTTGAGTAGAACAGGTTTTCCACACATAACCTCAAAGGCCCATTTCTGACTTTGGTACCGTTGTTTCCAGGGTTGGATTTCTTTAGTCTTTGGCACAATCCTAGGCCCCCACCCCACCCCATACACATAATCACTTTGTGGGGCAGGGAGGCTGCACCAGTTGGGTTCACTGTAGGGCAGACTTAGAGGCAATGAATGGTTTCCAAGTCTTCATGTTCCCGAGTTTCAGATCCCATAGGACACTCGCTTCTGTCTGCATCTAATTTTTGCACAGCCGATAATTATTTATAGCACTTTATCTAACTGACATATAATTCTGCTGAGACTAAAGTGGCAGAATTGTCAATAAGCTTGCCAATTATGCATTATTTGGGACCTTTCTGTACAAACCTATTTTCTAGCAGACCAAAAATTATCTTCATTTAGACTCTCCTTTTTTTGTGAATTCCACCCCTCCCCACATCGTGTCTGCTTGTGAATTGAACTTGAGAGATCTTAGAAGGCTGAATTTAGCAGTAACCACTTTGGACCCACTACACACTCAAGCACGCCCAGTCATTCATTTTTACCAACAGTGTCACCCAAGATACGAATGAGTGTCAAGGAAAAAACAGTGGAGGGGTACATGCTAAGCTTTTAAATTGTAGAATTAGGCTCCGCAGATCAACAGCAATTTCAAAAATGTTTTCCTGATGACCATCGTATTTAGTGTATTCTCCTCCTGCCTTTGGCTCATGCATAGGCCTCCGAAGATGTCAAAGAACCATGGAGCACAGAGAGCCAACTGCAGATCCAGACTAGAGATGCTCTAGAAGTTCATTTGGGGCACTGGAGAAATGGCTCAGTGGTTAAGAGCATCTGCTGCTCATGCAGAGGACCAGGGTTGAGTTCCTGGCACTCACGTCAGGCAGACCACAACTGCTTCTAACTCTAGCTCCAGGGCATCTGGCACTCTCTTCTGGTCTCAGCCAACACACAACTTTTTAAAATGGAAGAAGAAAAGAAGAAATTCACTTTGTTGGCGGTGACATGAGAACCTGGATGGTAAGGCAGGACTTGCTTGCTTGTGTTGAGGGCAAGGCTATGGCCATGACCAAACTTTGCTGTTGACCAATCTGGCACCACATTGCTCTTCCGTGCCTTCCTGCCAAGCTTACCATGTTCAACCTGTTTATCTCCACTTCCCGTCTGTCTGCCCCTGGACAAGACGAAGTCTGAGCTTTCTATTTTCTAAGTCCGGGTGCCCACCTGGTAAGGAGGAATCTTCCATCTGTGCCAGGCTCCTGGGGCTGCTAAAACAGAGCTGTGAACTGTGGTCTCAGCCAACAGAATGCTTCCCTGTTCTGAAGGCTTCTTATCTCATACAGGTCTGCTGCTGGAAGGGGTGGTTCCTTCTAAGAACTATGAGGGAGAATGTGTTCTTTGCCTCTTCCGGCTTCTGGTACCTCCAGGAACTCCTTGGCTATGGTGCTATCACTCCAATCTCTGCTCCATTTTTGCATGCCCAGCTTCTTAATGTATCTTTGCCTTGTCTTCCCTCTCTCTGTCTCTAAATTTTCCCTTTCCATAAGGACATCAGACCTCGGAGGTGGGGCTATCCTAGTGATCTAGTAAGCTTGATTATTTCTGTAAAGAACCTGTATTCAGATAAGGCCACCTTCTGAGTGCTAGAGATTAGAACTTCTTATCTTCTGGGGATGTACACAATTCAACCAAGACACTGTCAAAAGTATGTTCCCCATCCATCAGTTAAGCTGCAAAGCTCCCACAATGTAGGTACCCATACAAAGGCACATAGACAGCTGAGGGGAGTCCTTCTGCATCTCGATGGTGTTTAAACAAATAAGCAGGAGAAAAGCTTAAAAGTGTTACTATTGAGCCAGGTGTTGTGGCCTACACCTTTAGTCCAAGCAGGCAGGAGGCAGATGTATGTCCCTGTGAATTCTAGGACAGCTAGGACAACAAAGTGAAGCCCCTTTTCAAAAAACAAAAGTATAGTTATTGCTGTTTGTGTTACTACTCTCAACATCCTACTTGTTCAACCTCTTGTCATTTGCTCATTCATTCATTCATTCATTTGTCATAAATTTGTTGTTAAATATGGTAGTCCCTGTTCTAAAGGTAATCAATAAAATAAACATAAAATCTGATCTTTGCTATTCTGGCTTGCATATGATTTAATTGTGCCATCAAAAGGCCTATGTGGCCAGGCAGTGGTGGCACATGCCTTTAATCCCAGCACTTGGGAGGCAGAGGCAGGCAGATTTCTGAGTTTGAGGCCAGCCTGGTCTACAGAGTGGGTTCCAGGACAGCCAGGGCTACACAGAGAAACCCTGTCTCAAAAAAAAAAAAAAAAAAAAAAAGCCTATGTGTTGGAAGTGTAGTGTGTAGTGCCTAACATGGGGGTATCAGGATGCGGTGAGACCTTTAGGAGGTGGGGCATGGACACAGGCTGCTAAGTGCCTTGTTACAGCAGCATGCTCTTTCTGTTTCTTATCTCACTCTGTGATTGCTCCTTCTCACATATATTCGCATCATTGTGCTGTTACCCCATGAGCTCAATCGTAGAGCCAGATGATGCCAGCACTTTGTCTTTATATGTGCATAGCCATGAACTAAAAGGGCATGGTATCGATGATTTGACTAGAGTTATGGACACTGGATAAATATACTCATGGAGTTTACATTGCAGTTACAGGAGATGCATAAATTAAATATGCAATCACATTAGATTAAAATCAATAAGTAAGGAAAGACAAATGCCAAGAGAAATAATGATGCATTTTTGGTTAGGGGAAAAGCAACCCTCAGGCTATATAAATGGTATTGAAGATAGAGGTGTAAGGACACTAAGGCAGTAATGGGGAAATGCATTCCAGGCAGAAGGAGAAGCAATTACAAGGGCGTGGCATCACTGCATGGCCAGAGTGTGGCCAGAGTATGGCCAGAGTACGGCCAGAGCAGCTGACTATAACAAGGTGATGAATAATGCTAGACTGGGAGGAGCAGAGAGGGAGAGGTCTGGAGGAGATGAAACTGAGAACAAGCAGAGAGAGAGGCTCATGAGAACATTGGCACTGAAGGATGCTGAGGAATGCTGGCCTTGAAGAGGCTCATGAGAGCATTGGTACTGAAGGATGCTGGAGGGATGCTGGCCTTGAAGAAGCTCATGAGAACACTGGCATTGAGGGATGCTGAGGATGCTGGCCTTAAACAGGCTCATGAGAGCATTGGCATTGAAGGATGCTGGAGGGATGCCTGCCTTGAAGAGGCTCATGAGAGCGTTGGCACTGAGGGATGCTGGAGGGATGCTGGCCTTGAAGAAGCTCATGAGAACATTGGCATTGAGGGATGCTGAGGAATGCTGGCCTTAAACAGGCTCATGAGAGCATTGGCATTGAAGGATGCTGGAGGGATGCCTGCCTTGAAGAGGCTCATGAGAGCATTGGCACTGAAGGATGCTGAGGAATGCTGGCCTTGAAGAGGTTCATGAGAGCATTGGCACTGAAGGATGCTGGAGGGATGCTGGCCTTGAAGAAGCTCATGAGAACATTGCATTGAGGGATGCTGAGGATGCTGGCCTTAAATAGGCTCATGAGAGCATTGGCATTGAAGGATGCTGGAGGGATGCCTGCCTTGAAGAGGCTCATGAGAGCATTGGCACTGAAGGATGCTGGCCTTGAAGAGGCTCATGAGAGCATTGGCACTGAAGGATGCTGGAGGGATGCTGGCCTTGAAGAAGCTCATGAGAACATTGGCACTGAGGGATGCTGGCCTTGAAGAGGTTCGTGAGAGCATTGGCACTGAAGGATGCTGGAGG